>NC_090734.1:142448930-142478930 GCF_036898095.1 Palaemon carinicauda
TATATATATATATATATATATATATATATATATGTGCGTGTGTGTGGGGGGGTGTTTGTGTTTGTTTAATCCTGTCTCAGACATCTACTTGACAATAACAAATGTCAGGGAAAGTTCAACGTCCCTTCATAAAAACCTATTTTTAGGAAACTTTTATTATTATTTTTATTGTTATATTCACTCTCCTGTTTGTTCTATTCACTTATATCTATTCTCAGAACTTTGCTTTTGTTAAATCCTTTCAATGCAACTTTTTTTTTTTTTAATTGACTTATATCATGTCATATTCTTAGCAAAATGCTGCAAGACTTGAATGTACTAAGATTCACTCTAAAAATGATCTAACATCTATTCATGACAATCAAGTCTTGCTGGTGATAGTAGAGGCGATGGTAGGTAATAAGTAACAGTGGAAATCATCATAAATAAATCTCTGAATGAAACAAATGTTGTTTTTATCACCTTTAACATTATATTTTTCAATATTAGCCTACAGGGAGTGTCTCTCTCTCTCTCTCTCTCTCTCTCTCTCTCTCTCTCTCTCTCTCTCTCTCTCTCTCTCTCTCTCTCTCTCTCTCTCTATGGAAGGGAATGAAGACAACAATCCTACCTAAGTCCTTCAAAGGACTCATATCATGCAACAAAAAATAAACTTTTCAGACAGGTGAGTTCTTTATGAAATCTCTTGTTCCATATTTGATTACTTTGAACATTAAAGTAAACTTATCCGAAAGTATAACTTTTTCTGTAAACTTACATGTTAAAATAGACCAGTTTTGCTGCTAAGGAATCATATTATCATATTAAATCTATTTAGTTTTGCAATTAAGGATCAAAGTAAAGGATTATCTATCACACTAAGCTTTTTATTGCAAAGATTTGATCTTTTGTAAAACACTTGAACTTTGTAATGGCCTCATATATTGATGCTGTTTCCTATTGCAGATCAGATGAACTGGTAGAACCGAAGAATGACTGACTGACTGGCTGACTGATGCAGAGAGATACAGTTCCTCATCTGTTGGACCTAAGAGAAGCTGGCATGTTAGGCCAGCGTCCGTCAGATCCATGAAGTGAAATTCTTATCAGAATATGAAGGAAGGCAGAACTGAAGCTGACATTGGAGAAGAGAATAATAAGATGAGGTAGGATTTTCAGGGTAAGAATTTTGAGTTATTGTTCTTAATGAATTGTGTGAAATGGGTATGATAAGGAGTTACTTTTATTAATCAATTGAATGAAAATGTAAGATTTGTAGTTTTTGTTCTTAATGAAAGGAATAGAAAGAGTAATACTTGGAATTACTATTTTAATAAATTGAATGAGAAGAGTAACATTAATATTCATTTCTTTTATTCATGTTGAACATAAATTTCCGAAAAAAATTATACAATTAGACATATTTTAGAATATTTCATTTTTTTTGCACAATGAAATATAAGACTTGAGTCTGTAAAATTTTTAGATAATAATTGTAAAAGGTACCTACTTATAATGGTTTTAAGGCATTGCATTTACTTCACCAATTCATCATTGACCATTAAGTAAGAGGCATTTGATAATTCTGTTTTCCAAAATAACTATTTTTATATGTTTCTTTTATGTTTGCAGGGAAATGATCAAGTGACGAGCTTCTCTTCGGGAATTCCTCCCTCTCTTTTGATGGTGAGAGGTCACCTGAACATGTCCCTGTACTCATTGAGTCCTTCCTCGCAAAGACCTGAACTAGAATGTCAGAGCCCCAGATCTTCAAGGGAAGCTCCAAACGAGGTCTCTGTGTATGCCAGCTCTACTCACCCTAGTGTTTTTATTTTGGAAGTTGGGCACTTTGCCTCCAGCCAGCATCTGAGTACAGAGTTTCTCTTAAGGAATTCTCGGATATTATCTACATTCCAGAACCAGAGTCTGACTTCAGGAAGCAGCAACAAGACAGGTCTTCAAAGCTTATCTCGGATTGATAGCGGTAATTACCAGACTCAGTCATCCCTTAACTTTGACCTTCTTTAGAGTAATCTTCTTCCTCTTCTTTTCTACAACTCCTTTATTTTACTCATTTTTTTTATCAGACAATTTGGTCAATACAAGATTATATTCATCAGAAGTATATAATTTTCCATGAACTTATATCATGCATTTAATAATATATAATACTGAATAGATCTGAGCTGCTACTACGTATTCTTATTAATTTAGCTGATCCATTTTGTTTTGCAATAAAATATCAGAGTGAAGATATATCACAACATAGCACTTAAACTTTGTAATGCACTCGTATGTTGATGCTATTTGCTTTTTACAGATAAGATGAACTGGTAGAACTGAACATTGACTGACTGACTGATTGACTAATTGACTGACTGACTGACTGACTTACTTACTGACTGACTGACTGGTGCACAGGGATATTGACCACTGTCATCTGTTGGACTCAAGAGAAGCTGATATGTTAGAACAGCGTCAGTCAGACCCATTTAGTCAGCCTCTGGTGAGAGGAAAAGTAACACAGAACCGAGACGAACTTTGGAGAAGAGACAAAAAAGATGAGGTGAGATTTTAAGGAATAACAAATTCTGGAGTTACTACTCTCAATGAATTGAAGGAAAAAAAAGAATGAAATCTGAGTTTGTTGTTCCTAATGAATTAAATGCAAGGAGTAAAATTACTCTCCTGTCGATAACTTTTGCAAAAGTTTTCTATATTGTCATTTTATTGATACTATCATTATTTATGATAAATATATATTTCTTTGATAATTTACTATATCAGACCTATATTAGAACATTTTTAAGATTTCAGTACTGTCTTATATTTAATTTGATATTAATTTTTCCTCTTCCTTTTAGTGGGAAGTAAAACTTAATTTTATTAGCAGAAACAAACAAAGGTGAAAGAGATTGGAGGTCTCTCTTCGGCAGCACAGACAGACAGATAAGCAGCAAGGAACAGACAAGTAATGTTGAACAAGTATTCTACTCCTTTTGTTCTCCAAAATGTCTTCAAATAATTTCCTATTGAAGTCTTTTATCTGTTTTGTCCTAAATTACTTTGTTATTTCTGAATCACAAAAATAAGTAAAGATTAACATAGGGTTTTCAATCATTCAACTTTTGTCTTTGAAAAACTACCTGGAAAAATCACCTCTTCTGAATATTTTCATTATATGGATTTTACTTACCTAATTTGTCTTCTGTCATTAAGCAAGATGCTTTAAACCTACTTTTTTCACAAAAGATTAATTGTTTGTTTATTGCATGCTTTCAGGAGAATCATTTGTTGAGCTTCCTTTGGAAAATTCCACCATTGCTTCAAATGGCACTTACATCAACCCTCTGGTGAGAGGTCATTCTTATACGACATCTTTTCTCGTTTTTTTTTTTTTGTTTTTTTTTGTTTAGGAGTCTGGGCAGTCTGCATCCACCCAGTACTTGGAGAGTTTTCTAAGGCATTTTTTGAGACATTTTTGCTATGAGTTGCAAAACTGCAAGAGCCTGTGTATAGCCGGATGGGCCAGGCAATGTACTTGAACAACAGACATTGCCTGCATTCTGGAAATAGAGTCTGACCTCAGGAAAAAGCAGTTCATCTCACAAAGTGTCAATTCCTTCACTTCTCATCTTGGATCGATGTCGGTGAGTGCCAGACACAGCCATTCCTTAACTTTGCCCTTCTCTATAGTCATCTTCCACTTCTTTGCTCAGATCCTCCTCTCTTCAACTTCTATATTTTCCTCAAGATTTATTGCTGGACGATTTGGTTGACGCAAAATTAATATTTCTCCTTTTTTCTTCTTGTGACATATCACGAATGATAAGACTCGGAATAAAGGAGCCATATGATTCCGGATTGTCCTTTTAAATGCAAATTCATTAAGATTATCGAAATAAATATGAGATGTTTCCTTTTGTTCTATCATAAATGTAATGTGAAAACTGAAAGATATGATCCGTTTTGATGATCCGTTCATTCAATTGCTATTTTATATACTTCATGAGAAGTTTTTAATATCAGCTTCATTAAATTGCAGATTCACATAATCAAAGAAGATTAGTCTAGTCTCCTTGAGAAGTAAGATATGGACATCTTCATCCCAGCAAATCATCTGGAATCCACTTAGGTGATTAGAGCGTCTTGATTGATTCGAACTGAAAAGAACTCACCCAATCTCCTGTTTGATCACAATTTTCAGGTGAGTACCATTAGAGCTTTGCTTTTGATCAGCAAACAAGTGAAACAACCTTACTAATGGATTAAGGGGAGATGTAATGGATTTAAGGGATTACCCAGCAAGCAAAATGATAATCCTATCATTACAAGGAAGTACAATGAATACAAAATACTCTTTATTTCATTAATAGCACATTCACACTCTCCATAATAAAATGAGTTAATATGTAAAGATATAAAGACGACCTTCCTATCTGTAAATTTGCTTCTGCACAGATATGATTACTCTCAATAATAACTTATAGCAATATCTTTAGCAAGAAACTATTTTATTGTGGCTGACATGAAAATTGTGAACTAATCTTTCATGAAACATTCATATATTTTAGTTTCTCTTCCCAAAGTGGAAGATGGAATTAATGAAGCCCTGAAGCATATCCCTCATGATGATGGTAGCCCAAAGTACATGGTGAGCCGTGAACTTGAATACTTGACTCTTTTCATAGTTTTATCACTTATTTCCAGGAATAAAGAACATGTATTTTGGTACAGAACCCACACATCAGTGTATATTTCACCCCCTGCTCCAGTCTGCTTTTCTGTCCACCTGTACGTGCACAATCTCAACAACAGGTCTTCAGATCTTCTCCCATCATGTATCATTCCACATGCTCTTCTCAGGAATTTCATTTCCACTACTCATATTATTTTCTGCTCGTCTCTACATCCAGTCCATTCTGTAGAGCTGTGCACTCCTGTTGTCATGGTAAACCTATTTCTCAAACATCTCTTAGAACCCCCTATAAATACATTCCAAAATTCTATAAGCTTTGTAATAACTTTTCATTCCTTCGCAAAAAAAAAATCAACCACCTCAACCTAACATCGGATGTTTCTTTCCACAGGAGTCTGATCCTAAGTGGGAAAAGTCCACAATAGTATAATGTCAGATTGATGCCAAGTTTTACAGTGCCCCAGGAAGGTCCTGTAGTATGAGGCTCTCCACCTGTAGACTCCTGTCCTCAGCCTCCCAACCCTGTCTATGCAACATGACCTTCATTTCCCACTGGCTCTTTTTTTTCAGATTTAGAAATTTATATATCTTCACTGGTAGAAGAAGACAAGAAATTTTTCCTTCACAATTTATCGTTTTTTTTCGGAATATCTTAGTGCTGTATAATCGTTTTGTTATAAAATTATATCAATGGCTTACCAGGAATAATTTTTTAGGGGGTTGATACATAGAGTATTCATGGCCCTTATGGAATGTATTTTTTCATCATATACTATAGTTATTCCTTTCCTCAAAATTTCACTTTTACCTAATATATATCAGTGCCCATATACTGTATACCCATTTACGACAATTTCAGTGTACTATTTTTTACACTGTATACCCGTTTATAACATAATTTGAATGTACTATTTATTATACCGTATACCCATTCACGACATTATTTGACTGTACTATATTTGTATTCTAAACCCATTTAGAACATAATTTGAATGTACTACTTTCATACTATATACCTATTTGCAAAATAATTTGATTTTAATATTTTTATACTGTACACCCTTTATGAACATAATTGGAAAATATTATTTTCATTTTCCTTTCCACAAAATCACACTTTTACTTAATATATATATTAGTGTCCATATACTGTATACCCATATACGACATAATTTAAATGTACTGTTTTTTTTACGGTTTACCCATTCATGGCATTATTTGATTGTGCTATTTTTACACGGTATACCCATTTACGACATTATTTGAATTTACCATTTTTTATATTGTATATCCAACCACGATACAATTAGAATGTATTATTTTCTATACTTTATTCCCATTCACTGTATGATTTGAATGTACTACTTTCATACTGTATTCCCATTCCCAACATAATTTGAATGTAGTATACCCATTTATCACATAATTTGAATGTACTATTTTCATACTGTATACCCATTTAGGACATTATTTGATTTACTATTTTTATACTCTATATCCTTTAAAAACATTATGTGAATATACTATTTTCATTCTATGTACCCATTCATGACATAATTTGAACGTACTGTTTTGTTAATAAACTATAAATTTTTTAGCCTTCTGGAATATTTTTTTAATAACATATATACTAATGTACTTTGTATGCCCTTCCTTGAATTCTGATTTTCACTAATGCATGCCCAGGGAATGCGATAGCCTTAATATATATGATGTGCTATTTGGAGAATATCATCTTGTTGATATTTATTTATATATAATATTAATAAATGAACTGGATTGTAATTTTTGTTGTTGATATGAATTATTTATGCACTACACCTGATTATAGAGTTTACAATTTATTTTTTCCGATAGATAGAAATTGCACTGATAATATGCTATTGTTGATACAATAAATTTCTCCCTATTATTATGAACCTTTTATTACCATCAAAAGGTCATTAGTTAAAAATGGTATATATAGATGATAAGGAGGGGGGGGGGGTGGATTCTTCTCGTATATGTGTCTTCCTTGTTTCCTTGTTGTTTCAAATCAACATATCTGAGTTGATGTCACAGAGAAATGTGACGTTGATGCAACGGACGATGTCATAATGTGATGATGACCTTTCAGATGTGTTTGCTGAATGAGGAGATGTCCCACTTCATTATTAGTCTCAGTACAGAATGGTACTATCTCTCTCTCTCTCTCTCTCTCTCTCTCTCTCTCTCTCTCTCTCTCTCTCTCTCTCTCTCTCTCTCTCTCTCTAAAACTAAAACTAATTCCATTTTTATTTAGATAAATTTCAGGGACATTAGAAATACCAAAGAACCTAAGTAAGAAGATCAGATTTTCCTCTCTCAGAAATACATTCCTGATCTAGACTAATAAGTTTCTAAATTAAATCTCTAGATTTATGAATCACTGATTTTCTCTAATGTCTCTATATTTGACCTTACTTTATGTGCTTCTGATCTGTTTTTCATGTAAATAACGACAATTTGTTATGTTCCATTGAGAAGTTTCTCTTTGGAAAAACAATATCCCCTTTTGCTAAGTGACCCAGTATCGATCCCTATGACCTATGGTCTATCTATATATCAAAAGAAATTGAGGCTTCTTCCGGAAGTGAGTCCTTTTCTGCATTAAACTACTTCACAAAGTGTCCGGTAATCTACAACAATACCAACAAAAACAACAATCATCTCAAATTTCTAAGAAGAAAATCCCCTTCGTATTATTCTGAGCGAAAGGTGGAGCATTTTATTTCCCACGTTGCTTTGAAAGATATATGAATTCTTTTGGGGTTTAATCAGAGTTAAGTGTTGCTTAATGAAATCGGTTGAAGGTAACCTCCAATCGATTTCATAAATAATCAAATCAGAAATTAAGTGACATATTTGTCACAAAATATTTTGAGACCTCTAATGTAGGGGAACACTAACTGGGGAATAAGAAAAGATCGACCATTGTTTTTGAAGGTCATAAAACTATAAATATTGATACAAAAACTTATATATGAGCGAAATAATATGACAATATATGCATTTAGGTATATACCTTAACTTGTAGGATACTGCAGGTTCATAAGTGCATATAGTAGACAATCACAGGTGGTTAAAATTTAACCAGGTCAGCCTGTCTCTTGGTGACACCCTTGGTGGTTACCAAACGCTCTTAAGCTGTCCTGGTAGGGAATATAAAGGTGTCCTTGGAGAGAGATGACTTTGTACAGTGGAATGGAAGATTAACCTCCTGTATTTCGTAATTGGTAGTAATTCATTAGGGGTAATTTGAATGAATTACTACCAATTGTGTCACGTGGTGGCCCGGGAAATTGGGTAAAACTCGCTGGTAAGAGACTGATGTCTCGCCAGGTAAATCCTCGGACAGCTGGTAGCGGTCAGGTTCCAATTTCATTTATGGGCTCTCGTGACATGGTTGGTTTCAACCTGGCCTTCCATTAGAAGGGGCTAGCGTTCGATCCCAAGTATGAGGTAGAAATTTATTTCTATTTGAACACGATGTTGTGTTGATATTTATCCATATATATATATATATATATATATATATATATATATATATATATATATATATATATATACATATACATATATATATATATATATATATATATATATATATATATATATATATATATATATATATATATATATATATATATATATGTCTGAATAATAAGTATATTGTGTGTTATTGCTTACATTCTATGATGAAAAAGAGCAAGACTGATTTATATCCTTGATTGATGTAATGGAGAAAATGGGGTAATGTTCATCAAATTCATTAAAATCTCATCAATTTCTGATGAGATGAGAAGGAACACAGAACTGAGGGGGACAAAAAAGATGAGGTAAGATTTTATGGAAAGAACTTTGGAGTTTCTACTTTAAATGAATAGAAGGAAAGAAAAAAAAATCAGTAGTTATTGTTCTTATTGAATTGAATGGAATCGGTTAGATTACTTTCCTTCGGGAAACTTTTTCAAAAGTTTTCTACATTATCATTATTCTTCGAGAATCTACTACATTAGAACAATGTTAGAAGCTTTTTATACCACAGTACTTGTTTGTATTTAATTTAATATTATTTTTTCCTTTTAATCTTTTTCTTGGAAATAGAACGTAAAGTCTTTATTAAATCATCAGATACAAAGGTGAAAAAAATTAGAAGTCTCACCTCTGCAGCACAGACAGACATATATGCAGAGAAATGATTTGTCTGTAGCCATTAAGCAAGATGCATTTAACATATATTTTTTCCACAAATATTTTCTTCATTTTTATCATGTTTCCAGGATAAATATTGGATGAGCTTCAAATAGGGAGGAATAGAAGCTTTGTCTTGAGGAATTTTAGAGACATTTTTTCTATGGGCTAAAAAACTGGAAGAGCCTGTGTGTGCATGGCCGGAAGGGCCAGGAGGCCATGTACCTAAACAACAGACATTATCGGCATTCTAGAAATAGAGTCTGACCTCAGGGAGCGGCAGGTCATCTCTCAAAGTGTTTATTCCTTCATTTCTCGTCTCAGGTCGATATCGGTGAGTACCAGAAACAGCCATTCCTTTACTTTGTCCTTCTCTAGAGTTATCTTCCACTTCTTTGCACAGCGCCTCCTCTCTTTAAACTTGTATATTTTCCTTAAGATTTGATGATGGAAGATTTGGTCAAGACATAATTGTTATTTCTCCTTTTCACTTCTTGCGACAATTTAACGAATGATAAAACTTGGAATGAAGGAGCCATTTAATTCCGGAATGTCCTTTTAAATGTAAATTTGTTAAGATTATTGAAATGAATATGGAATATTTACTTTTGAACATTGTTCTATCATAAATGTAGTGTCAAAACGGAAAGATACAATCCGTTTTAATGATGCGTTCTTTCAATTGCTATTTTATATACTTCATGAGAAGTTTTCGATATCATCTTGCTTTAATTGCCGATTGGCATAATCAAAGAAGAGTAGTCTAGTCTCCTTGAGAAGCGAAACGAGGACATCTTCATCCCATTAGATTGTCTGGAATCAACTTAGGTGATTAGAGCATCTTGATTAATCAGAACTGAAAAGAACTCACTACTCTATCTCCTGTTTAATCACAATCTTCAGGTGAGTACCATTAGAGCTTTGCTTTTGATCAGCAGCACACAAGTGAAACGACCTTAATAATGGATTAGGGGAGAAGTAATAGATTCAAGGGATTACCCAGGAAGCAAAATGATATTCATATAATTACAAGGAAGTATAATGAAAACAAAATACTCTTTATTTCATTACTAGCACACTCACACTCTCCATAATAAAATGAGTTAATGTGTAAAGCTATAAAGGCGACCTTCCTATCTGCAAATTTGCTACTGTACAGAAATGATTACTCTCAACATTATCTTATAGCAATGTCTTTAGCAAGAAACTTTTTTACCATGGCTGACATGAAAATTGTGAATTAATCTTTTAGTTTCTCTTCCCAAAGTGGAAGATGAAATTAATGAAGCCCTGAAGCATATCCCTCATGATGATGATGATGGCCCAAAGTACATGGTGATCAGTGAACTCGAATACTTGACTCTTTTTAGAATTTTATCACTTATTTCCAGGAATAAAGAACATGCATTTTGGTACAGAACCCACACATCTGTGTTCATTTCACACCTTTCTCCAGTCTGCTTTTCTGTCCACCTGTACGTGCACAATCTCAACAAAAGGTCTTCAGGTCTTCTCCCATCATGTATCATTCCACATGCTCTTCACAGGAATTTCATTTCCACTACTCATATTATTTTCTGCTCGTCTCTACATCCAGTCCATTCTGTAGAGCTGTGCACTCCTGTTGTCATAGTTAACCTATTTCCTAAACATATCTTATAACCCATATAAACACTTTCCTAAAACCCATAAACTTTGTAATAACTTTTGATTCCTTCTTAAAGAAAATATCATCCTGTTTCTTTCCACAGGAATCTGATCCTAAGTGAGGAAAGTCTGCAATAATATATTGTCAGATTCTGATAACTAGCTGCAGCCAAGGGGACTGTCTGCCATGTTTTAAAGGCTGATAGAGGTCAAGGTTTATAGTGCATCAGGAAGGTCCTGTATTATGAGGCTCTCCACCTGCAGACTCCTGTCCTCAGCCTCCCAACTCTGTCTAAACCTTTCATTTCCTACCGGCTCGATGGGTTAATTGTGGGTGAGCAAGGAAGCCAGTGCCAATTCTACCTAAATCCAAAGTACTATCGATTTAATTATTCCCTTTTATTTGGTGAAATTCACAATCTAAAAATTTGTTAGAGAATTAGAAATTTAATATATTTCTTCACTGGTACCAGAACACAAGAAATGTTTCCTTCACAAGTTTTTTTTTTTCAGAATATCTTAGGGCTGTATAATCTTTTTCTTATAATATTATATCAAAGTCTTACCAGGAATGATATTTTTTTCGGTTGATACATACAGTATTCATGGCCCTTATGGAATGTATTTTTTCATCATATAATATAGTTATTCTTTTACACGAAATCGTACTTTTACTTAGTATATATCAGTGCCCATAAACTGGATACCCATCTATGACATAATTTAAATGTACTGTTTTTTTTTAAGGTTTACCAATTCATGACACAATTTAAATGTAATGTTTTTACACTGTATACCCAATTACGATATACTTAAAATGTACTATTTTTCTATACTGTATACCCATTTACAATATAGGTTAAATGTACTACTTTCATAATGTACACCGATTCCCAACATAATTTTAATGCAGTATTCTTATACTGTATACCCATTTACAACATAATTTGTACGTAGTATTCTTGTATTTTTATACTGTACACTATTCACAACATAATTTTAATTTCCTATTTTAATACTGTATACCCATTTACGCCATTTGATTTACTATTTTTATCCTTCAAAAACATAATTTGAATAAACTTTATTCTAAATACCCATCCAAGACATAATTTGAATGTACTGTTTTGTTAATAAACTATATATTTTTTAGCCTTCTGGAATATTTCTTATTAATATATATGCTAATGTATTATGTATACCCTTCCTTGAATTCTGATTCCCACTAATGCGTGTCCAAGGTATGCGATAGGCTTAATATATATTATGTGCTATTTGAAGAATATCATCTTGTTGACATTTAATCATAAATAATATTGATAAATAAACTGGATTGTAATTTTTGTTGTTGATATGGATAATTTATGCACTGCACCTGATTATATCGCTCACTATTTATCTTTACAGATAGATAGACATTTTACTGATAATATGCTATTGTTGATACAATAAATTTATCCCTATTAATAACTGCATTTGATATGAACCTTTTATTACCATCATAAGGACATTAGTTAAAAGTCGTATATAGAGATGGTAAGGAAGGGGGGAGGAGGGATTCTTCACGTGTACGTGTCTTCCTTGTTTCCTTGTTGCTTCTAATCAACAGATCTGAGTTGATGTCATAGAGAAATGTGACGTTGATGCAACGGACGATGTCACAATATGATGGTCAAAGGGTGATGAACTTTTAGATTTGTTTGCTGAGTGAGGAGATGTCCCTCATCATTGTTAATCTCGGTACAGGAAGGTGTGAACTATCTCTCTCTCTCTCTCTCTCTCTCTCTCTCTCTCTCTTGAATGATAATAATAATAATAATAATAATAATAATAATAATAATAATAATAATAATAATAATAATAATAATAATAATAATAATAATAATAATAATAATAATAATAATATTAAAACTTATAAAAAAAAATCCTTCCTATGTTAATCAACATTATAATATAACTTCTAACGAAAAAGAGTCTGTCCAATAATTTTTTGATTTTTAAACTTAAATATTGTTCCAACACCAAAAGTCATATGTAGCTGAAGCCTTCTTATTAGTATTAACTTTAGTATCTGAATTCATAAAGAATCATCTTCATCTATCTTGCATAAGCTTATTAGTTTGACTTTTTCTATAAAATTCTATGTTATTATTGCATTATTCTTTGATTTAAATTTTTTGTTTTAATGGATTTATGATAGATTAAACAAAGTTATTTGATTCAATGCAAATACAAACCCTAATCATTTATGTGGGTTAGTTCCGTATCATTTTCTACGACGAAATTAAAGAAATATTTTGGGTCTGGCAATATTGTATGGTCCCATGATGTTCCCACCCGACTTTGCTGTGTCGGAGCTTCATCATCACTTCACTCTTTGTCGTTGAGACGTCCAGATATCCATAATGACGTCTTTCGTTCTTTATTTGCTTTCTCTTATCAATGATGGGTGTTAATTAAGTGTGCATGAGAATGTGCACCGGCCTTGAAAGTCACCTGTGTGGTACCTTTATGTGTTGGGTGAATGCCAACCACATCTTATGTGTCCTGGATGCAGAGGAAAAAGTTGAAAAATGAACTCCACCTGGAAATTTTGCTGGAAGTGTTCTCCCTCCCAATGAGAGGAGTATCAGGGTCAAAGAAAGAAGAAGGCCAGAAGGGATCATTCCCTTTCTACTTCTTCCTCAAAGGAAAGCCAAAAATGGGAACCACCTTTTTTTATAGTCCTGGACAGCCTTCATTTGATCCTTTGTTATCGCAGTTTCTAGAGATGCTGGTTACCGTGGATGGTGACAATATGTCTCAACAGGCATTCACTGGTGTTTAATCCCATGTACTTCCAATTGATGAGGAAAACGATACTCGTGGTCATAAGCCTTTAGAAACTGCATTTTAAACAGGCAGAGAATAATGCTATGATGCAGGTACTACTTATTTCTCTCCAGAGTTTTTGGGCATCCCTAATAGATCTCAATCTTCCATAACGAGTTGGTTGAGTTTTGTGACCAACTCTTCATTTCAAATTTGGTGATCAATTATTATTCTCTTTTGTGGTCCAAGGGGTTTCTTTTGTTATATCCTTGCAAGTGTGTTCACAGAGTACACCAGAGCATATTACGAAGGTACACCATACACCACTCTACATCTCCTATGATTCTGGGAAATTCATATAATTCTCCAGCCAGACAATACAGTGAGTAAGGTCTTCCTGTTACCCATTGATGCACTACAGGTAACTTCTCCCATCTTGTGTGAAGGTAGACGGAGCAGGTTGCTCTCATCTACATTGTTACTGGTCACCGTTTTTATTTCAGCCCACACCACAGCTGTTCCAAATGTTTTACCTTCCTGATCCTTTGAGAATCGAGCAAAGAAAATGCATCTATATATATATATATATATATATATATATATATATATATATATATATATATATATATATAAATGCATATATATATACATATATATATATATATATATGTGTGTGTGTGTGTATATATGTATATATATATATATATATATGTGTGTGTGTGTGTATATATGTATATATATATATATATATATATATATATATATATATATATATATATATATATACATATATATATATATATATATATATATATATTTATATATATATATATATATATATGAATATATATATACATATATATATATATATATATATATATATATACATATATGTATATATACATATATATATATATATATATATATATATATATATATATATATATATATATATATATACATATATGTATATATATATATATATATATATATATATATAAATATATATTTATATATATACATATATGTATATATATATATATATATATATATATATAAAAATATATATATATATATATATATATATATATATATATATATATATATATATATATATATATATTTCTGCTGATATCTTGGAGACTATGTGCAGGCTACTCTGACCAAAGAGAAAGTATCTTCAATTTTTGGAAGCCAATAAAACATCAATGTATATTAGCATATATATATATATATATATATATATATATATATATATATATATATATATGCTAATATACATTGATGTTTTATTGGCTTCCAAAAATTGAAGATACTTTCTCTTTGGTCAGAGTAGCGTGCATATAGTCTCCAAGATATCAGCAGAAATACAGCTTTTTTCCATTTATTGTTTGATATTGACAAGTGTTTGGGATAATTTTTCTACCCTTCTTCTTGACTACATTGGATTTCGGAAGTACGTTTTAATATATAGATTATGTTTGCGAGAATTCTGCCCTAAATTATTTGGATATTCGGAAAAAATACTCAATAAAAATATAAAAATCATTAAATGAAAATATTAGATTTTTTTAAATAAGGAAACGAAAATACATTAAAGATTTTTCAAAGGTCATTAGGAATTTCATGATGATCCCAACTCCATTCTTTTCAGCCAGCTTGACGTTGGTTCCTCAGGATAGCCATCTCTTCTTCAAAAAAGATCAAATTGTGAAGCTTACTCACTCTCGCAGAGATATGGTATGTGATTTACCTTGATCTTGGACTCAATTCCATTTATAGCAGAGTGTTTCCTTGTGACATATTGTGGTTTCGAGGCTCCTGCATTTTATCCTTCTTTTTTCGATGCTGTCCAAAGCTTCACAAATGTTGATGCAGACCTTTTAAAATGTATCTCATTTGTGCAACGCTGCCTAGGACGTGAAGCTCTCTCACTCCATCAGAAATACCACATATGAAGAACACATTGATCTCTGAGTCCCGTTTATCTGGAAGCACATCACTCTCCACAACAGCTTGAAGTATCTTGGCAATTCCCTTCTTGATGAAGTGTCCTGTGTGATTCCATCCAGGCTGTTGATTGCTTGCCACTTTTAACTAAGGTATTAGGTCCTGTTGCTCAATGTTTACAATGAATAGACAATGCCCAAGTGACGTGAAAAAATTGGAGATATTTTGTCCTTGGACTGAATGCCTGGCAAATAGTTTTCAGGATAACAGTAGAAAATTAAACTTTTCTCCATTTGTTGTTTGGTGTTGACATGAAATTCAGATCACTTTTCGACCCTTCTCCAATTCTACATTGAGTTATGGAATGGCATTTTAATATATAGGTTATGGTGGTGAAAATTATTTGGATATTTAGAAAAACATTCAACAGAAATTTATTAATGAGAATAGAAAAGGTCTTTGTGGTGTTCAAAAATCGAAGATAATTTTGGGTGGGATAGCCATGTCATCCTGATGGAAGTTCCTTTAGGTTCCTTTATCTCTACTTCGGATATTTTCTGCAAGTGATATACCAGAGAATTTTAACTGTAGAGGTATCGGAGTGTTACTACCCCGGGAGCGAATATTGTGAAAGATATTGTGCATGTAACAGGGACATGTTTAAAACATCCATGGCTATCTTTCCCCGAATAGAGTTAACCTTGTCTCGAAGGATATGGGATAGGATTGGATATGTGGGAGAGCCGTTACAACTAGGATAGCAGTGTTTTACTATGAATACGTTTGCTTGTTCACCATTCCATCAATAGCCATCGTATGAAAAACTGCCTCACACAGAGAATCTTCATGGTATGAAGTTAACGGTGGATCCATCTGGATGATATAACTGTCTCACCCAGAAATAGATTTTTCCTGTGTCAAAATTCATTTTTTTTCAGCTCAAGCCATGTCATCCTTATGGAAGTGTACTAGATAATTAACAAAAACTTTGTTTTGGCATAGAGTTTTAACTTCGTAAGTGCTCTTTTGTGTCACGCTCACTATTTATAAATGATATAAAATTACTCTAAGATTAATGTATGTAATGTTGGTTTGTTTTACACTTCCAAACATAGCAATTTTGGGCAAAAGTCCAACTTTATGAGTGGACTAAGAAAGTCTTTGTAAACTGTGATGAAATCAAACAGTTATCATCAAATCCCCACACACTGTGACAAAGGAACACATGTGAGAACACATAATCTGTAAAATGAGGTTTAGAAAATAGAAGTACACTACTTTTAATTCTGAAACAGTAGGTCCAAATAAAGGAAACGCAAAAGTAAATTTCCAATACCATTACTCATTCAAGGTTTAATCATAATTGCCAGGCCACCATGGCATATTCAAGAGGCATGTGCCAAGTTTGTGTTAGTGAGATTTTTTTTTCGTTTATTAAACTGCCACTGCTTGAGAATGAAGTCTGAAATATGGCAAGGAGTCTAGGTCTTTAGGGTTAGGAATACCATTTGCTTTGTGTCCGGTCATAGAATCCTCGTTACCTGTTGTATTATTATAGAACAAAACGGGAAAACTGTACTATCAGAAATGAGTTGTATATCGAAAAACACGTAGATTTTCTTATCATTTCAGAAAGCAAACAAATATAGCAGAATTGGTGTAATAATATTTAATTTTTTTTGTTCTTGGAATAAGTGATGTTTACCCTAGTAACATCCTAAAGAAAAAAAAAATACAATTTTTTATGATGAAAAAGTTCACCTTTTCATTCTTCACTATAAACATTGTTTATAATATGATGCAATTTTGAAGAAAATTCAACCCGCACTATGCAATCTGTAATGGTCTCGTTTTATATAATCCTCATGAGTCCAGGCGCAAAATTAAAAAGATAGTTAAATCACACTATCTGCTGCCACAACAAAGCGATTAATCTCCTCCAATTGTCGCAATTAATGTTTGTAAAGTACTCCTAAAAATTTCCATCTAGTGTAGGCTTGTAACACTTTGAAGGGCATATACTGGAAGAAGTTTAAGGAAGAGGCAGCTTTCCTAGGATCATGACCTGATGGTATACTATCAGGATCAGCCCTTTAGATAACATAGGTGAGTTTGGACCTCAGATTTTTCAGAGATATTAGATCATGTTGTTTCCCCCTTTAAAATGTCTGCCTTTAAAAGCTTCATTCCTTGACATGTAACCTTTGAGGCATTCCACAGGGCACATAGAACGATCTTACTTTAAGGGAACGATTTTCCAAGGTACCCAGTGTTTTGTGGGGAGTTCATTTTTTAGCCAGGAATTCGGGATCTGGATATGAATTAACTTCTCCCGACTAAAAGAATTTGATGTGGTCATCATTCCTTGATAGTGACACAATCTCGCCGACTCTAGCACCAGGAGCCATAGCGAGTAAAAAGGTTAATTTTTGAGTAAGATCCCTCAAGGAAGCAGAATAGTTATCTATTGAGGTCGTTGAGTGCAATACTTTGTCAAAAGACCACGAAATGGTTTTGGGGGGAACATTTGGTTTCAATTTAGCAGAAGCCGTAGGAATCTGATTAAACAGTTTGCTGTTGAGTTCTATATCGAAAGCATAAGTGATAGGTCCGGTTAGGGCAGATTTACATGAGGAAATAATTGTGGAGGCCAGGTCATGTTCATGTATTGTTAGAGCTTATGCTAAAGAGAATTCTAATGTAATCGAAGTTGGCCTATGTTTCTTAACAGACTTTTCCTAATTCTTACAAGAGGACAAATGTGTTTTTGTAGTAAAGGACTTGCTTTCTTCTATAAAATCAATTCTTTTCAATGAAACTCCGTATTTTCTTTTAGCATGTAGGCCGAGGTTATAATGTGTTGCAAGTTATTTGTTACCCGGCGAGGTATGACTTCCAGAACAAGAGAGTACCAATTGCTCTTGGGCATATTTGGGGTTACTAAGACTGCAGTTCCCTTGAAAGTCTGTAGTTTGTCCAGGACCTCCATGAGGATATTGAACAATAGAAAAAGATAAATGGTCCCAATACAGTGACATCTCATCTATCTCCACTGCTTCCTGATTTGAATTTGTTTCTACATAACAGGAAAGCTTGTATTTGAAGCTCATCCCCAAGAAATCTTTTTATATTACCTGGAATTTCTCTAGAATGAAACATAATTACTTTTTTTTGAGTGACCCTTTTGTTTCTATAGGTTTGAGTCTTGACAGGGCATCCGCCGTCACATTGCGCACCGCTTCTATATGAACTGTAAAGAGATCCCAGTTTCTTCTCTTCAACAAAGAGAGAGTAGCCAACATTACATGATTGATCTGTGGATATCTTGAACCCTGTCTGTTGATGCAATGTACTATTGTCTTGCTCTCAGGAACTTAACCGATATGTGAGTTCCTACTCGGGATCAATCTTTTCCTAGAAAGAAACATTGCCATTGCTTCCAGAATGTTTACATGAAATTGTTGAAATGTTACTGACATTTGACACTATATATTATTGCTTGGGATATGACAACTGTGTCCTCCACCCCCCCTCTTGTTCTGAGGCATTTGTGTGGAACGTCACTAACAGTGTTTGAAACTTCACCAAGACCAGTGTTGACCAGCTCTTGCCTGATCTGTTTGCACAGTAAAGCCGGGTTTTGTGGCTATCATATTCTCGAGCATTTGATGTCTTTCTTCTCTAGACTTTTGATATCCTTGTGCCTTGCTTTCAGGATGGGATTAGTAACTTCTGCAAATTGTAGCGAATCCAAGACTCTATTCTGATGACACCTGGTGATCACCTTCGAATGAAGCATACACCTCACCAAACTTTTTATTTCCTTCCCCTTGACGTGTGGCAGGGACAGGAATTGTGACTTCAAACTCAAGTGCAGACCTAGCCTCTGGAATTGTTGAGCTGGAGGTAACCTGGGCTTTTCAAGGTTGATATGGGAGACCAGGGATTGAAAAAACTTTTTAATTTCCAGAGCTGCCAAAAGACAGTTCGTCTTCGTTGCAGCCCATACCAACCAGTTGTCGAGGTATACCATCACCTGAAAACGTTTGTTCTAGAGTGGGGGAACAAAGGTCTAGACTAGTTTTGTGAAAATCCTTGGAGCTATGCTGAGCCCAAAGGGCATAACTTTGAATACATAGGCCTCTCTGGCCAGTCTAAAAACCAAGTTAGGGGCAGAAGTGCCCACCTCTCAGAGGATGCCAATAAACCTCTGTAAGAACTATGGAGACGGTGTAGGTCCGCTGGGGTAGTAGGGTCTCTATATGTGAGATATTCACCATCTGAAACTTGTCGTTCTGAATGAACATTTTTAGAGGGGACAATTCCAGAATAGTTTGAAGAGTGTTTGAATCTTTCTATTGCATGGAAAATAGAAGTCCTTGAAAGTTCAATGATTTTGTGCAACAGATAACTCCCTGCTGGAGGAGATCCTGCACATATTCTTCAAGGAGTAGTTTTGGGGGTTGGGAGAACCTCTTGAACTTTTAGGGCTTGTCTCCATTTCCTCTCCAAGTCCTTTTGCGAATATGTTGTGTGCCAAAGGATTGAGTTTCCATTGATCCTGGAAGTGATAGAGTCTTCCCCATAGCGGAAACTCCTCAATGTTGTTTTGAAGGCATTTTTCTTGTATGTGATCTGCCTTTGACGTTTCAGTCCAAAGATTGGCCACCCTTCTAGATTTTTCCTTTCCACTTCAGCTCAAACGGGGTGAAGTGTGGTAGTGGCCCGCTCATAAATGGGACTGAGGGCTTGGGACTGTGTAACCCACTACTTGGGAGCTGTGCACATTATCTGGGGAATAGTAGCAACAGTTGTAGTCCGGCAGGAAATGTTTTTCTTTAAAGGTTCTCTTTGGCGTCTTGCCTTTAGGTTTAAGTACTTCTCCATGAGTAAATTTCCTCTTAAAGGACATACCCCACTTCTGCATAAAGCTCTTGTTCTCGTGTTCATGACTACTTTTACCATCATTTGGGGAAACATATCTTTTTCGCAGATCTTGGAGTCAATCAACTTTTTAGGCTCATGCCTAATAGCTGTTGCTGCTAGGACTCCCTGCAGGCACTCCGGGCTAAAAAGAAAGCATGCAGATTACGAGGGAATGTAGCTAAATGGATCTTGGCCAGAACTGGAAAAGAGGTTAGATTAGCATTTCAAGGAAAGAATGTTGCGGCAAAGAAGACACCAGTCTTTCTTTGGTCTCCAATTTCGCTTTTATAAGGAATTTTGGAATCTTGGGCACCCTGTTATTAAACTGCTTTCCTCCTGTACCCCCATCCAGTTTGCCAACTGTAAAGTTATATTGTACATCTTCCCAATTATCGGAGTCATATGGGAGAGTAAGAAAAATGGACTTGCAATCCGCAATCACTGGCAGAGGTCTACCATCCACTACCGCCTTCCTGTTAACCTCCAAACTCTTTGAGGCTAAGGGGAATACAGTGACTTTAGGAGCTACAAATATAGCCTGCTCCCTGCCGAAAGTAGAAGGTTGAGTATCAGTAAACTCAGCTGCCTTGGGCTCCTTAATCAACAAGGTTAGAGACTCACCATGGCCTAAAATGATTGTTCACTTGGGATTCGTATCATCCTGGATAGATGCTTTGTAATTTAACCTAATTTAACAGAAAGAATAATTCTCGATAGAGGAATAAAACTCTAAATCCAAAACTGGGTTAGAGCATATGCTTTCACCAATATGAAGGTACCCTTCACTCAGAACCATATATTTTGCATAACGACAAGGGTTATCTGTCGAATAGTCTGAAAGACACGAGACTAGTTAACCCTTTGACTTTTGTGCCTATTGAAGCACCTAAATCTTCACATCTAGGGACTCTTGAGCTTTGTTATGCTCAGCATGAATGTTTTCCATGAATGCTTTTAAGAAAGCCATGAACTCCAAATGTCCTGGGAACAAAGGGGCAGTAGGAGTCGGAAGAGGATTAGTAGATGAAGAAGTTGTGGCAGATATAGGGATAGGGGTAAGCAATGAAGATGTACTTGGTTCAATATTTACTTGCTGACTGTCAAACGAGTTATCCGAGGCTTCCATTGTCAGCAAGAACCTTTATCTGACAGAGAGGAAAAAGCTGTCGACATGTTGTCAACATCCAGATGCATGTCTTGAACCATGTTACGCTGTCGGTATCTGATAACCATACACAGTGGTCAATTCATTTCCGATGAAGTAAGATAGGGGGCAGACTGTTGACAGCTCTTCTGGAATCCCCTCAACCATTGTCCGATGGTTCTTTGATCGGAAGTTTTCTCATCCTTAGAAACGTTGGTAGCGTGAAATCCAGAATGGGGGACATCCTTTCATATACTACATTTGGACTGTTCCCAGATAGCAAAGGATCCCTTGGAAACATGACAGTCGGCATGGCCGCAAAGCAACTTGTCCCGCCTGGTGCAGGATACTGTCGAACATTCCATGTCATCAGCAGCCTGAAAAGATAGAAAATTTTCAAATAGTGTATTATCGCCACAAAAATTTCTAAATCTTCCCACAGAAAAAAATAAAATATATTTCTTCGAAATTTGTAAGTATTACAAAGTTAATAATATCTTTTCGAAAATTCTACCTACTTCTAGGTACCGCTAAATCTACACAACAATGGAAACTATTGCCAAACAGCTCATAATTTTATGAGTTCTTATAGTGTTGTAGAATGGAGGGAAGGAAAAAATCCTTACCAATAGAACATTTTTCCCGAAATCAGTCGATCAGACAACCTAAGGTAGCGAAATCAGATACTATTCTACCTAAGATGATAGCAGCTGTGCCTAAGGTGGCAGCTGTGTATAGCCGACATAGGCCCATTGTTTAACCTTTCCATGGTAGACAATCATAGAGGGAACTAATCAGAGGGTAAGAAGAACGGTATAGTACAGTAAAAAGGGTCAGCTGGTTGGGCTGAATGCCACCTACCTAGTTGTTAACATTAGATTTAACATGGATTGGGGTTCTGCCCATTGAAATTAATGAGAGCCATCTGAAAGGGCTAGGATACAAAGAATTCGTGAATTCGATGAAAATCCAGAAAACTAGGAGGTATTCAAACGATCATTTTAGAGGATATTGTTACTCAGATATGATTAAAGTGGTATTATGCAATGACTGCTTATTGTAAGCTATCGTCAAATGATACGGTTGGTAAGATCAAAAGATTGTATATGATCTTTTAACTATTCCAACTATACCAAAAAGTTTGCAACTAGTAATAGAATGAAGAAGGACATCCCGGTGTGGAAAACAGTAGGCTAATAAGCCAACTGTCTGAGGTCACTTGGTATAATGTAATGGATAATCTATCCTTATGCCAAGGTACCGACAAGAAAAAGATCTTGTGGAGGGGGATACAAGGCCCTGGGAACGCTTTGGGTTAATCATTCAAAGAACACAGGAAGCCAAATGTGGAAGTAGGTGGAGGGTAGGGTGTAGACGTATCCGACAAGTCTAAGGTGACGGCTAAGGCAGCAAAGGGAATGCTCTCTCCTAACTAAGGAAGGAGATATTCTCAGCTTACTCATATCTAGTACTAGCGGCACTCAAGCCGGCACGTCTGGAAAATATGGTATTGTGGTAACCACTCAAGAAAGGGAAATTCTGACCTAGCTAAGGAATTGAGGTGCTACAGCGAGAGAGACATAGTCTAAGTGGAGGAAACCGTCTACCAGAAACAAGGCGACTGCTAAGGCAGCAAGAGGGATGCTCTCTATTAATAATTTAAGCCCTTTATCTATCTATGATTAGGCTGACAGAAAATTCAAGCCGGCCAGTCTAGATATATAACAAGAGAGGGGTCCTCTAATGCCGGGGAAATTCAGACTAGGCAAAGGACCTATAGTTCCACAGCTAGGAGAAAAAATAGCCTAACTGGGAAAGAGATGAAGCAGCCAGCCTACTAAAAGGCGGCTGCTGAGGCAGCCAACAGAACGAATCCATATCTAGGATTATTCTCATTCTTACCGCAAGTAGACTAACAGTCTCACCAAGTTGACACATCCAGGAATATAGCAACAGGGGACTCCTCAGATGGTAAGGAAAATCAGAGAGGCAAAGGAACATAACTTCCACGGCAAGGGGGACGTACTCTAACAGTGAAAGGGAGAAAAAAGAACCTTAGGAAATGGTAAGGCGGCAGGAAAGGAAGGCCTACCTGTAGTATTAGACATTCGAAAGTCTTTTCAAGGGATCAACATCAAGAAGGTACAGAGAACGAAGTCTCCCAACCATCTTCCATCCGGACAAAGACTAAGGATAATTGCTTAGAATGAGGTCAAGTCAGCAGGTAAGGAAGGCCTTACTATCGATATTAGAATAGAATTAGTTTCGTTCTAAGGGATCAACAAAATGTAGGCCAAGTGAACGAATTCCCTTAACCAGTGCCGCCTATCCAAAATCTGAGGTTGAGTAGATGCAATTGTAATGCTTTCGACCTAGGTCAACTGTGTCCATTAATCTATAACTCACAATGGAATTGCTTCAAGGGGTCAGTTTCCAGCTATGACGTATCAATAGATAGTGAAGTGTGCCAACCGCCAAAAATACCATACGGTTTTGTGACACGAAGGGGACAGAATAATTAGCTAGTCTAGGCCATACACTATGGGTATTTAGTCAGCCTAGGCCATAGACCAGGAAAGACAACCATGCAATAAAGCAAATTTGTAACAGAATAAAACAAATATAAAAGTATATATTCAACAAGATTAGCTAAGAAATTCATATAAAACACTGAGGAATTTGAAAAAATTAGCAACCTGCTCCGACCATGTGGCGGTGGTGAGACAAAAAACAGACGTATCGCGAAAAATACAAAATGGGAAATGTGAAATTCTCCACCGGCAAAAGGTATTGAACTCAAAAAATGAGAAAGATGCAGAAGCATTCATAAATCCAAAAACACGAAAACTTTGAAAAACAAAGCTGAAACTTCCAAAGCATGCAATCAAGATGGCGGCTGCAAGAAGGAATGTCGTACAGTAACACACTAGTATCACAATCATAACGGCTCTGTAGCATATCCAATCCTATCCCCTACCCTTGGGGACAAGGTTTACTCTATTTGGTGAAAGATAGCCTTGGCGTTTAAGGGGCCCTGGCCAGTATGCCAATATATGGGGTATGGGACAAAAACCACAAAGTCTTGAAAAAAATCACTAAGCTTTGTATGGCAATGGAGAATACGTTTACAAAATTTTTTGTCAAATTTCCGCTTACTCTCATAGTTACAGGGTAAATAGTAAAAGTATCTCAATTAATCAGAAACATTCTTACCTATAAAAAAATGCAATATATCTTTTGCTATCGTTAATTTTGATAATTATAACAGTTTAATAGGAAACAAATTGTGAGCAATGGTATCTGTATTGATTCCATGCATCACAAAACGATGTATTACACGGTAATTACACCCTTTGGCCTTCAGTGCCAGCACAAACCTGAGAGAGAGTAGACATTTGAGTTTGACCTCTGACATTCACTTGCTTTCAAGTCTGTTTTTCTTGTTTTTCGTAAGAATTTCATCATGCCAAGAGGAAAAGACAGTTTCAACATATTGTTAACATAAAGGAGAAGAAATTCGCTCTAATAAGAGTTCAGAGGTGGGTAAAATAAGCATTATTAGCAGATTTATTGAAGGAGAGAGATGATGAAGGAGCGACTGTTTCGCCTAACGTAGCAAGATACTGAGCAAAGGGATCTTCATTTGTGATTAAATTATGATATCATTGTTTTAGTTTATTAATATTCAAAAAGGTACGTAAAATTCAAAATGATGGTTATCTATTAATATTGTCTTTTTTAAATATACAAATAAAAACTTTCAATACCAGTATCTTAAAACTATACTTATTGACTTTCAAATTTTATATACCTTAGTTTTGAAGATATACCATTGAAATTTAGTATGTGAAATTAAGCCTTTTTTCCAATTTTAGTTTCCATTTTTTTCCAAGATATATAGGGTTTATATTTTTACCATAATTAAAAAACTCCTCTCTAGCCAGAAAAAAAAATGACTTTTAGAAAAAAGATACTTCATTTTTTATGGGGTGTACATCAACCATGTTTATATATTAAGTATCAAGGGAGGAGATAGAATTTGAAAAACACTAATTTTCAGGATAAATAACCATGTCGTCGCAAAACTGAAGGTCAGAGGCAAAAATCCTAAGAAGTTGGGAGATTTCCTAAGCCACCTTATTAAGAGGTATGAATGTCAAATTCCTGTCCATATAAAGTGGCATTAGGCGGCCATCCCTTTAAGCACGTCCCTGCTACATACACACTATCTTTTGAGATATTTGCTCCAGGGGTATTAAACCCGTGATACCTCTAGAGGTAAAATTCTCTGGTATGTCCTTTGCAAGGAATATCACAAGTAGACAGCTGCAAAGAGGAACTTTCATGATGACGATTTGGCTCCAGCCCCAAAAATATATCTTTTACTGATATGTATTTTAAGCCTAATTATGAGAGATATTATAACATTACTGTTTATATAACTATACATATGTATATGTATATGTATATGTATATATATATATATATATATATATATATATATATATATATATATATATATATATATATATATATATATATATATATATATATATATATATATATATATATATAGTTGAATAGGGAAGACTTGGAAATTGTAGAAGAACATTTTGAATTGGAATATGATGTGTCCATAAGAAAGGGTGTATTGCTATTGCACATTTATGATTATGTTAAAACTGTAAAGGCCGGTGGGGAACAAGTGAAACCTGATAAAGCACTTCTGTCTGTAAAAATTTTGGATAGGCAAATTGCTCTGAGGCAGATGGATTTTGAAATAGAAAAGTTTAAGGCGGAGGAAAGAGAAAAGGAGAGGCAGCATGAGATTGCCATGAAAAACTCAGGTTCCTCTTCTTCCTCTCCCCCTTCCCCAAATAGGTCAGTAACGCCTGCTATTAATTTAGCGCAGGCTCTCAAATTTGTGCCTAAATTTGAGGAAGACAATATTGCAGAGTTTTTTGTATCATTTGAGAGGATTACAGCAAGGTTGGAGTGGCCCCAAGAGTATTGGACCACTCTTATACAAAGTAAATTGATTGGAAGAGCTCAGAGGGTGTATGTAACTCTGTAGGAGGATCTGTCATCAGATTATGAGTGTGTAAAGGCTATCGTCTTGAAGGCCTATGAGTTAGTCCCTGAAGCCTATAGGCAACGCTTCAGGAACTTAGAAAAAAGTAGGGAGCAAACTTTTATTGAATTCGCAAGATCGAAGGAACAATATGCTAGTGATTGGTTCAAGTCCAAGGAAGTGGTAAATTTTGAGAAATTGAAGGAGTTAATGTTGGTGGAGGAGTTCAAGAGGTGTGTTCCGGATAAACTGAAGGTTCACCTCGAAGAGTTAAAACTAGAGACCATTCAGGGGGTAGCCATCGCTAGTGATGAGTATTATTTGTCTCATAAGAGTGAGTTAGGGGGAGTAACAAAAATGGTGAAGTCCGGATGGGGTAAAGTAGGTAGGAATAATAATTTTAACAATAATAATAATTCTAACAATAATAATAATAATAATGCAGGGATGTTTACTAGAAATAATTATAGAGGTAATGATCAGGGCAATGCCAATACTAATATTAATTTTTCTCCTAACAGGAATAATAGACCTAAGATATATAATCCCGAGAAATTGAAAACATTGACGTGCTTCTTTTGCAATAAGAAGGGGCACGTAAAGAGCATGTGTTATACGTTTAGAAACTCACAAAATGCTAATGTTAGGCCAGTGATGGGTGTGGAAGAGAGAGAGAGAGAGAACCTACCCCAACAACATCCGCTGATCAATGACTACCTGGTTGTTTTGACAGATATTTGTCCTTCGGTAGTGTCTCTTTCGCCAATTCGTCCGAGAAAAGACGTGTGCGTATTTTGCGTGATACCGGTGCAGCTCAGTCTTTGATATTAAGGGAGGCATTACCTTGCAATTTTGTACCAAAAAGTGGGGAATTTGTGTTATTGGCTGGTTTTCCGGATACGGTAAAATCGTATGCCATGGAAAATTTTAATTTAATCTGCCCTTCCTTTGCAGGGAATTTGAAATTGGCCATCGTTGATAAATTTCCTGTTAAAAATGTTGATGTTGTGATAGGGAATGATGTTGCTCTGAAGAATAATACTTTTCCCATACTGATAAACCCTGATAGTGAAGTAGCAGCAGTTACTCGTTCTAGTGCTAAAGTTGTTGACGCTGCAGAGTCAACAATTGATCTAGATTTAAGTAGTTTAGAATGTAGTGATAGCGTAGTTGTAGATCTTGGGATTTTGAAGGACAAACTGAATTGGACTATTGAAGAGCTAATCAAAGCTCAGAAAAAGGATTTTCGGGATCTCCCTATTGAGTCAGGTGAGGTGACTGATATAACCGGTCCCAAATTTAAAATAATTAATAATATTTTATATAGGTTGACTAGGCCTATGGAGGCTGCTAACTTTGATTATGAAATTTTGAAACAGATAATGGTTCCATTTGTTTACAGGAATGAGTTGATATCATTGGCGCATGAAAGTGGTTTGGCCGGACATTTTGGCATTCATAAGACTTCTGGCAAGTTGTTAATGAATTATTATTGGCCGAAGTTGAAGGCGGATGTAAAGAAGTTTGTCAATAGCTGTGACGTTTGTCAGAAGGTCGGTAAACCTAATCAGCTTATTCCAAAAGCGCCTCTATGTCCTATTCCAGTGGTTTCCGAACCTTTCACGGAGGTCATTATTGATATTGTTGGACCATTACCAAGGACTCGTAGTGGAAATGAATATATTTTGACTATCATGGATAGGATGTCTCGATATCCCGAGGCAATACCACTACGTACGATAAAAAGTGTTAAAATTGTAGATGTACTAATTGACTTTTTTACCAGGTTTGGGATGCCTAAAATTATTCAATCGGATTGTGGTTCTAATTCTGTTAGCAGGTATTTCAGAGATAAAATGGCAGAGTTAAATATAAAACATGTGACCTCTTCTCCATATCATCCAGAAAGTCAGGGAGCTCTGGAGAGATTTCATCAAACCCTGAAATCGATGGTAAAGAAATATTGTTTGATTAATGGTTCTGAATGGGATAAGGAATTACCTTATTTGTTGTTCGCTTTTCGTTCTGTCCCAAGTCAGTCTTTAGGTTTTTCGCCTTTCAGCCTTGTGTTTGGCCATTGTGTTCGAGGTCCTCTTGATGTTGTTCGAGAGTCCTGGGAGGGAGACGTCCCTGAGATCAATTTATTAGATTATGTGTCTAATCTAGGTGATAAGTTAACAAAGGCTTGGAAATTTGCAGGTGAAAATTTATTGTGTAGCCAAAAAAGAATGAAGTACTTTTTTGACAGAAGGTCTAAAGCACGTGACTTTGCGGTAGGCGATAAAGTTTTGGTTTTGTTACCCATTCCTGGAAATCCATTGAAAGCATCTTTTTCAGGTCCTTGCAAAATTCTGAAAAAAATTAGCGAAGTTAATTATTTAGTAGAGACTCCCAAGAGAAGTAAACCTTTTCAGCTTTGTCACATAAATATGTTGAAGGCTTATGTAGAACGGGAGAAAGTCATTCCCGTGGCAACCATAGGGAATGCTGTAGTTTCCGAGAACGATAAACTTTTTTCTTTTTCAGAGGGTGAAAGTATTGATGATAATTGTTTTAATGGAAGTGAATGGCGTTCAGATAATAAGAATTCTTTGAAACATTTTTCTGGTATGGTTTCTCATTTAAGTAATGAAGAACAAAAGTCTTTAAAGAAATTGGTATTTGATTATAAGGAATTATTTTCGGATGTACCGGGAAGGACTAATGTCCTTGAACATGACGTGGACGTAGGTAGTGCCACTCCTGTGAAACGAGCGCCTTACAGGTTGAATCCCTTTAAAAATGAGGTTGTAGCGAAGGAAGTTGATTATATGCTAAAACATGACCTAATTGAACCTAGTCAAAGTCCTTGGTCATCACCTGTTGTATTGGTAAAGAAACCCGACGGTAATTTCAGGTTATGTTTTGATTACCGTAAATTGAATGAAGTGTCTAAGTCTGATTGTTACCCATTACCACGAATTGAGGATTGTATTGATCGTATGGGTAAGGCCAAGTACATCAGTAAATTCGATTTGCTGAAAGGTTATTGGCAGGTTCTTCTTTCGAAGCGGGCAAGGGCCCTGTCCGCTTTCGTAACACCCCAGGGACTGTTTCAATGTAAAGTGATGCCGTTTGGTATGAAGAACGTGGCTGCCACCTTTCAGAGGTTAATGAATACTTTAGTCTATGGTTTAGAGGGGTGTGTAGTTTATATTGATGATATTGTTATTTATAGTAATGATTGGGAAACTCATTTAAAACGTATTAGGGCACTGTTTGAGGTTTTGAAGAAAGCAGGTTTAGTAATTAATTTAAAGAAAAGTGAATTCGCAGAGGCGAGGGTCGTATATTTGGGTCATGAAGTTGGTAATGGTAAAGTTGCTCCTAAGCAAGCAAATATCGAATATATTGAAAAAATGTTAATCCCTAAGTGCAGGAGGGATGTCAGAAGATTCCTTGGGTTGGGTGGGTACTACCGAAGGTTTGTTAGAAATTTTTCTGACATCGCCGATCCTTTGACTAATCTCTTAAGAAAGAAGGTAGCTTTTGTCTGGACTGATGAAACACAAAGGGCTTTTG
>NC_090734.1:142491430-142498625 GCF_036898095.1 Palaemon carinicauda
AACCAGTTAGGTTTGAAATAATTTCAGTAATGTTAGGAGAGGGTTTTGTAAGGACGCAATTGATGTTATTCTCTGAGTTCAATCTATTTCTCTCCTTGTTTCGGATGATCAAAAGAGCCGAAAAGCCGGCCTCACACATGCAAGTTGAACCAAATAGTAAAAACATTTGCTCTGCCTCTAAACGTGCCAGATGGAACTCTTTGTTGTGGCTAATTCAAAATGTAGATAATTTCATGTAGTTAAATTCCTTTTATGTGTGATTGCTTGTTTTTATGCCAAGTATTTCTTCGAGACCATTTTTTTTCGCAGATGTTCGGTGTTATATATTTATGGATTCTGAATAGAATCATATAGTCAGGTAGCCGAACTCTGTATTTAGCTTAAAAAAAAATCGCTCGCAGCTAATTTCATGTTAGAATAATGCAACAAGTGTTTTTTTTTAAGTGTGAAGGCATGGAGAAGTCTAGTTCAGCTTGTTGGACATTGTAAAAGGTAACACACGGTTCTTGCACTTCAATTTTACCTCACCGAAAACTTGTCCAGTTATGGCATTCATAGACTCCAATCCAATTTCATAGCTTTTGTAGCAGTTTATTTTATTATCACCAGTTATCCCAGTTGCAAGTGACATAATCTCCTTAGTGACTTTGGTGCACATTTCACATATATCTGGCATGCCAAGAATCCACCGACTCAATACACTATCGGTTATAACTCGCCCATGTGTCAGCCCTCTGGGGTCTTTATCGTCCTCATTAGCGTTTGTTTCAACAGTAAAATCTGACCATAGACCAGCCCAATTCTTGTTTGAGCGCCCGATTTGTAAAAAATCCTTTCTTTGTAAACTTGACAAAATCTTCATCAGGCATATGCTGATGTAAATCATGAATATCTTGCAAGTATAAGTGGCACGATTTTGCATAAACTAAGTGACCAGCTGGATGAAAGTAAGGTATAAACTACGATTGATGCATTTATCCAGCTGGCGCAAAGAAAACTCGTAATATATATATATATATATTTTTTGTAGTACACTGACATATTTATTTTCTTTCCTGTGTACGCGAGAATTTCCTCATTAAAGAAGAGCTCAAACGGCTCAACAACTATATTGAAATCTCTGGGGACATAGTTTTATTACAGGCAGCGAAGATTTGTTTTTCATTTTTATTTTATATCATTACCGAAGAACTTCAGAAACATTTTTATTATTATTAATATTAATTTAGGTAGGTAGGTAGATAGACGAGAAATTCTTCTAATTTTATTGGTAAATATTGCGAAATTCCAAATTCTATGGCACCTAGTAAAGAAAAAAGTTTTGATCTTTTATAATAACATTTTATTTGTCGCAACAATCCAATTACAAAACAAGGATACATTGATAAAGTACTAATTACATCTGTAAATACATTTTGTGGGAAACGTATATGTATCATGTTTCCTCCATTCTCTGCTTGCTTAGATTTTACAAAAAGTAAAGCAAAATATAAATATATGAATTGAGAATAAAAAAAAGGGTTTGTTATAAAAAAAAAATGACATACAGCGACTCTACCAAAAAAATGAAAGTCACTAAAAATATATATATGAAATGGAACAAATATAGATTACACTAAACAAAAGTAAACAAAAATCCTTAATTAACAAATAAAATTTCTTCAACTTCAAATAAGGGGAATTAAAAGATTTCCCCCTTGATATTTATCAAATGAAATCTTTTACACTTAACATAGTTGCAAAAAAGTCCTAGCTAGTTATTGGAAAATTTGGTAATTGATTAAACAAATAACATATATATATATATATACAAGAATATTGAACTGGAATATTTTTTTAAAAAACATCTACTCCAAAACATGAACAAAGATTATCAAACTGGAATAATTTTGATATTTTCAAATACATCTTTTCTTTTATTCCAATATAATTGAATTACATTATTTTTTTTAAGATTATCTAATACTGTTAAACCAGTTTGATGAATTTTATGTAAATAAAGTTTATCCACCAATTGGTTGTCTTCAACTATATGATAACTCAAAACACCACCTTTAAACTTCTTTTTACTTTGTATAGCCGTCGCCGTAAACCTATATTTTGAGTGTTTGAGTCTCTTGTTTTTTGTATAAAAATTATCAATGTCAACGGCAATAACCAACGACAAAATATAATTGCCTTCGGGAATATTTTCCCAGCCTTTGACACGATTTATGTTGAAGAATTCGTGAACATTTTCCCCAAATTCTCATTTTTCTTTTATAACTAGAACTTGGGAATGCGAGGAAAACTGTGGCACTAGAACGATAACGCAGTTTCTGGTTAAATTTGTGACGAACTGGATATGATGATGCTTTACATTTCGTCATCTTCGGTGGTCTGTTTGTTGGTATTCACATCAGCGTAATTGGTAGTCCTTCTTCTTTGACAATTATATTGGATCTGAGACAAAATATAATGCATGAACACAACTTTTGTTTATGAAAAAAATGAATTATTCTTATTAAAAAATGAATGAATCATTATACGATATTACTTTTGGTTCTGGCAATGAAACATACCCCATTTGTAGAATTAAAAGCAACCAATCATTTTTAAAAAATTCGAGTTATAATATATATTGTACTAAATCTATTATCTATCAGTTTTTTATAATATTTCAACGAGAAACAGTTTACAGTCATAACAAATGTAGAATGCTTTTCCTTTCTTATGAGTTTAGCAGGAACAATGCCTTTTTCATGATTTGTAGGTCCAAATCTTCGTCGTTTAATCAGTATTGGGTTTCTACGATCAATTTGATGTTATTAGCCATCCACTTTTGTTTTTTTTTGTCATTGTTGATGACAATGATGAGCGTCGTCTCTTTTTAACAACATTCAAGGTGGTGTGGTGATTTTTCCTCCAACTTGGATTTTCCCAGAAAGTATCCAAGAATTTTGGATTACATAAAGGTTTATTTGTGCAAGTGTAGTTTTCTATGAATTGATGGTCGTTTTTCCAAGAAAACTCTTGGTTCATTTCAATGGGGTGGATTTTGTCAAAAAACTGAATCGACGCATAATTTACGGAATACATTGCTCTTGGGGTCCAATTTAAAAGCCATCAATGATTCTACTATTGAAATTAGGACTTTAAATTGTCCATAAAAATATGGTCGGTCTCTGAAATAATGAAGCCTCTTTACACAGGATAATTCCAAAACCCTTTTACTTGAGCATCCTAATGATTCGGTTTCTACGCTGTGAATTTTCTTAATTATGATGGGACGGAACCACTCTATGAATTCATTCTTCCGTGTGTTCTTATTATCTAGACACACGGAAGAAATATCCTCATTATTTTCTAAGCCCATAAAATTTCTATAAACAGCAGCCAAATATTGAACAGCTTCAAAACGATTACCAACTTCAAGAGAGTCGTTAAATTTTTTCTCATAATTTTCTTTGTCGGTAGTTTCTGGTATTTGATTAGATGCAGCCAATTGTAAATCACAACATACTTGGGCTTTTAAGGCGAATAGAAAAATAGTAAGGGCCCTGGTTAGAAACTCAATATCTCTATAATTTTTTTCTTTGTATGTGTTTAAAAATGTAAAAAAAAAAATATAGAGAAACTGTATCTCTTGGTGAAATTAGGTCTAGGGCCTTTCCTTGTAAGAAATTCAGTATGGAATTCATTCTTGAATTGTTTTTTCTGTTTACGTTTAATATATTAATGAGATGAATTTCTCTAATGCACCATAAATAGAGATCAGAAACCTTTCCTGTCATTATAGTGTTTATAATGATTTTTTTCAAGGTGTCCATATCTTCTCCGTGGAAAAGAATTGGGTTGAATGGTGATGATAGGTTTTGTTTGCTCTTTTCTCGCAAACAAACCAATTCATCGTTTTGTGTTATGTTTTTTATGTTAAAAAACATTCTTTTTGGGTTCTTTTATATTGATACCTTTCTGTTGCAAGATCAGAACCAAAAGAATAAACACCAACCGGAGGTTGAAGCTGTACTGGGCATAATCGTATCTCAGTCCACTATTTATATGCTTCATCTGTCTTAGATGGGGGGATGGGGGGGGGTGTAATCACATAGTATATATATATACCAGCCCAAAGAAGGTTTCAGTTGGTTAGTTGTATCTTAGACTGGATCAGTTCAACTACCACCACCATATTACAAGATTTGTAAATATGAAAATGGTTCAAGTGCAATGTCCATGTTGTAAAAATAAAATCTGTACCCCCAAAAAAGAAATAGATAATGATTTTGAAAATATTTTACTCTTTGGGGATACTACAGATTTGGAACATGATAGTTTCTTGCCTTTTCTGGATATTGAAAATCATCTAAATTTTTCAAAGTCGGGGGAAGATGATCATTTTCAAGAATTGGAGGAATTCTTAAACCACGAACAAGAAGGGGGCATCAACACCAAAAACAAAAATTCTCCCAGTGAAGATTACTACAAACCAACACAAAGACGAAGAAAACATAAACCCAGTAAAGAAGGTTCTTAAACAAATAAAAAAAGAATTTCCCTCGAATCCACACAAAGAAGAAAAAAAGAAGACTTTTGGGGCAGAGGAGGCAGTGAATCTATGGATTCTAGAAGTTTTATCTAATCAAAACAAAGATGAAGAAAAGAAGATTTTTGAAGTAAAGGAAACCACCATAAAGGGGGAATTCCCCTCGAATCAATACAAAGTTGAAGTAAAGGATATTCCCCCAGTGAAAACGACTTCAAACCAACATCAAAAAGAAGAAATCGTCCAATTAGATATAAATCTCAACCTTAAAAGAAAAAACAGAGAAACTGACGATGATACAGAAGACTCAATAGCTAGACGCGTTTCTCTGAAACATAATAAAGAGAAGACACTATTTGAGCCCCGTTGCTAAAAGAACGAGGCTTCAAAAAAAAAAACTTAACAACATTACGTTTTCATCAAATACCCATCCACATGGAAAACCAAAACGCTTTAAATCCAAGGATACCCCTACTAACAAGAAGGCGCACTAACAAACTTTACATCATAATAGGGATAATCAACGCCCCTAGTATCATCTTCTACGGCGGTCAAATAAGGCAATGTTAAATTCCCCTCCTACGAATTATCCACGATTTTCTTTCTTTTCTCCTCACGTCTCCTAGCATAATCATACCTTACAGCATAGTCTGTATAGACATACAAAATAAACATAGTCACCAACAAAATTATTATAATGCTTATAATAATAAGTGTTATGTATTCCATTTTTTATTTTACAACATAAAGTGAGTATCTTGTGCTATATCGGTGATAAAATGTAAACCATATACCCAGTATATTCTACGTGGGTAGTAAATTTCATTTTATTTTAGTAATGTTAGCGAATAAGTAAGATTGGAATAGAGTCAGAGTATCAATCGGTTTGGTTTCTGGAATTAGAATTGGATATATAGTCTTCTTTGTATTACTTTTGCCCCTAATGTCATTATTATTATATAACCAAAGTGTTTCGCTAGTCCACTTGTTTCCATGGGTCGTCTTTTCACTCCTCTCGTTCTCCTGTTCTGGGAATTCTCTTGGCCTTCCACTCCAATACTCATCAAAATAACTGTAGTCATCTGGTTCAGCTTCGAATATATTTTTCTAATGCATTATTTCTAAATACACCCCCGGTGATTCTTTTATTGTTATAATGAACTATAATATCATAAAAATAAAAAACGAAATTCATTTAACTGGTGAGTGTTTCTGATTTTTCCTTCATATGAGTTAATTTTGATATTTTTAATGATAAATCAATATTTTCATACTGATTAAATTCATCAAAAACCCTTTGTAGTGTTTTTGAACCTTGGATAATCTCATCGCTCATTTCTGTTTTTTCGTCTTTGGTGGGTTGGATTGGAAATTCCAAAAAATCAGATCTAAATTGGGAAATTTCGTAATTAAGGCGTTCAGCTCCAAGGCCCACAATTGTCATTTGTTCTTGTGGGCCCGTTGCAAACCCTCCTCGTTTTCCTTTCACTGGTGTACCAGAAAACTTTGTTCTTATGATATCATCTGGATGAGAACATTGCATCATGAGAGATGATTTATGGTTATGAACAAGAAAATATCGCGTTTTATAGATGGTGGCTTTAGTAGTTTTATAACATAGCCTATTAATATGATCATAATCTTCTAATTTTCTAGTGTATGTAAATCCGTCATCTACATCAAAATATTCATAATAGGGATAATCAACGCCCCTAGTATCATCTTCTACGGCGGTCAAATAAGGAAGTCCCCGTTATAGGATTTATTAGTATTCCACTAGCATATAAATCTCCCAACTCCAAATAATATTTAGAATCTTCTATATTAAATTCGAAACAGTTGTTCATATATGGAATCGATGTTTTGTTTTCGTGTTCTTTCTTTAACATCTCACCAGTATTAAATATATTATCTAGAGTCTGTCTCTTCAGGTATTGAGGATTAATGATAAGATCTGGCATTATTGTGTGTGTGTTTTTTTCCCCTCGTTTTTAGGATTGATTATTACAAACGGCATATTTTCATCTGAAATAATTTCAGAGAGAACACCCTTATTTGAAGTTGTTGTTTGTAATTTATCACCTATAGATGGTGTGAATAAACTCGCATATGTCAGATATAACTTCATATACTGTGATATATCTATGTTATCGCAGCGAATCATTTCGCAACGATATTTCTGATAGTTTGGGTTTTGAGATTGAAAAGCCAATGACCTTCGAAGCTTGGCCCTTTCTTTTGATGAACATACCAAATTGTGAAAATAATCATTTGTTGGGTCGTCCACGTCCATAATATTACCCCGTCCTTCCCAAATCACCGATAAAATCCAGTCTTTACATATATTATTATTATTTATTACAACATTTTCAAATTTATCTACAAAGATATCGGACTTTCTAGGCATCCCTATCCCCCCCTCAGTAGTGATTTCTATTACTTTTAGTTCACTGGAAAAAAGTTCAATTGAAAGTTTTAGGTTGCTATTAATATGACTACAAGTATTTTTCAGTTTAAATATACCAACTTGAAGCCCCTTTCTTAGTATTGTACCTTTTGTAATCATGGGTATAAATTCTATTGGGAATGGGTTTTCGTCAGAAGCCTTATAATTATAATTCATCTTAACAGCAGCAGTTTCATAAAATGTTGCTGAAAACATTCCAGATT
>NC_090734.1:142501625-142504125 GCF_036898095.1 Palaemon carinicauda
TTATGACAGGCATTTCTCATGACTGACATTTGTGAAGAGATTTAGTTCATAAATTTTATTCCAGGTTAATATGATGACAAGTAGCAATATTCACAGACCAAAAAGAAGGAGTATTCACAAACCAAAAATAGGCAATATTCACTGACCAAGAAGAAGCAATATTCAAAGACCAAAATGAAGCAATATTCACTAACTAAAAGAAGCAATGTTCACAGACCAAAATAAGCCATATTCATAGATTAAAATAAGAAATATTCACAGACCAAAAGAAGCAATATTCACTGACCAAAGAAGCAATATTCGGAGACCAGATTAAGCCCTATTCATAAATAAAAATAAGCAATATTCACAAACTAATAACAGAAATATTCACAGACCAAAATAAGCCATATTCACGGTTAAAAATAAGCAATATTCACAGACCAAAGAGGCCATATTCATAGACCAAAATATTTCTCTCAGAAATAAGCCCCTTCCTCCCATAAAAAGCCCCTCGTCCGCTTCCCTCACAACATAGCTCCTTTTCCCGTTTCCTTTTAAAAGATCGCAGGAAATACATAATCTTGATGTTATGGTGTTTCAACACGAAGCAACATTAGTACCCAAACATCATCTGAATGTGAAATGGTACGGAATAAAAGCTCTGGAATAACTTGCCCCATTTCAATTTTCCATCTGAAAACTCCCTATTTCAGACACCTGTCCCCCTACCCCCAGGCCCCATCTCCTCCCTTTATTCTGCATCTTTTGTCAGTCCTTTATTCAATGTTATTTTCTAATGATTTCTTACTATTATTCAATTTCATAATGGCTTTTCATTCGTTAATGATTTTTATCGCTTTATACATCTCTTACGTGTTCGAGCACAAAGAAACATTTTTATATATTCACGAAAAGACTTGCGTCCCATTCACACCGCCCTAAAACACACAGAACTCACCTTGTTATTCCGATCTACTGACATACACACTTTTTTGGCTTCGAAGGTTAAACGGAAATTGAACTTTTCAAGTTGCGTCATTGTTATGCTGCAATTTTTATCACTTGCTCTTTTCCCAATGAAGAAATTCTATCTACATTCTCCGAATATTTACTATATAACACAATGGATATGAGCCATTCACTACTCAAGATTTTTATAATTTTTTTTTTTCTTTATAGATCCTTTTCATTTGCAGTCTTCTCGTACTTACGCTCGAGTGTATAATCTCCAGAAACGTCCCGAGGCGAGGGACGGTAGATAGTTTTCTTTCCCAAAATAGTTTTCCTTCGCTTAATAAAGATGGAGGAACTTAGAGCTTCCTTATCAAGAGGGAACTCTGCTTCTAGTTGCTTATCAACTAGAGACTTTCTCCTTTGGGCGATTACCAACAAGTGGGGACTTGTAAGAGGGTTTTATTCAGCGAAAGGATAGGCATAATCAATTTTGGGATATGTAAGGAGAATGGTGTTTATATATTACAGTGCTGTATTATATGGACACACTTTGGGATATTTGAGGAGAATGGTATTTACATATATCAGTACTGTATTATATGGACATACTTTGGGATATGTAAGGAGAATGGTGTTTATATATTACAGTGCTGTAATATATCGACACACTTCGGGATATGTGAAGAGAATGGTGTTTATATATTACAGTGCTGTATTATATGAAAACACTTTGGGATATGTGAAGAGAATGGTGTTTACATATTACAGTACTGTATTATTAGGACTTATATGTTCCTCAGTTAAAATAAAACTTATTTTTTTTTCGAGCCAAATAAGTATAATCAACTTTAGGACATGTGAGAATTGTATATACGGATAGATCGAATTTAATGTTGTTAATGATCTTAAAATATATTATTTTGATTGTTATTACTTCTCTTGTAGTTTATTTATTTCCTTGTTTCCTTTCCTCACTGTAAATAGAGTAGTCAATCTACATAAAACATTTTTATTTACTAAGGAACTTCCCTAATTTTTGGGGGTAGCCGACATAAAAAAAGGAACAAAGGGGGACTTTTCTTCTCTCGCTCCTCCCAGCCTGACGAAGGATTCAGCCGAGTTTGGTTAGTACGGCTAAGGTGCCACAGCCCAGCCTCGCCCGGTATCCACCATAAATGAAGTTTCATATGCTGAATATCCTACTGCTACTACTTCAGCGGTCACCAAGGCGACTGGAGGAAGCAGCAGGGCCTACTGGATCTATGTCTTTGGGAATAAAACACTAAAAAATTGTAGGATCCCTCGTGCTATTTCCTCCATGAATCTAGGAAATTGTAGGATCCCTTGAGCTATCTGTTCTATGAATTTAGAAAATTGTAGGATCCCTCATGCTATATCTTCTGTGAATCTAGAAAATTGTAAGATTCCTCGTGTTATCTCTTCTAAGAATCTAGAAAATTGCAGGATCCCTCACGTGTAAACATTCCTATGAATAAAAACTGCTGATTGCAAAACGTAATATGAACATTTGAAACAAAATTTCGCTCCTCAACTCAAAAACATT
>NC_090734.1:142509125-142519125 GCF_036898095.1 Palaemon carinicauda
AAAGCATTCTGCTTTCTCAACTAGGATTGTACCTTAGCTAATATAATAATAATAATAATAATAATAATAATAATAATAATAATAATAATAATAATAATAATAATAATAATAATAATAAAACTGAAACTCGCAGACTGATGAAACCTATTGAAATTACCCGACTGTCAAAAACGTATTGACCAGTGAAACTTACTGAAACACCGAATTAAAACTAATGAAACTTACTTTTACTTTTTTTTTATAAAACTTGATAAGGCTCACTGGTTGCCAAAATCAACTGAAACTCGCTGACGAATGAAACTAACTGAAACTGTTAAAGCTGTGACGATACCGAGAGAAGGGTTGTGACTCAAAGGCAGGAAGCAATCAACTAAGTGGTTTATTAAGGAACACTCTCCTTTATATACAAAACCTTAAGGCAACAGGGCATAACATGTTCGAGAGACAGACAATGTTACAGAGCAAAACCAGAGACATGATCATTCTGGTTCTTTTAAGTGTGAGGGAAGAGCGCAGATACAAGCATAATATATACGAAAGGAATTATGTACAATTGTGTGACACACGGTTGGTACAAAGCTCTTCAAAGTCACTGGTAGCATTCAATGTTTCCCAATGACTGAGAAAACCATATAAGACTCATCATTCATCAAATTTGCTGAGATCTACTGTCTAATAATCTTAAGAAAACTTAATGATTAATAAAACAGCTAATTATACTAGCCTGATAAAAACTGCTGAGATTGATGAAACCTTACAAAACATTTTATATATCAAATAAACACCAGCTAAAACTAACAGATAAAACTAACGGAAACTGAAAAAAAGTCAATAACACAATTATTCTCTCGTTCTTGTTCTAAACCTCAATAAACTTTAACGAATTCACAGAATAGTTAGTTGCTGAATATTAATAAACAATTGTATAAACCAACAAAACGTTTTTTCTCATTTTCACTTGGACAACCGAAGCTCTTTCATATTCATTAATAACTGGTTTTGAAAACCGGCACTAAATTATTTGCTATAAAGATGTTTTTGTTTCAAGTGGTTCTTTGCGCGTCAAATAGTCCTAATAAATGGCCAAGGATTGCGACAAAATCAACCATTTGGCATCATAAAAAGTAGACGTTCTCCGGGCTGAAAAGATATAAAATATGTTGTAGATTTTGAGGTATATAGGTTGAAAATTCGCTCTCTCTCTCTCTCTCTCTCTCTCTCTCTCTCTCTCTCTCTCTCTCTCTCTCTCTCTCTCCTATCCTCATGCATGTTTAAAGGCCTAAAGCCCTTGATCTTGCACCCAACCGTACACCATTACGCAAAAATACAATTTCAGATATAATCTTATGCACTCGAGTTTGTAAATTCCATATTACGTTGCCATTATCACTTTGTTTGCTGTAAAGAGTTACAAGGAACTGTTTGTGACATTTAACCTTGAATCTCGATAGACACGTTTCCGTGAATTGTCATAGACAAATGAAAATCAGTATGTGAGCTTAGATCTGAATTGAGCTTAATGAAATGGATGTGTTGTGTGCAGTAGGAACAACAAGGGGATTAGGAAGAGTCCTATGTAGGATCTTTGTGCATAACAGAGAAGCGAGAATGTAGAGCAGCTTCCAAAAGCCTTACAAGAGCGCATCTTCAATTTACATGTGATACAACAACAACAAATGAAGACGCTTCTAGTCCACTGCAGGACAGAGACCTCAGACATGTCCCTAATCATGTGTGGGATTTATTCATGTCTGGGTTTGGCCAGTTGTCATCACAGACGTGGCCAGTGCGGATTGGTGATGGTGGGTACAACAACAACAACAACAACAACAACAAATGGAGGCGTTTCTAGTCCACTGAAGGACAAATGCCTCAGATATCTCCCTAATTATGTGTGGGATTTATTCACGTCTGTGTTATGGCAGTTTTTATCACCAAGCTGGTCACAGCGGATTGGTGATGGTGAAAGATTTGCGTCTCATTACTCATAGCAAACCAACCATGTTTGTTGATAACGGTGTTACGCTAATTCTTTCACCATGTTATATACGCTTTACACAAAGTGACATATAAGTAATAAACAAGGCGTATAAAATGCTCAACTAAAACTACCAAATACGAAGTAAACAAAGTTAATAATACACAATTCACAAGGAATCAGAAATGTTCTGCACAAACCTCCAAGTAAACGATGCACAAAGCTATATATACATACGACATATAACTTCCAAAATACGCGATGCAGAGACTTAGAAAAAAATTTGCTACACAAATGGAAAATTGACGGAACACCAAAGTGTAAAACATGCGATACACCAAGTGTCACGCACACCCTTAGCGGGTGGAGCTGTTTACACGAGAGTTCTTATCACGAGGCGATAAACAAGAGTATTAAGATCACCAAAAAAGATTTTTCTTTACCGCGAAAAAGGCTTTAATGCTAATATATATACTTGTATAAGAGGTTCTTTCCTGTAAAGCGTGAGGCATAATCTTGGTTTTATAGGAGGGAGAGAGAGAGAGAGAGAGGAGAGGAGAGAAAGAGGAGAGAGAGAGAGAGAGAGAGAGAGAGAGAGGAGAGAGAGAGAGAGAGAGAGAGAGAGCTAATATGTACTGGGTATTAAAGACATTGTGTGCAGACTTTGATATAAATAGCCTTGAAGCTATTCATTAGCTTCGTAAATAATTGGTCGCTGTTACTGACAAGAGGCATTGGATTAACAGACGTAGACACGGCCGCAAATAAACATTATATATATATATATATATATATATATATATATATATATATATATATATATATATATATATATATATATATATATTTTTGGGCTCAAGCCATGTCGTCCTGATGGAAGTTCCTATAGGGTAGCTTCCTAGGGTATATTACAACTACGGCGATATTCCCAGAGAATTTACCTTAAGGTACCAGAATTCTAACTCCTGGAGCGAGTATCCCTCGTGAAAGGGATATCGCGACATATCAGAGGACGTATTCTAGACACGTCACATGGCAATCTACTACCTGAACAGAGATTCGTCTCGTAGGAGGGAGATTGACGAGATACGAATTCGGGAAAGAAAAAGGGGGAGCCGCTCCCAAGGCTTCCCAATCCCCCGATTCGTATGCGTGCCTGGCGCCAATCCTGGCGCCATCTGTATTCCTTTTTGCGTAGCTTAACAACTCGGTGTTTTTTCCTGTTTTTCTCGCAAATCTTGGATTTATTCAGCTTTTCATGGCTTCTCCGTCTTCGTTGGCCTCGGATAAGTTGAGTATAGTGTCTGTTATGTATAAATGTAGGCTCTTGGTAAAATTTTGAGTGATTAATAGGATTAATCTTTGATACAAGAGCCGTAGCCTACCAGAGGTGTCCTGGACACTGTCACTCGCTAGGTATAAATTAGTTAGTCAGAGTGACATTCCTGGTTGTTTTGCTTAATAAATTTTAGCTATTTAGCTTTACATAGGATTTCCTTTCGTGCTTAGTATTATTTGGCGAAGTATTCGCCATTCTGGCCTACGCTAGGCCATGTAGCCTAGTCGTTTGGTCCTAGTACTTAATGCATGATTTTGGTTTTTCCGAGTGTAATTAAAAGTTTATTAAAGCTTTAGGCTATATTTTATACATTTTAGACTGTGTGGAATATTTCCAAGGTTGTAGCCTATACGTGAGAGTTTCGGTGAATTAGGTAATCGATTCTCTTGGTGCCTAGGCTAATTGCTTATGGAGCCTTAGTATACTTTATTATTCTCCCCGGTTGCTTTCTTTTCTTCGGAGAAGGTATGCAATCCCTTTCCCTCTGTTTAAGCTTGGGCTTATCCCTAAGTGGTTTTTTCCGAATTTATTTTCGATAAAACTATACTAGGGTGTTACTGTACCTTCCTGTTCCAGCAAAGTCTGGTTCAAAGAGGGACAGAACAACAGAGTTTTTAGTTTGAGTCCGTGTTGTCTGGCTTGGGGCAGAGTTCCCCTCGCTGACCTAACACTTATAAAGGGAGCTTAGCTCCCTTAGGTCACTATCGAAGGTTTCTGTAGTTATGATTCCTCCTTTTGTGATCGACCAGACTAAGTCCTGTTGCTGTTCTTGGGGAGGATAAAATCTTCCCTTGGGAGTAGCAACGCCTTCCTTGCTTTGGTGCTTTGGAAGCTGGCAAGTATTGCTGGCCCTTTCCCTTAGATCTCCCTTAGGCTAAGACAGAGTTCTTGGCTGCGGGTGATCTGTCACTAAAGCAAGGTTGGCAGGACCCTTTTGTCCCTTCCCCCTCTATCTCCGTAATGGCCTTGCCATTACTGTACTGTACCTTGCCGGCCGGCAGAGCTGGCCGGCAGGGGTATTACTGTACTGTACGTCATTCTACTTCTGGACCTAGTATAGGTTGGGATGTGGAATTGACTAAACCCATTGCCGGCCGGCTGAGATGCTGGCCGGCAAGGGTCTTATGTTTTCGAGTGCTGCCCGGACCTCTCTTGGTCCCTCATCCATGCCTGCCGACAGAGCCGGACGGCATTGGTCAAGGAAGCCTGAATTAAGTTTCTCCCCTTCCTTATATGCACTCTTTCGGTTGCCGGGCTTGGGGGGTTGTGTACACTCTTATCCCGGCATCCATTCTATTTTCTTCTAGTGCTGTACCTGTCCCGGCTGCCGGCCTATGAGGCAGACAGCCGGGCAGGTGTAGTCTTCTGGTTCTTTTGCTGCCGGCTGGCATCGGTCTTGTACCTTTGCCGGCCGGCTTATGTCAGTCCTTGTCTGCCGGTCACCAAGAGTGTGGCCGGCAGCTAGGTACTACCTTGTGTAGTTACTGGCCGGCAGTCATTGCCGGCCAACACTGGCTGTTGCTGGCCGGCAGCTACTGCCGCCGGCACAGGCATTTGAACCAGAGGGCTGCCGCCCTATAGCTATTAAGTAGTATACTTTAAAGCTAATTGTGGTGTGTGCCGGCCTGCAAAGGCAGGCCGGCACACATCCTCCTATACTGTACTAGTATTCTTCTGTATAGCATATACAGTAAGAAGAAAACTATAGTAAAAGTTTAGGTACAGCACTGTATCTTCTAACACTATTGTGTTTTCTTGCACAGCCCTTTGCTGTTGCCCTCAGACAGGAAGCAGAGTTCTTCCCCGTCTATTATCCAGGATTTTAAAATCATTGCCTAGGTGTGAGCTCCACCTGTTTCCTCTGGAAACCTTGCATTGGTTACTCTAGTAGAGATAAACCATTTTGATTTTATTATCTGGAAAGCTGCAACAATGGGTTGTGAGGGAAACACAAGTGTGTGTCTTTCCTTTATGAATTGTTATGCTATACTATGCATATCCAAGTGATACATAGTTCACTTGATACTCATGGAAATTTTTTCTCTTTACAGGAGGACCCTCCGAAGTGCGGAAATGTTTTCTGCAATGTCCGTAGCAGGAACCTCTGCGGACATGAGTGTTGTAGGAGACACGCAGCATGCGCTGTCTCCAAGGATGATCTCCAGTATTGGGACCCTCAGGTATGTACTGTATGCACTAACCTGATTACTGAGGCTTTTGATTCCCCTAGAACGGCGGAATCAAGGGATATAGCTAGGGAAAAGCTCCGTACTTGGGTAAGGGGCTTCAAGAAGAACACCTCTGGCCCTTATCTTCCTAGTGAGAAGATGAGGGCGTATCTTTTTCCCCAGGCATCAGCTGAAGCAGTGATTCCCCAGCCTCAAGAGGAGATCCCCCAAGACCTAGTCCAGGTGGACGAGGAAGTCGCTGATGCGATGCAAGACATCCAGTTGTGTGACAGGATGTCTGAAGTGGACGAAGGTTTGGAAGAAGACCTCCTGGCAGAAGGTCAGGATCAAGTTCAAACCCGGATGTCGCAGAGGATGGGGTCGACGAGGTGTCGGCTACTCCGGTTCAGATGCCGGAGCCCATCCCCTCAACATCCGCTGGTCTCCCAGTAGAACTGGGACAGGCCCTCTCTTCGATTGTTGGAATGATCCAACAAATGCAGAAGGAGAATCAGGAGAAGGCGGCTGCAATGGAACTGCGTATGCAGTCCCTAGCAGAATCACATGGGCCCCGGAAAAGGCTCAATGTGAAAGACCTTCCCATATGCTCAGATGCTAACCCATGGAGGTATGCTGAGCACATGCCAATGACGACTGGTAAGATCGTCATTTCGGATAAGCTGGGTTCAGTTCTCCTAGAGGAGGTAGAATTCTGGCCCAGCAAGGCATCATATCCGGACTGCTATGTCCGGCTGAGAAAAGAACCAGCTTCAAGGGAGGAGACAGAGCCGAAAGAGGTCATTATTATGGACCACGCTAAGGCTCAAGCCCTACTTTCATCCTCGATGAAAGAGAGGGGCTTCTCGAATTCGAAGGTAGCAGCATTGAGCAAGAAGCTCCCTTCTTTTGTGTCCTCTTCTGATAGAGCCTTCCCCTTTTTACAAAAAGGGTTTGCGGCTGTCCTAAAGGCAATCGAGGCCGGCAAGCCTTGCCCCTCCCTGGAGGAGTGTAAACCCTTGTCGCTGGCTCTGCCTAGGGACCACAAGGACTGGAAGGATGTCCATCTGACATTCTCAGTGGGAAAGTTGGAGGCTGATATTGCCGGACGGCAATTCGGCGAGGACCTCCCCAAGTTGTCCGAATTTCTTTTACGAAGAGAGTTCGAGACAAAAGAAAGACTGGCTGCCTCAATGTCTCATCAGACTACTCTTGAGACGATGGCAAGTGACCCTAAGGTCCATGAAATGTTCATGGTAGTGGCTAAGTCTCACCTAGCCACAGTGACGAAGGACCTTTATGGCTTCGTCAAGGCAAGGAGAGCTTGCAGGGAGTTCGTGTTCACCGGGGCTTCGGTGAGACACGAGCCAAGGAAGTTAATATCCTCCAACATTTGGGGAAAAGACCTTTTCCCTACCGATGTGGTCAAAGAGGTTGTTGATAAGGCCGCCGTGGAGAATAGAAACCTTCTCCAGAAGTGGGGCCTGGCTATCAAAAGAAAATCTTCCCCGGATGAGGGTCCTCAACCAAAGAGGAAGAATATGAGGACTAGGCTACCGTCTCGGCCAGCCAAGCCTTATAGACAGCAACAGCAACTGCAATTGCCTTTGCCTCCAGTGCCCCAGATGGTGGCACAAACCCCGACTACTTTTCAGTGGGTACCCCAGGCTGTGCCAGGTCAGTCAACCACATTCACCCCAACGTTCGAAGGACAGTCTTCTTCCTTTCGTGCAAAACCTAGAGGAGCAGCCAGAGGCTCGTCTAGGCGCCCCTCAAGGGGAAGGGGATTCAGAGGTGGTCGTGGTCAGGGAGGCAAGACCTCAGGACGGCAGTCCAAGTGAAACGATACCGGTAGGAGGGAGACTAATGAAATTTTGGGATCGCTGGACCTTCGATCCCTGGGCCCAAAGCCTACTCAAGAATGGACTGGGTTGGAGCTGGTACAGCACTCCACCCCCATGCCTTCGGTTTTTCCAACACTCCACCCCCATTTTGGAGGAGTACGTTCAAGAACTGTTGGAGAAAAATGTGATCCGAAAGGTGAAGTCCATCAAATTCCAAGGGAGGCTGTTTTGTGTTCCCAAGAAAGACTCGGAAAAGCTCAGAGTCATTCTGGACTTGTCACCACTCAACAAGTTCATAGTGAATTGCAAATTCAAGATGCTAACCCTGCAACACATAAGGACCTTACTGCCCAAGAGGGCATACTCAGTCTCTATAGACTTGTCAGACGCCTATTGGCACATTCCAATCAGCCGTCGACTCTCCCCCTACCTAGGGTTCAGGCTACAACGGAAACTGTACGCCTTCAGAGCCATGCCATTCGGGCTAAACATAGCCCCAAGGATTTTCACGAAGCTTGCGAGCGCAGCTCTCAAACAATTACGCCTAAAGGGAATTCAGGTAGTAGCCTACCTGGACGACTGGCTGGTGTGGGCAGCATCCGAGACCGAATGCTTGCAAGCTTCCAGTCAGGTGATCCAGTTCCTAGAGTACCTAGGCTTCAAGATCAACAAGAAAAAGTCTCGACTTTCTCCATCCCAAAAGTTCCAGTGGCTGGGAATCCACTGGGACCTTTTGTCACACAGTTTCTCCATCCCAATGAAGAAAAGGAAGGAGATAGCGGGCTCTGTCAAGAGACTTCTAGATTCCAAAAGGATATCAAGACGCGAACAGGAGAGGGTACTAGGCTCTCTCCAGTTTGCTTCAGTGACAGACCCAGTGCTAAGAGCACAGCTAAAGGATGCAACCGGAGTTTGGAGAAGGTATGCATCAAACGCGCGAAGAGACCTGAGAAGACCAGTGCCGCCTCGGCTACGTACTCTTCTCAGACCTTGGTCCCAAGCCAGACATCTAAAGAAGTCGGTTCTTCTTCAGCCACCTCCCCCGTCGATGACGATTCACTCAGACGCCTCAAAGGAGGGATGGGAGGTCACTCTCATCGGAAAAAAGTCCAGGGGACTTGGTCCAAGCTATTCAGGACCTTCATATAAACTTTCTAGAAGCTATGGCAGTGCTCCTTACCTTAAAGAAAGTCTCCCCGCGTCACTCGATCCACATAAGATTGGTGACAGACAGCGAGGTGGTTGTGAGATGCTTGAATCGACAAGGGTCGAGGTCACCACCTCTCAACCAAGTGATGTTAGCCATTTTCCGATTGGCAGAAAAGAAGAAGTGGTACCTGTCGGCAGTTCACCTTCAAGGAGTCCGCAATGTGACAGCGGACGCTCTATCCAGGTTCACACCGATAGAGTCGGAATGGTCCTTAGACGCAGGATCATTTTCCTTCATTCTGAATCAAGTCCCAGAACTGCAAATAGACCTCTTTGCGACGAAAGACAACAAGAAGTTGCCCCTGTACGTGTCCCCGTACAAGGACCCCTTAGCGGAAGCAGTGGACGCAATGTCCCTCGACTGGAACAGATGGTCCAGGATTTATCTGTTCCCTCCTCACAACCTTCTGTTGAGGGTCCTCAACAAACTGAGATCCTTCAAGGGGGTAGCGGCAATAGTGGCCCACAAGTGGGCGAACAGTATGTGGTTCCCCTTGGCGTTGGAACTACAGATGAAGTTCGTGCCGCTACCACATCCAGTTCTGACCCAGCGAGTCCAGAAGTCGACTGTCTGCGCTTCATTACAGAAAACCCAGACCCTGCAGCTCATGATTTTCTCGCCCTAGCGGTGAGAAAGCGTTTCGGGATTTCGAGAGCCAGCATAGACTTCCTAGAGGAATACAAGTGCAAATCGACTAGAAGGCAATATGAGTCATCTTGGAGAAAGTGGGTGGCCTTTGTAAAGGCAAAGAATCCGCAGGAGATCTCAACAGACTTCTGCTTATCTTTCTTCATCCACCTCCATGGCCAAGGATTGGCAGCTAACACGATTTCAGTGTGTAAATCGGCTTTGATGAGACCCATTTTATTTGCCTTCCAGATCGACCTAGGTAACGAGATCTTTAATAAAGTTCCGAAAGCCTGCGCTAGGCTCAGACCTTCAGCACCTCCAAAGCCCATTTCATGGTCTTTAGACAAAGTTCTTCATTTCGCCTCCCTGTTGAGCAATGAAGAATGTGCGTTAAAGGATTTAACGCAAAAAGTTATTTTCCTATTTGCACTCGCGTCCGGGGCCAGGGTTAGTGAGATCGTAGCCCTCTCGAGAGAGGCAGGTCGTGTTCAGTTCCTGGATGGGGGGGAGCTGAACCTGTTTCCGGATCCTACGTTTCTCGCCAAGAATGAGTTACCCACCAACAGGTGGGGGTCCCTGGAGAATCTGCCCTCTGAAAGAAGATGCATCTCTATGTCCAGTAGAATGCCTAAAGGTCTATCTTCGTAGAACTTCAGACTTCAAGGGTAGTCAACTATTCAGGGAGAAACATCAGGCTCAAATTTATCTCTGAATCAACTCAGAGCGAAAATGACATATTTTATTCGCAGAGCGGATCCTGACAGTACACCCGCAGGTCACGATCCGAGGAAAGTTGCCTCATCCCTAAATTTCTTTAATTGTATGGATTTTGAA
>NC_090734.1:142526625-142529125 GCF_036898095.1 Palaemon carinicauda
TAACCGTATGATCATTGTCTCGTTTACCTTTCTGAAGCTTCCCACAGCACGACTCTTGTCATTGAAGCAACTACAAATATTTCGAGTAAAGATATCAAAGATAATTCTAAGAGAAAAAGTAATCGCTGTAATATAGTAATCGTAACGCTGAAAATGTTGTCTGAAGTCGAGACTATAAGTAAACAAATAAATTAGTTGATATTTGTAGTGATTCCGGATCAATGAAAGGAAATTAAGAATTTCTAAAAAAGAATTAATCCTCAAAACTGAGGAAATTTAGAGTAATAACCCTCATTAAGAAAGCTATTTGTACTAATTAGTCATTTTTACATAACCAATCCTAGATGTTTTTAACGAGGCGCATCCATGTTACCAACTTCTGTGAACATTTTAAGAAAACGAAGCTCGGCGCTGTTCTCTAACGGCGAAATTTCGAGATACTAACTCTCCCAGGGACAATTTTCCCTCTATTAATCGTCTGTCGAGTTGATAACGAGCAAAAGCTCTCGTTAATGAGACTTGATACTTTAACACTAGCACAAGGGCGGTACTTTAATCTCTTGACTTAAATGACTCTTGCTTTCTCTTCCCATCTCGTTTCCTCTCACTTTCCCTCTCGTCTCAAAGGAACATTACAAAAGCCCAAGGAAAATAAATTAGGCTCCAGAAAGGTCGTCAACCTAATGCTTTTAAGCTGAGCGAGATTTCAGCAATAGAATTATAAGCTGAAATGATGGGGTTGCGGGGTACTACTGGAAACGTCCTGTCTAGCGATCCCCAACATGGGGTTCGAGTCTCGCTCAAACACGATAGTTTCTTTAGTGTCTGCAACCTCAAGATCCTTGTGAGCTAAGGGGGAGCTTATAGGTCTTGGAGGAAAAATACCAGTATTTCAATCCTCCTAGCTATAGGTCTACCTACGGAGTTATCAGCTATCATTGCCTGGAACTCCTTGGTCCTAGCTTGGGTGTAGAACGGGCTTGGGCGCTGATCATATGTATGTATGCTTAGTCTAGGGCATTGTCCTGTTAGCTTTGTCCTTGCCTCTGCCATTTATAAGTCGCCTTTAAACCTTTTAAATTTTGGTTCGACATCCGCCTTTGCAACTAAATGTAATGTTTAGAAGTAACAGAATACGGCATACATCTATTTATTACTGTTTTAACTGTCACTTTTCAGGAGTTGATCCCACTTATTGCGACGCCACATTTGGAGACAATCCAGTCTTGCAACATTATCAAATTAGTGTAAACTATTACAACCTATAGCTCTCACATAAATATATATCTTGTTTTTTACAATAAATAAAGACAGACATTGCCTATGGCAACCCCTGAAACATCAGTTATTAAATCTTCAAGCAGCTATGAAATGCAAGAATTAGTTGCTAATGTCGAACTATCCCTACTAAATATACTGAACAGTCGTGTTATCCATAGTGGTATGTTTTTCAGAGATATAATGGACTAAATAGTGATATGTTCATTATCAAATCACTTGGTAGATTTGTTTCCTATATGTACTGTGAGGCAGTGATACCCTTGAGTATAACATGCTATTTATCAAGAAACTTTATTATCCTGATCCACTCAGAAATAACAATAACAATAATAATGACAATGACAATAATAATAATAATAATAATAATAATAATAATAATAATAATAATAATAATAATAATAATGAAGTGGGAATGGGGTTAATGAAAGGTCAATGAAAATCGGACAGCCAGGTGGTTAAAGTGAAATTAAATTTACTGTTTTATGGTAATGATTATCATAGTACTGTAACAACCAATTAGTAATATTCCCTGAGGAAGATCGAGAGTCACATCCGGATTCTTAATGGACAGGAGGCTAACCTTAATACCTACATAATGTCTAAAATTAATGTACATCTCTTAAATATATCTAGTGAGCGAACTATAAATTAATCACATATACAAAGAACTGTATGTTAAAAGGTTTAAAGGCCGCTTCATGAATGGAAAGGGGCAAGGGACAGTGTCACTGCCTTATCGAGCAGGACAAATGCCTTAGAGACTGACCATAAGAACAGCGCCCAAGCCCACTCTCCACCCAAGTTAGGACCAAGGAGGGCTAGGCAATGGCTGCTGATGACTTCGCAGATAGACCAATAGGCTACCCCAAACCCCCATCCTTAACTCACAAGGATGATGAGATTGCAGCCACCAAAGGAACTAACGAGTCTGGCGTTCACCAGTCAGGGACGTTACCACATCGGCCACCACAACCCTTCAAGGAAAAAAAAGGAGTCTAGTTGTACTTAGTTGTATGACTTATGGCCAATGTCATTATCCTGAACCCCTCTTAAGGTATGATTGGGGAAACTCAACTCTCCTTTTGTTCTTAAGGATGAAGGAATAAGTCTCAAGGAAAATATCTCCAAATGCCATATCATTTCCTAGTCATTACTATATCTATATCTATATCTTATTATTATTATTATTATTATTATTATTATTATTATTTTTATTATT
>NC_090734.1:142534125-142536625 GCF_036898095.1 Palaemon carinicauda
AGAAAGCAGAATGAAGAAAAGAGAACAGAATAAAGAAAGAAGAATAAAATCAAGAAAAAAGAATAGAATATAGAAAAGATAAAAGAATAAAGGACAGAAAGCAGAATAAAGGAAATAAAATAGAATAACGGAAAGAGAATAGAATAAAGAAAAGAGAAAAGAAGAAGAAAAGAGAATAGAATACAGGAAAGAGAGTAGAATAAACTTGGGGGAGAGTTCAAACGTTGCCTGTTTCATAATCGTCAAGTATGAATGAACCCGGACATGAACATGCAGCCATTTATGCCAAGAATGGGAGGGAGGGGGGGGGGGGGGGTGTTGTGGTGGCCTGGTTGTAGCGTCCTTGCCTTGATTGGCAGACTGTGGTTCGAGTCCTGCTCAAACTCGTTAGTTCCTATGGTTCCTTACCATCGTTGTGAGCTAAGGATAGGGGGTTCGGTGGAAGCCTATAGGTCTATCAGCCGAGTCATCAGCAGCCATTGCCTGGCCCTCCTTGGTCCTAGTTTGGGTGGAGACGGGGCTTGGGCGCTTATCATATGTTATATGGTCAATCTCTGGAATTGTCCTGCTTGATACGGCAATGTCACTGTCCCTTACCCCCTGTCACTCATGAACGACCTTTAAACCTTTAAGAGCGTTTTGGCAATGTATTCATATATATATATATATATATATATATATATATATATATATATATATATATATATATATATATATATGTGTGTGTGTGTGTGTGTGTGTGTGTGTGTGTGTGTGTGTATGTATAAGTGTCGGAAAGCAACACTGCCAGTACTTATTTGTATCGAAGAATAACATCGTGAATATTCGCATTTATTAATGTAACCAAGAGCACTATCGTACAATTTGCACTCAATTATAACAGCGACCTTATTAGCATAATCACTTACGGAAATATTTTAAACTTTTAATCTAGTAAGAAAATCTTGAATCTCCAATTTGAAAGTTAATAGGTGTAATACTGAAAAAAACTAATTCTTTTCCTTAAAATATTTTTACAAAATTAAATGTCCACCCTTGATAAAAAGTTATAATCTTATAAGAGAAAAAATATAGTACAATTTTTCCCATAAAAATCAGCTTTTCGCCTGATCACTTTATCATATATAAACACACAGGTAACAAGAAAAAAATATCACGTTAGGGAAATAAGTTATACATTAATTGCAGTGATATATGTAAGCACACTCCACACACACACAAACATACATGCACACATACACACATACACACACACCTATATATATGTGTGTGTTTGTGCTTGTGTGTGTGTGTACTTGTTACTGTGTAAACAATATACAATCGTGGACTTTTCAATTGCCAATCCAATAATAATAATAATAATAATAATAATAATAATAATAATAATAATAATAATAATAATAATAATAATAAAAGCTTTTGCTGACTCATCTGCTGCTTCTGTTAATAAAACCTCTTGTATATTCGGGAGATTTTTCCACTTTTCTTAAAAGTTCTTTCAATACTTTCAACTGTTACACTATATAAGTTCCTCGGCTGTGCCAACCTATTTCATCTTGAGCTACAATGTCTTTATTCACAGGAATTACATCAATAAAAACATCATTAGTATCAATACAAACAACATTAAAAATAGAATATAACAATGCCAAAACCCAAAACAATAATAAAAGTATGAAAATAAATCACAATTTACAACAATATTTTTTTTTTCAAACCTAGAATTCCCAATCGTAAAATTCTGACGACGTTAGTTCCGAAAGTGACCGCAGGACAGCGCATCAGTCACACTTACGACGCTAAAATACAGTGATTAAAATATTCATCACAGCAATCAACGACATGCGGAGCTATACAGTGACGAAGGACAGAAACACGAAAGAGAAGAGCTTACTGAGAAAAAAAAAAAAACACGACGATGAAGGATAGAATTATGATTTTTTTTTCTGAATCAATTGGGAGAGCTATCATCAAAGCCATTTAAATGAAATATACAGTGGTAGCGTGTGAATACATTTTTCACACTCATTTCTGGTGCAACGGTTTTTTTTAATCGAGTTTTTATTGGGGGATTTTAAACACGGTACGAACTGCAGGATATTAAAGTTACATCCATAACAATCTTTATAGAACGAAATACAAAGTCAACAGGGAATAACAGTAAAAAAGAAATAAAAATTAAATATATAAATGAATAAGAATGAATGTATATCGAAATACTTATATATAAAATCCCTCCATAATAAATGAACTCATTCTCATTATTCCTACTCTCGTATTCATTAACCGCCAGTCATGGCTGACAGCAACCGTCCGTTGCTGTGTCTATTTGATAATAATATAATAACTCGCAAATCGTTGGACAATGCCCTCGAGACAGGATTAACATTGGAGAGCAGCTTGTCCGCACGCGCATGCACGCAGGTTAAGATCGCTGTAGGTATGTTAGCAGTATACTGAATACTTTATGCATGTTTAATTTCTAATACATCATGAACAC
>NC_090734.1:142541625-142544125 GCF_036898095.1 Palaemon carinicauda
CATGGCTATTACGCCATACGCATTTCTTGTGTTCGTAGTTCTTGATGGTTATTACGTATTACGTTTTTCTTGTCACCGTAGTTCTTAGAGGCTATTACGTATTACGCATTTCTTCGTAGTTCTTAAAGGCGATTACCTAATGTGTTTTTCTTGTCTCCGTAAGTGCTTAAAGGCTGTTACGCAATACGCTTTTCTTGTCCACATAGTTCTTAATGGTTATTACGCATTACGCATTTCTGGTCTCCGTAGTTCTTTAAGGCTATTGCGCCCTACGCATTTCTTGTCTTGGTAATTCTCAAATGTCTAACTTCTAAATCTAGGTATGATCGGAACCACAAACGGGGCTAACTTCATCTGTGATTCTAACAAAGATCCAATAAAAGAATAAAAAGATTGCAGAGGAAATGAAATATCCAATGTCTGGATCAGCAAAAAATAAAGCAGTATATATATATATATATATATATATATATATATATATATATATATATATATATATATATATATATATATTATATATATAAATTCGATGGAAACGGCAACATAGTTCCTCCATTAAAGAACATCGATTAAAGGAGACCATTCCCCAAACAACTTCCTTTCTCTTTCTATGTTAATATTTTTCCTTACTCCTTATTTACTACTGTTCTATCGCGGAGAGCGAAGCCCGGGCTTTACAAGAAGAGCGTATCTCTGAAGGAGGGAACGAGCAGAGGTCCTAATGATAAGAGGAGTCTTAACACCCTAGGCTTATGCACATGGGATACAGGAGTCTTCACTGTCTGTGTAGCTACATTTTTCTCAAAGAGAGAGAGAGAGAGAGAGAGAGAGAGAGAGAGAGAGAGAGAGAGAGAGAGAGAGAGAGAGAGAGAGCTTGTCCTCTGTTGACAGCCCAAGTATTTTCCCTAAAACGACGCAATTTAAATGGTAATGTAAAGGAGATAGGAAAGACACCAAAATGAATATGAAGTGAAAAGAGGGAAAAGGACCATTAGTGAAGTAGAAAAAGGAACTAGGAGCATAACTGTCTTTATAATACAGGCAAGGCTACGAAGTGAACGTACCGATTCGCCCAATTTTTGGCTGCGTATTTCGTAAAGCGAGAAAACAATGCTTCGCCTTGCGTACAACCAAAATGGCACGCCTTGCCACATTACATGGGCAATGCAGGAACAAAAATATAGTGTTTAGGCGGCATAATCATAATCATATGATATTTAATGATACAATGACGATTACATTAGCGGCAAAGATGAAAGCTTTCAGAGATAACGTTAACAAAGGAAATTTATATGAATCACGAAATAAAGACACAAGATTTAGGAAAATATTTCATTAAAAACCTAGCATTTAATCAAAAGATTCATATGAAAACAACATAATTGGGCAAATAACAGCAACAGAAAGAATTAGTTACAAAATGCACTGACAACAATAACACTAATAATAACAACATAAAAACATCAATAATAAGAAAAGCTAAATATTCAAAGTATTTTGAATAAAAAAAGAGCTAAAACTGAATATTTGGATAACTGACAACAATTAAATTGAAAAAAAAAAAACACGATAACATTAATAATAAAAACACTAAAAATTTTAAGTGTTTTGAAAAAAAGGGATAAAACTGGATATTTGGATAACTAAAAATGATAACTTTAACAATAACAACACAATAACATCATCAATAAAAACCTTAAATATCCAGTGTTTTGAAAAAAATATAAAACTGGATATTTGGAAAACTGACAACAATAACAACATAATAAAAAATACCTAGCTATTCAAAATATTTTGAAAAAAAAAAAGAGATTAAGCTGAATATTTGGATAACTGACACCAATAAAATAACAATAACAACACAATAACATCAATAATAAAAAAAAACTAAATATTCATAGTGTTTCGAAAAAAAAAAAAAAAAAAAGATAAAACTGGATATTCGGTTAAGAATTTCAAAGTATAGAGCTATATCATGATTTACTAAGCTGTTCATCTCAAGATTAATGATGACACTTAGAACGCCAAAAAACTCTCTCTCTCTCTCTCTCTCCTCTCTCTCTCTCTCTCTCTCTCTCGTTATATCAAGGTTGTCTTGTATCCAGGAGCTCTTGGGCGTGTATCCGGTAGATTACCTCCTCCTCACGCCTATTGACGTAAAGGGCCTCGGTTAGACTTCGCCAGACGTCTCTATTTTGAGTTCTTAAATCAATACTTTTCCATTCATCATTTCCTACTTCACGCTTCATAGTCCTCAGCCATGTAGGTCTGGGATTTCCAACTCTTCTAGTGCATTGTGGAGCCCGGTTGAAAGAAAGTTTGGTGAACTATATATATATATATATATATATATATATATATATATATATATATATATATATATATATATATATATATATATATATATATGTATATATATAATTGTTTTGATAGATAATAAAGATAAGAGCATTTTTTTGTTTTCTCTAAGGCCCAAGGAGGAGATAAGACCTGTTGGATA
>NC_090734.1:142549125-142554125 GCF_036898095.1 Palaemon carinicauda
CTGAGAAAGGACTTATGTCAGCCTGTTCAACATGAAAGCATTTGCTGCAAGTTTGAACTTTAGAATTTCTACTGATTCAACTATTATAAATTCACAACGCTTACGAAACTACGTAACGATGCAATACGATCACATTTACGTCGCCGTGAAGTCGAAAGACGGCCCACTTCGCCCATTTCTAAAAAGGACCCAGGTGCAAAAGTGCAAAATCAACTCATAAAAAGTAACTGTCCCATGAAATTCCTCAATGTCAGCTCATCCAGGCCCGCAGAGTTGCCAGGTTGGCCTTTTTCAGACCAAATATAAAAAAAAACATCAAATTTGGCCCTTTTGAAATTGGTTGGCCTTTAGTAATATGAAAAGTTAGGCCTTAAATGCTATATTTTTGGACTTTTTCAACTAATGGTTTGGTCTTTTAAAGCTGCGGTTGATTAGAAGTTGACCTTTTCTCGTTTAGAAAACCTGGCAACTCTGATTTATTACAGGGATCGAATCGAAGCTCAGCTGTCACGAGGAAAAGCAAAAGTGATTTCACGTTATCATTGCTCTTCCCTGAACTGCATTTCTCCACAAACCTGACAGGCAAGAATTCACCCATTCGTTTAGAACATCATTCTAGCCATTTTCCATTAATACACAACCTCCAGATGTGTTTTTCGTTTAAAAATTCCAAAATGCACGCGAAGATATATCCTAAAATCTAGAAAACGTTTTAATCACGCAATATGCACCGCTAAACGTTCGTCTATAAGAACGTTTACGAATACGTTAAAGGTAGGAATAGTTCTGTCTCGTCGTTTGGACCGAAATTCCCAGCACCTAGAAAATGTATATTTATGCAAATGAAATTCTGAGATGAATCCATACACTCGACTGAATACATTTCCCGAATGAAATACAAGAGTGATTTTTTAGAGAGAGATTAGGCGGGACGAGGCACAACGATAGGTTATTACCACACACAAGGAGGTTAGGTTTTGGGTCGGATTGTTCGTCTGTTTGTTTAATTGTAGCGAGAATGACGTAATACGTACGTTGTATTTTTAATACCAATTTCACCAAAGGTAAGATTCGGTGACAAGAATTGACAAGATTTTAGATGTAATCCACATTGAGATGTAGAGGAATCTTTAGGAAGAAGAAGAAGAAGAAAAAGAAATATATATATATATATATATATATATATATATATATATATATATATATATATATATATATATATATATATATATATATATATATTCTTATCACTACTACTACCATCATTATTATTATTATTATTATTATTATTATTAGCTAAGTTACAACTCTACCTGAAAAAAAATGCTACAAACCTAGAGCTTTAACTTGGAAAATAGCCCAATGAGGAAAGAAAATAAGGAAATAGATACACTATATATAGAAAGTAATGAATAAATGTATAATATTTTAAGATCAGTAACAACGTTAAAATAGATATGTCATAATTAACTAAGAAGAGAGGCTTTCATCAATCTCTTCAACAAAAAAGATTTGATGCAAGTTTGAACTTCTGAAGTTCCAAAAATTCAATTGCAAAAATGTGAAATATCAAGCCTCATGATTTAAAGGGTAACACTGTTAGAATTAACTGCATACCTACACTACGTAAAGGATGCTATATCTAGGAAGATCTGAATGCAAATAATGGTCAGAATTATGAAACATCTTTAATAAGTATAATGTGTCAATCACAATATCTCTTTCTGTCAACTTTTATCCCTTTAGTATTCAAAACCAAAATCGTGAACCAATCGTGTAATCTCTTGCCCTGTACTTCACCCTAATACTAGGGATACAGTTAATTCTAATATTCAGGCCTTCTCCATCATTAGGCTCTTTACTGCACAGGATTCTATAAGATTTATTCCACCTGTGACCAAGTAGTGGAATGATCTTCCTAATCGGGTAGTTGAATCGGTAGAACTTCAAAAGTACAAACTTGCAACAAATGGTTTTATGTTGAACAGGCTTACATAAGTCTTTTCATAGTTTATATAGGAAATATCTGCTAGGATGTTGTTACTGTTTTCAAAATATTTTACATTAATTGTTCATTATTTCCCATATCGTTTATTTATTTCCTTATTTTCTTTCCCCACTGGGCTACTTTTCCCTGTTGTAGCCCTTGAACGTATAGCATCTAGCTTTTCCAAATAGGTTTGTAGCTTAGCTAGTAATAATACACACACACACATATATAAATATATATATATATATATATATATATATATATATATATATATATATATATATATATATATATATATATATATATATATATATATATATATATATATATATATATACATATATATATATATATGTATATATATATATATATATATATATATATATATATATATATATTGTGTGTGTGTGTGTGTGTGTGTGTGTGTGGTTTTGGAGTATCCCCTCCAAATTGAGTATTTTTCTGAAGGTGTAAAAGTAGAATAGGAAGATGGATTACTACTTTTCCGGTGGGTCCTCTAATGTCACCGAAAATGGATGCCCGCCCATTTACAACCGGAACTGACGGTAATAATCCGTTTAACGACTGGAACTTGCCGGATACCTACTCATAACAAACGGCTTTATGTTGATTAATGTAGAGAGAGAGAGAGAGAGAGAGAGAGAGAGAGAGAGAGAGAGAGAGAGAGAGAGAGCGATAAGCTCTAGTGAATTAAGTAAAAAAGGAAGATGAAAACTAAGAGAGAGAGAGAGAGAGAAAGAGAGAGACCAAAAAGTTCTAATAAATTATTTAAAAGGAAGAGGAAAAAGAACCATAAGTAGAGAGAGAGAGAGAGAGAGAGAGAGAGAGAGAGAGAGAGAGAGAGAGAGAGAGAGAGAGAGAGAGAGAGAGAGACCAAAAAGTTCTGATAAATTATTTAAAACGAAGAAGAAAAAGAACCATTAGTAGAAAATGAGAGAGAGAGAGAGAGAGAGAGAGAGAGAGAGAGAAAGAGAGAGAGAGAGAGAGAGAGAGAGCTAAAAGACTTCGGGTGAATTAATCTCCTACTATCACCAATCTAGCCTATACTGGAGTGGCCAGCGTGGTGATGAAAACTAGCCAAATCCTAGACAGGAATTGTCCTGCAGTGGACTAGAAACAGCTACACTTGATGATGTTGTTGTATGGACAGCGGATTAGCCATTGACATCTAATCAATACCCCAAACATGAATTGACATGCCCGAGGCCTCTGTCCTGCAGTGGACTAGAAAGGACTGCATTTGTTGTTGTTGTTGTTGTTGTATTTACAATGGATTAGCCATTGACATCTTATCAATACCATAAATATGAATTGACATGTCTGAGGCCTCTGTCCTGCAGTGGACTAGAAAGGACTGCATTTGTTGTTGTTGTTGTTGTTGTATTTACAATGGATTAGCCATTGACATCTTATCAATACCATAAATATGAATTGACATGTCTGAGGCCTCTGTCCTGCAGTGGACTAGAAAGGACTGCATTTGCTGTTGTTGTTGTATTTACAATGGATTAGCCATTGACATCTAACCAAGACCCCAAACATGAATTGACATGTATGAGGCCTCTGCCTTGCAGTGGAATAGAAATGGCTGCATTTGCTGTTGTTGTTGTATATATAACGGTCCTTTTGAGAAATTGGTCATTTTACAAAATGCTGGGCCATTAGGCAAAAAGACCAAATTCGTGATCACTTTGCAAAATGACCTAAATATCTCGACATTTTGCAAAAGGGCCGAGATTTTGGCCTATTTTTCAAAATCATCAGTATCATCATTGGCAAGGTCACAAAATGTCCAATCAGCATGTGTGTTAGGTTAGGTTAGGTTAGCTACTTGCTGATTGGACATTTTGTAACCTTACCAACGATGACACTGATGATTTTGTAAATGGGCCAAAATCTTGGTCCTTTTACAAAATGTCGAGAAATTTAGGTCATCTTGTAAAGTGACCACGATTTTGGTCTTTTTACATTATGACCAATTTTCCAAAATGAACGTAACATATACAATGAACTAGCCAGTGTCATTGGATCAAGACAACACTATCGGCTCTTTTAAATATGCACAGTTTTGGATGAGAACTGACTGCAGCTTTAAGAAGTAAAACTGTAAAGTGAGCATGCTTGAACGTAGTAAAGAACACCTAAGGAATTACTTGACACAGCCCCTCCGCCCGTAAATTCTAATTGTTCCTTAATCTTCAGGTGAGGAAGACTAATTACAGGTGCGTACATATTGATCTGCTGGGGGAATGATTGGTGGCATCGTGCAAGGTGGAAAAATTATCGTACGTGAATTTGATAAATCACTTATTTGACAACATGCACGGGCTGTGCTTCAGAAATGGATACATTTCTGACATACATTTATACGTGTATTACTTAGTTTGCTTGTGCATTCGTGTTTAACATTTTTTCTGTTAAATAAACTATATATTATTTTCATATTCTTCAAAGAAGATAGACCTTTTTGTTTGAATCTAGTCTGTTCATAAGACAGTCATTATAAAACATTTCTGATTAATATTAATAACAACGTAATCATGCAAGTTGAGAAGATTTAAAAATGACGAAATATTCTGCAGTCTGAGATAACTTCAGGTCAACGTTAATTGCTTAGGAATTATTTACAAAACCAAGAAATAGAATAACAGCCTTTTGTGCACCTACAAATTTCTTGGAATACCAATATCATACATCAAACTGACACAACTCATATTTCAAGTAATCACTTTCTTTCGACTTTATTTTATCAATATTCCACTTTTAAATCAGTGCATTATTCACTGTGCCAAATATGTCGATATTACCAAAACTTCTAAAAATAACTGAATTGTGCATAATAACAGTAAGGAATGCATAAAATCAAACCATCCATAGAATTTTCAGAAAATACGCAGATATTTCGTTTCCATATCATTGTATTCCAAAAGATTTACAACACAATCTCGAAGAACTCGCATACGTGGAGCCATTAGGAAAGATATAATAC
>NC_090734.1:142556625-142559125 GCF_036898095.1 Palaemon carinicauda
TAATCGTGGGTTGGTCAGTTACGTGTTTACTAATGAATGCATTTCTTGGAAATTGTTTATTTAAGTACCTAACGATATATCAAGTAAATACATTTTTATTCAACAATAATTAATTTCCCTTTTCAATTATTAATTTAAATGTGTATTGATCACTTTCCTTCATCAAAAGGTAATTCCATTCAATTATCCGTTTCATTGCTTATTCAGATCAATTCATTCCATCTATTTCCTTAATTACGGTAAGCCATATATTTCAATCTGTTATGACACTAGGTTCTACGAAAATAGTGTACAGTATTATCATTATCATTATTACTAGATAAACTACAATCCTAGTCGGGAAAGATGGTTGCTATAAGCCCATGAGCTCCAACAGGGAAAACATCCCTGTGAGGAAAGGAAATGCGAAACCAGATAGAGTAATGTGCCCGAGTGCAACCTCCAGTAAGAAAACTCTAACCCAAGACAACGATGTACAAAATTTGATAAAGAAAAACAAAATCTAAGGACCTATACCAATGTGATTTTGAAGCAATGTTTTCCATTCTTCACACACCAACACATCCTCAAAATTCTTCTGCATTTAAAGGTTTAAAGGTCGCTCATGAATGGCAAAGGTAAAGGACAGTGACACTGCTTCATCAAGCAGGGCAATGCCCTAAAGACTGACCATATATACTTATGATCGGCGCCCAAGCCCCCTCTCCACCCAAGGACCAAGTAGGGCTAGGGAATGACTGCTGATGACTCAGCAGATAGACCAATAAGCTCCCTCAAACACCACTACCATCCTTAACTCACAAGGATGGTGAGGTTAAAACACCAATGAAACTAACAAGCTTGAGCGGGGATCGAACCCCAGTCTGGCAATCACCAGTCAGGGTCATTACCACATAGGACTCAGCAGCAGGATTAAAGGAGTACTCTTGAGAAGGCAGTTACAATAAAACGTTTAATGCGACAAGTTCTTGCTTGCAATTGCAACTCTTTTCCCTTGTCACTACCAATTGTTTCAGGAATATGAATAGCAAATTATTTTGTCACTAAAATAAATCAGATATAAGTCCTTATTTTGTAATTAAATTTAAAAATCAAAATGTAATCGTTATTTCTTTACGTTAGGCCAGTTTTCATCGTACAATATTTCAAATTTTAAATATAATTCAAACGAGCTTTCCAAAATTTCAAATCGTGGCTCAGGATCAAATTTACATAATTTTACATAATTAGTAAATGAAATGAAACAATTTGATAGGGAAGAAAAAATGCAGAAAACTTTGATATGTCGACTGTTTTCATTTTAATGATACACATAAAAACCTTAATATAGATTTATTTCCAAAAACAATCATGAAGCCAAATCGCGCATTTGAAAGAAATTCAATAATCCCTCAGATAGGGAGAAAAAAAATTGTGAAAGAACTTGTTTTTATTCTGATAAATATGCTATACATATCCAAAAACTTTCCTATTCTTTAAGGACGTATTATGAATAAGCAGGCTACTCAATGACGTAATTGTACCAACCGTGTGTCACACGATCGTACATAAATTATTTTGTAAATATTATGCTTGTATCTGCGCTCTTCCCTCGCACTAAAAAGAACCAGAATAGACATATCTGCGTGTCGCCTATGTAACATTTTCATTTTCTAGAACATGTATTTTTCTGTTGCCTTGAGGTTTTGTATATAAAGGAGCGTGTTCTTTAATAAAGTTACTCAGTTGATTGCGTCCTGCCTTTGAGTCATAACCTTTCTCTCGGCCGTCACATAATGCATAATATAAATGATGAAGAACCAAAGATATAATGGCTTGCACAGAATTAAGTGATTTACCATAAAATTCTATTAACGTTTACACTGTATAAGTTATGCATGTCTATTGCGTCACAGAGAGAAAGAAAAAGGGGATGGGTGACACAAACATAATCAAATACACACAAAGGAAAAAACAAACAAACAATAACACACACATACACAGACACACACAAATATATATATATATATATATATATATATATATATATATATATATATATATATATATATATATATATATATATATATTACAACAAATTTAACCGTTGCTAGTCCACTGAAGGATAAAGACCTCAGACATGTCCTTATTCCTTTCTGGTGTTTGCCCATATTTTATTACCATGCTGGCCACTGCGGGTTGGTAATGGTGGGAGATTTATGTCTGATCGCTCAGTGCAAACCAACCTAGTATGGGTGGTCCTGACTAGTAGAGCTATGCTGATCTAAGTGATATACAAACTCTTTCACCAAGTTAAGGTATTCCCACTCAGAAAAGAATATATATATATATATATATATATATATATATATATATATATATATATATATATATATATATATATATATATATATATATGTATATATATATATATATGTATATATATATATATATATATATATATATATATATATATATATATGTATGTATATATATAGATATATATATATATATATATATA
>NC_090734.1:142567073-142569573 GCF_036898095.1 Palaemon carinicauda
CGTCCCTCTCCCCTGCCATTCATGAGCAGCCTGGTCCTGTCTGGTCTTCAGCTGCTGATTCTCATCTTAATTTGTTGGACAGAAACATACGGTCTATTAACTTTCTTATTCCTGATGTAGATATTAATCTTTGGCATCGTCGTTCAATTAGTTCATTATGCATGTTGCATAAGATTTTTCATAACTCTGACCATCCTGTACATTCAGATCTCCCTGGACTATTCTATCCTGCTCGTAATACTAGGCTGGCAGTTAATTCTAATAGCCAGGCCTTCTCCATCATAAGGCTTAAAACTACACAGTATTCTAGAAATTTTATTCCAGCTGTTACCAAGTTGTGGGATGATCTTCCTAATCGGGTAGTTGAATCAGTAGAACTTCAGATGTTCAAAGTTGGAGCAAATGTTTTCATGTTGACAAGGCTGACATAAGTTTTTATAGTTTATATATGACACATGTTTTTGACATTTTTAATAGGTTATATCTGACATATCTATTTTGACGTTGTTATTTTTATAATGATTTATTGTTTACTTGTTCTCATCATTTATTCATTTCCTTTTTTCCTTTCCTCACAGGGCTATTTTTCCCTATTGGAGCCTTTGGGCTTATAGCATCTTGCTTTTCCAACTAGGGTTATAGCTTGGCTAGCAATAATAATAATAATAATAATAATAATAATAATAATAATATACTGATTAAAACAATTCTCTGTAGTAACAGCACAGCTACAGCTCTCTCATTACTAATGTTTGTCATTCATTTAAATTTCATTCGTAGAATTCAATCGAGTGTTTTTGATACTCCTTCAGAAGTCCGGTCCACATTCAGAGCTGTGACGGAGCCGAGAGAAGGTTGTGAACTCAAAGGCAGTGTGAAAGCAACTGAGTTAGTTTATTAAAGAAAACTCTCCTTTATATACAAAATCTCAAAGCAACAATAATTTTCATGTTCAAATATTGACACTGTTACAGAGGAAAAGAGCAGACATGATTTTTCAGGTTCTTTTTAGTGCGAGGGGAGAGCGAAGATACAAGCAAAAAATGAACTATGTACGACCGTGTGGGGACACACGGTTGGTACAGACCCAGTATTACTATATTTCATTCCTATAGATTCAGCCTTTTTAAAATCCAGTCACATTCTCCTGAACAATAGATTCAAAAGCTTCTCATATAATATAGAATTTTGTACTGTTCCGTGAAATCAATCCAGATAAGGTGTTTAAGAATAAACGCTCCTCACAGGTGGCAGCTCATGGTTATTACGCAATGCGCATTTCTTGTGTTCATAAGTCTTAAGGGTTATTACGTCTTACGTTTTTCTTGTCACCGTAGTTCTTAAAAACTAATGCGTATTACGCATTTCTTCGTAGTTCTTAAAGTCTATTACGTAATATGTTTTTCTTGTCTCCGTAGTGCTCAAAGGCTGTTACGCAATACGATTTTCTTGTCCACTTAGTTCTTAAAGGTTATTACGCATTACGCATTTCTTGTCTCCGTTGTTCTTAAAGGCTATTGCGCCCTACGCATTTCTTGTCTTGGTAGTTCTCAAATGTCTAGCTTCTAAATCTAGGTATGACCGGAAGCACAAACGGGGCTAACTTAATTTGTGATTCTAATAAAGATCCAATAAAAAAAAAGATTGCAGAGGAAAGGGAATATCTAATGTCTGAATCAGCAATAAAATAAAGCAATATATATATATATATATATATATATATATATATATATATATATATATATATATATATATATATATATATATATATATATATATATGATGGAACTGCAACATAGTTCCTCCATTAAAGATCATCGCTTAAAGGAGAACATTCCCCAAACAACTTCCTATATCTTTCTATGTTATTATCTTTCCCTACTCCTTATTTACGCCTGTTTTATCGCGAAGAGCGAAGTCCGGGCTTTACAAGAAGAGCGTATCTCTGAAGGAGGGAACGAGCAGTGGTCCTAATGATAATAGAGGTGTCTTAACACCCCTAGGCCTATGAACATGGGATACAGGAGTCTTCACTGTCTGTGTAGCTACATTTTTCTCAGAGAGAGAGAGAGAGAGAGAGAGAGAGAGAGAGAGAGAGAGAGAGAGAGAGAGAGAGAGCTTGTCCTCTGTTGACAGCCCAGGTATCTTCCCTAAAACAACTTCCCAAAGGCAAGCGATGAAGGTTACACCACAGTTTAAATCTCGATGTAAAGGAGATATGAACGACATCAAATTGCATATGATTTAGCATAAGGTTCTGGATTGGACAGAGGGAAAAGGAGCATTAGTGAAGAAGTAGCAAAAGGAAATATGAGCAAAGATGTCTTTAATACAGAGTAAGAAAGGCCGAGAACTGTACTATCTTAAAATTCCCATCTTCCAAAAAAAAAAAAGTTTCATACCTACCACCCTCAAAACCTAATAACTAATGACTAATAACTACTAACTAGAAAATATTTATTCTAATTTGTTACTATTTTTAATATATTTTATTTTTCCT
>NC_090734.1:142574573-142589573 GCF_036898095.1 Palaemon carinicauda
TATATATACGAGTTCTATTGCTATGTTGTGTGACTGTTTAATTCTGTATTGTTTAGTTTTGTAAGATAGGTAGGAATATTAAGGTTTTCGTTGTTTTCATCTCCTACTTCCTTCTTCCTTTTTATTATTAGGTTATTGATTTTGGCTAGCTGTATTTGGATCCACCTCGTTATTATTAAGTGTTTTCTCTCTTGGAATTTTCTCATGTTTAGGGCTTAGTGTAGTAGCTTTAGGTTATTTTCTTGTGAGTTCCCGAGAACCATTATTTGTTTTCTTGAATATGTGCATAAATAAGTGTATTTAATCTCACAAGGTTGATTTAAGTTATTGTTCTTGTTTATAATAAATATTGTTAAGTTTTCTTGGGTCTCTGTTTCCGTCTTTCCTTATCACTGACGTATTTTTACCGACTGCAATCCATGAGAATTTAAATATCTTAAAAGAATCTGCATTACAACCTGGTAGGTTGTAACAAGTACATATGCATAAGGTTGCGTATGAGTCTGGAATCCAGACAAAACGAAAGTTAACCAATAAATGAAAATGAGGATTTGCAATATATATATATAAATTTTTAGATATATATATATATATATATATATATATATATATATATATATATATATATATATATATATATATATATATATATATATATATATTTGTGCGTGTGTGTGTGTGTGTATGTGTGTGTGCGTTTGTGTCTTTCATATCAGAGGTTATCATGAAATATGTTAAAACCTGGATTCATTACTTCGAGATTAAACTTCAGACAAACTTGAAGAGTTCCTCGAAAATTCCCCTTTGAAAATACACTTGGAGCTGAATAAGTGTTTCTAACCCTAACAGACATGTTTAAAAAAAAATTATAATATAATTTTCTTTATATCAGAAATCTATACCAACCGCTACCAATATTCCATTGAATTGACTATTTTCGTTTCTTCAATACATTGGTTGATAACGAAAAAGAAAAAAATTAATTGTTAAGGGACCTACTGGTTAACATACGATTCTGTGAGGGGCCGAGAGAGGCAGTGCCGAAGAAGGCAGGATGAAAGCAACTGAGTCACAGCCTCTCCCGGCCCGTCACATCGGTGACCCCGGAGTGACCCGAACACCCAGCCTTCTGATCTGAACAACGTAAAGAATAAAACTCATCTGAAATTATTATTATTATTGTTGTTGTTGTTGTTGTTGTTGTTGTTGTTGTTGTTGTTGTTGTTGTTGTCTATTACTACTACTACTACTACTACTACTACTACTAGATTATTATTATTATTATTATTATTATTATTATTAATATTATTATTATTACTAGAAAAAAAGTGATAAATGTCAACCTCGTTTGCCTTGTATACCGAAAATGATTTTCATTTAAACTTTACAAATCAAAATTCAAAATATACACTAAACCCAGGAATAAAAACCAGACAGGAAAATTATAGTTAAACCTATTGAAAACATTAACTTTTTATGAATGCATAAATTTATCTTTAAATGAATCAAATTCATTTTTTTTCTTATGCAAAAAAAAAATGGCAACATATTTTATATCTAATGATCATTATGAAAGCTGTTTCGAACAGTTTATTATTATTATTATTATTATTATTATTATTATTACTATCCAAGCTACAACCCTAGTTGGAAAAGCAAGATGCTATAAGCCCAGGGGCTCCAACAGGGAAAAATAGCCCCGTGAGGAAAGGAAATAAGGAAATAAATAAATGAAGAGAACAAATTAACAATAAATCATTCTAAAATAAGAAACTACTTCAAAACAGACATGTCATATAATAAACTATCAACAACATCAAAAACAAATATGTCATAAATAAACTATAAAAAGACTATGTCCGCCTGGTCAACAAAAAAGCATTTGCTCCAACTTTGAACTTTTGAAGTTCTACTGATTCAACCACCCGATTAGGAAGATCATTCCACAACTTGGTCACAGCTGGAATAAAACTTCTAGAGTACTGCGTAGTATTGAGCCTCGTGATGGAGAAGGCCTGGCTATTAGAATTAACTGCCTGCCTAGTATTACGAACAGGATAGAATTGTCCAGGGAGATCTGAATGTAAAGGATGGTCAGAGTTGTGAAAAATCTTATGCAACATGCATAATGAACTAATTGAACGACGGTGCCAGAGACTAATATCTAGATCAGGAATAAGAAATTTAATAGACCGTAAGTTTCTGTCCAACAAATTAAGATGAGAATCAGCAGCTGAACACCAGACAGGAGAACAATACTCAAAACAAGGTAGAATGAAAGAATTAAAACACTTCTTCAGAATAGATTGATCAACGAAAATCTTGAAAGACTTTCTCAATAAGCCTATTTTTTGTGAAATTGAAGAAGACACAGACCTTATATGTTTCTCAAAAGTAAATTTACTGTCGAGAATCACACCTAATCATACATATTTAAAGAAACATTATCAATACCGAGATCCGGATGTTGAGGAACCACCGTCCTTGACCTACTTACAATCATACTTTGAGTTTTGTTAGGATTCAACTTCATACCCCATAATTTGCACCATGCACTAATTCTAGCTAAATCTCTATTAAGGGATTCACCAACCCTAGATCTACATTCAGGGGATGGAATTGATGCAAAGAGAGTAGCATCATCTGCATATGCAACAAGCTTGTTTTCTAGGCCAAACCACATGTCATGTGTATATAGTATAAAAAGTAATGGGCCAAGAACACTACCCTGTGGAACACCGGATATCACATTCCTATAATCACTATGGTGCCCATCAACAACAACTCTTTGAGATCTATTACTTAAAAAATCAATAATAATGCTAAGAAACGACCCACCCACTCCCAACTGTTTCAGTTTGAAAACAAGGGCCTCATGATTAACACGGTCAAAGGCAGCACTAAAATCAAGGCCAATCATACGAACTTCCCGACCACAATCAAGGGATTTCTGTACAGCATTGGAGATTGTAAGAAGGGCATCACATGCTCCAAGGCCTTTACGAAAACCAAATTGCAAACTAGGGAGTAGATGATTACCTTCAGCAAACCTATTAAGACGTTTTGCCAGAAGACGTTCAAAAACTTTAGATAATATGGGAGTTATGGAAATTGGGCGGTAATCAGTGGGACTTGAGCTACCACAAACACGTTTACATAGAGGAGTAACATTACCAATTCTCCAACTAGTGCTAAAAGCTCCTCTTCTTGCTAACTTGCGCAAAATAACAGATAACTTTGGAGCTAAGAAATCTGCTGTCTTTATAAAAAACAAAGGAAAAATACCATTTGGGTCTACACCTCCATAAGCATCAAGGTCCATCAACAGAGCTTTAATCTCACGAGATCGAAAAGCTAAACTAGTTAGTTTAGCCTCAGGAAAACAGGAATGAGGAAGTTCAAGTTTTTCATTACTCTGTTTACTGTCAAAAACATCAGCCAAAAGGGTTGCCTTTGCCTTTGGACAGTGAGTGACTGAGCCATCTGGTTTAAGTAAAGGAGGAACTGTTGCATCTACACCAAAGAGTGCAGATTTAAGGGTAGACCACCATTTATGTTCCTGAGTTGTACCAGAAAGTGTTTCTTTTATGGTTAAATTGTACTCCTTTTCAGTTGAGGCATAAACTCTCTGAGCAAAAGCTCGAAGCTGAGTATAGTTGTTCCAGGTCAAATCTGATCTGTTACCCTTCCAAAGATGATAGGCCTCCTGCTTCTCCAAAAAAGCACGTCTACAATCATCATTGAACCATGGTTTGTCCTTCACTCGGTACCTTAGCACACGAGAAGGGATACGCCTATCAATTATGTTGACTAGATTCTCATTCAAAGGGACAACAGGATCTACACTATTATATAATTGTGGCCAATTCAAGCACAAAAGATCATGTAAAATCCCATTCCAGTCTGCTTGGGATTTCATATAAATTTTACAAGAATATGATATATCAGGGACAGGCTGCTCAGTCTTCACTAATAATGAAATCAAGGCATGATCAGATGTCCCGACTGGAGAACCAACCTTACCAGTTATAACGCCAGGGGAGTCAGTGTATACGAGGTCCAAGCAATTACCAGACCTGTGAGTAGCTTCATTTATGATTTGCTCACAGCCTGATTCAGAGGCAAAGTTTAAAGCTCTTAAGCCATGGCGATCGGTAGGAGAGATAGAACTTAACCACTCCCTATGGTGAGCATTAAAATCACCAACAAAGACAAAAGAAGCCTTTCTATCATCTTCTTGTATCTTAGCCATAATGGTAAGAAGACAATCGAAGATAGAATCATCCATGTCTGGATTCCGGTAGATCGAACATAAATAAAAGTTGTTATGCCTGCCACAAACTTTTATTACCTGAATCTCATGACATCCACATTGATAGCAGGACTTATGAGAAGCAGGGTACTCGGTCCTAATATACACCGCCATTCCCCTGGCCCTAGGGATGGCATCACGTTTCAACATTATTGGCTTCTTAAAACCAGTTATAAGGAGCTCAGATGAGTGCCTCATATTAGAAACCAAAGTTTCTGAGCACAAAAGAATATCATACTGTCTGGACGCAACTGTAAGGTCTTGGATATTTGCATGAAGACCACGAATATTGCAATACAGAAGACGACATTGACGAAATCTAGGACGTACTGGTCCCGGATTTCGCTCAATGTCTCCAGAAAAAAAAAAAAAATTTTTTCGATGAAAAACAATAAACGAATCGATTGAAACTTATAGGTTCCCCTGAGCAAAGTTTAATTAGATATGTAAAAAAATTGTTCCAATAAATTCATCGAACATTCCTCTTGAACACTACATTTTTTTAATTTTTTAACTCTGCTTGAATGATAAATACAACACAATTGGTGTACGTTGCCCGTCAAAAATGACGGTTAATATTTAGATAGATATACACATACTCACATGAGGGTCGGGGAGAGACAGAATAGTTATACATCTGGCCAGGACACTGAATGACCAAAACTTAATATATATATATATATATATATATATATATATATATATATATATATATATATATATATATATATATATTTATATATATATATATATGTATATATATATATATATATATATATATACATATATATATATGTATATATATATATATATATATATATATATATATATATATATATATATATATATATATATATACATATATATATATATATATATATATTTATATAAACCAGACACTTGCTTTTTTTTACATAGGTGAGGTGTATTCATCAAATCTTGTTAAATGTTATTGATCATACAGTTAAAATGCCGAAAAAAAAGTTCTATATATAAAAATCAATCTTTCTTAATGCTACATTTATAATTGAAATACTAAAAGTAAATCGCAAATCAAGGATTCTGATAAGGCTTATTTTTGACAAATTTAAATCCAGGATTTTTGGAGTAGTCAAAGTAAAGTGAACAAATACATATAAATAGATGTGTATATATATATATATATATATATATATATATATATATATATATATATATATATATATATATATATATATATATATATATATATATATATAGATAGATAGATAGATAGATAGATAGATAATAATGAATCCCGATGTATCAGCACTTATTTATATTATGAACATCTGTATCTAGAATTTATGAACATCTTAATAAATATATACACAAAACTCATGAACCCATTACTTATCTTGCTACGACATTAAGTACAAATACGTGTTGCAACATAACGACCCCGCCTCCCCCGACCCCCCATTCCCCAAACACATCCCCACCCTCTTGTCGGGGCTCTGGAAGCCAATTAACTCCGTCTAATGACTGCCCGATTGCAATTTATGACACTCATTGGAGCGAGCTGTTTTGCTTCCTCAAACGCTACTTGAACCGTTTTCTTTTGTGAGGATGAGCTTGTTGCTTGCATTCATGGCCGTGCTTGGGTGCTTGCGCGCATGCGCAGATCGCTCACGGGTTCGGCATTATTGCGTTCTGTGGATTTGTATGTGTTTGTTTATGGGTCACTCTTTGTGCCTGGGTTTTGCTTGAGTGTCTTCATTTGGCAGAGAGAGAGAGAGAGAGAGAGAGAGACTTCAAGCAGAGATTGAGTATTTGAGTTTTTATATTTGGGCTTTACGTGAATTACTTACTTATATCTATCAGTGTACCTTGCAGGATGCAGAATGAAACATTATTATTATTATTATTATTATTATTATTATTACTGTAATTATTATTATTATTGTTATTATTATTATCATTATCATTATTACTTTTATTATAATTATACTTATAATAATCATTATCATTACCATTATTATTATTATTATCATTATTATTATTATTATTATTATTATTATCATTATTATTATTAGCCAAGCTACGACCCTAGTTGGAAAAAAGCCCAATAAGAACAGGATATAACGAAATAATTAACGATATAGGAAGTCATAAACCATTAAAATAAAATATCTTAAAAACATTAAAGCAGATATTTCATATGTAAACTAAGAAAGGACTTATGTCAGCCTGTTCAACATGAAAACATTTGCTGCAAGTTTGAACTTTAGAAGTTCTCCTGATTCAACTATTATAAATTCACAACGCTTACGATACTACGATCATATTTACGTCGGCGTGAAGTGGAAAGGCGGCCCACTTCGCCCATTTCTAAAAAAGGACCCAGGTGCAAAAGTGCAAAATCAACTCATAAAAAGTAACTGTCCCATGAAATTCCTCAATGTCAGCTCATCCAGGCCCGCAGAGTTGCCAGGTTGGCCTTTTTGGCTAAAACATATTTTTTTTTTTTTTTTTTTTTTTTTTTTTTATAAATTGGTTGGCCTTTAGTAATATGAAAGGCTGGGCCTTAAATGCTATATTTTTGACCTTTTTCAACTAATGATTTGGTCTTTTAAAGCTGCGGTTGATTAAAAGTTGACCTTTTCTCGTTTAGAAAACTTGGCAACCCTGATTTATTCCAGGGATCGCGTGGAAGCTCGGCTGTCACGAGGAAACGCAAAAGTGATTTCACGTTATCATTGCTCTTTCCCTCAACTGCATTTCTCCACAAACCTTCCAGGCAAGCATTCACCCCTTCGTTTAGAACATCATACTAGCCATTTTCCATTACTATACAAGCTGCAGATGTGTTTTTCACTTGAAAATTCTAAAATGCACGCGAAGACACATCCTAACATCTAGCAAACGTTTTAATTACGCAATATGCACCGCTAAACGTTCGTCTATAAGAACGTTTACGAATACGTTAAAGGTAAGAATAGTTCTGCCTCGACGTTTGGACCGAAATTCCCAGCACCTAGAAAATGTATATTTATGCAAATGAAATTCTGAGATAAATCAATACACTCGGCTGAATACATTTCCCAAATGAAATACAAGAGGGATTTTTTTTGAGAGAGATTAGACAGGACGTGGCACAACGATAGGTTATTACCACACACAAGGGGGTTAGGTTTTGGGTCGGATTGTTTGTATGTTTGTTCATTTGTTTGTAGAGAGAGTGACGCAATATTTACGTTGCATATTTTATACCAATATCACCAAAGGTAAGATTCGGTGACAAGATTTTGGAAGCAATCCCATTGAGATATAGCGGGATCTTTAAGAAGAAGAAGAAGGAGGAGAAGAAGATATATATATATATATATATATATATATATATATATATATATATATATATATATATATATATATATATATATGTGTGTGTGTGTGTGTGTGTGTGTGTGTGTGTGTGTGTGTGTGTGTGTGTATTCTATTATTATTATTACTATTATTATTATTATCTAAGTTACAACACTCCCTGGAAAAAAAGGATGCTACAAACCCTAGAGCTTTAACTGGGAAAATAGCCCAATGAGAAAAGAAAATAAGGAAATAGATACACTATATATAGGAAGTAATGAATAAATAAATATTCTAAGATCAGTAACAACGTTAAAATAGATATGTCATAAATAAATCAGGAAGAGAGGCTTCCATCAATCTCTTCAACAAAAAAGATTTGATACAAGTTTGAACTTCTGAAGTTCCACAGATTCAATTGCAAAAATGTGAAATATCAAGCCTTATGATGTAAAGGGTAACACTGTTAGAATTAACTGCATACCTACACTACGTAAAGGATGCTATATCAAGGAAGATCTGAATGCAAATAATGGTCAGAATTATGAAACATCTTTAATAAGTATAATATGTCAATCACAATATTTCTTTCTGTCAACTTTTATCCCCTTAGTATTCAAAACCAAAATCGTGAACCATTCGTGTAATCTCTTGTCCTGTACTTCACCCTAATACTAGGGATACAGTTAATTCTAATAGTCAGGCCTTCTCCATCATTAGGCTCTTTACTACACAGGATTCTATAAGTTTTATTCCACCTGTGACCAAGTTGTGGAATGATCTTCCTAATCGGGTAGTTGAATCGGTAGAACTTCAAAAGTACAAATTTGCTACAAATGGTTTTATGTTGAACAGGCTTACATAAGTCATTTCATAGTTTATATAGGAAATATCTGTTAGGATGTTGTTACTGTTTTCAAAATATTTTATATTAATTGTTCATTATTTCCCATATCGTTTATTTATTTCCTTATTTTCTTTCCCCACTGGGGTACTTATCCCTGTTGTAGCCCTTGAACGTATAGCATCTAGCTTTTCCAAATAGGTTTGTAGCTTAGCTAGTAATAATACACACACACACATATATATACATATATATATATATATATATATATATATATATATATATATATATATATATATATATATATATATATATATATATATATATATATATATATATATGTGTGTGTGTGTGTGTGTGTGTGTGTGTGTGTTTTTCTTTGTGGTTTAAGACTATCCCCTCCAATTTGAGGTTTTTCTGAAGGTGTAAAAGTAGAATAGGAAGATGGATTACTACTTTTCCGGTGGGTCCTCTAATGTCACCGAAAATGGATGCCCGCCCATTTACAACCGGAACTGACGGTAATAATCCGTTTAACGACTGGAACTTGCCGGATACCTACTTATAACAAACGGCTTTATGTTGATTAATGATGAGAGAGAGAGAGAGAGAGAGAGAGAGAGAGAGAGAGAGAGAGAGAGAGAGAGAGAGAGAGAGAGCGATAAGCTTTAGTGAATGAAGTAAAAAAGGAAGATGAAAACTAACAGAGAGAGAGAGAGAGAGAGAGAGAGAGAGAGAGAGAGAGTGAGAGAGAGAGAGAGACTTAAAAGTTCTGATAAATTTATTATTTAAAAGGAAGAGGAAAAAGAACCATCAGTAGAAGAGAGAGAGAGAGAGAGAGAGAGAGAGAGAGAGAGAGAGAGAGAGAGAGAGAGAGAGAGAGAGAGAGAGAGAGAGAGAGAGAGAGAGAGAGTAAAAAGTTCTGATAAACTAATTATTTAAAAGGAAGAGGAAAAAAGAACCATTAGTAGAAAACGAGAGAGAGAGAGAGAGAGAGGAGAGAGAGAGAGAGAGAGAGAGAGAGAGAGAGAGAGAGAGAGAGAGAGAGAGAGAGAGCTAAAAGACTTCCGGTGAATTAATCTCCTACTATCACCAATCCATACTGGACTGGCCAGCGTGGTGATGAAAACTGGCCAAATCCTAGACAGGAATTGTCCTGCAGTGGACTAGAAACGGCTACACTTGTTGTTGTTGTTGTTGTTGTTGTTGTTGTTGTTGTTGTATAGACAATGGATTAGCCACTTGACATCTAATCAAGACCCTAAACATGAATTGAAATGTCCGAGGTCTTTGTCCTGCAGTGGACTAGAAAGGGCTGCATTTGATGTTGTTGTTGTTGTTGTTGTTGTATATATTACGGTCCTTTTGGGAAATTGGTCGTTTTACAAAATGCTGGGCCATAATGCAAAAAGACTAAATTCGCGATCACTTTGCAAAATGACCTAAATATATCGACAATTTGCAAAAGGGTTAAGATTTAAGCCTAAATACAAAATCATCAGTATCATCATTGGTAAGGTTACAAAATGTCCAATCAGTAAGTATGTTAGGTTAGGTTAGGTTAGCTACTTGCTGATTGGACATTTTGTAACCTTACCAACGATGACACTGATGATTTTGTAAATGGGCCAAAATCTTGGTCCTTTTACAAAATGTCGAGAAATTTAGGTCATTTTGCAGTGACCACGAATTTGGTCTCTTTGCGTTATGACCAATTTTCCAAAATGAACGTAACATATACAATGAACTAGCCAGTGTCATTGGATCAAGACAACACTATCGGCTTTTTTAAACATGCACAGTTTTGGATGAGAACTGGATGTAGCTTTAAGAGGCAAAGCTGTAAAGTGAGCATGCTTGAACGTAGTAAACAACACCTGAGGAATTACTCGGCGCAGCCCCTTCGCCCGTAAATTCTAATTGTTCCTTAATCTTCAGGTGAGGACGCCTGATTACAGGTGCGTACATATTGATCTGCTGGGGGAATGATTGGTGGCATCGTGCAAGGTGGATAAATGATCGTACGTGAATTTGATAAATCGCTTATTTGACAACATACACGTGCTGAGCTTCAGAAATGGATACATTTCTGATATACATTTATACTTTTATTACCTAGTTTGCTTGTGCAGTGGTGTATAATATTTTTTTCTGTTCAATAAACTATATATTATTTTCATATTCTTCAAAGAAGGTAGACCTTTTTGTTTAAATCTAGTCTGTTCATAAGACAGTCATTATAAAACAATTCTGATTAATATTAGTAACAACGTAATCATGCAAGTTGAGAAGATTTAAAGATGACGAAATATACAGCAGTCTGAGATAACTTTAAGTCAACGTTAATTGCTTAGGAATTATTTACAAAATCAAGAAGTAGAATAACAGCCTTTTGTGCACCTACTAAGTTCTTGGAATACCAATATCATACATCAAACTTATCAAATTCACATTTCAAGTAACCGCTTTCTTTCGAATCTACCTTATCAATATTCCACTTTTAAATCACTGCATTATTCATTGTGCCAAAAATGGTAATATTACCAAAACTTCTGAAAATAACTGAATAGTGCATAACAGAAGTAAGGGCTTAATAAAATCAAACCATCCTTAGAATTTTCAGAAAATACGCAGAAATTTCGTTTCCATTTCATTGTATTCCAAAAGATTTACAATACAATTTCAACAACTCGCTTACGTCGAGCCATTAGGAAAAAAAAGTAATACAACGAAAATATAATACATCTCTAGAAACGATTGTTGCTGACATACAATCTACATTTCAGGCGAAATCCTACAGCTTAAGGGGAAAAGAACGAAAATTCTCAGCTCACGGGAGATGCAAAACCTTTGAATGTTTACGAGGGAAATTACACAATTTAAAGTGATGCAAAGAATAATCACAGTTTTACGGGGATATAAACAAATGAAAAATATACAGGGTATAAACGTAAAGGTCCCCATTTCAGGTGATACAAACTCAATCCAATCATCATCATCATCATTATTATTATTATTATTATCATTATTATCATTATTATTATTAGTATTATTATTATTATTATTATTATTAGCTAAGCTACAACCATATTTGGAAAAGAAAGATACTATAAGCCCAAGGGCTCCAACAGGGATAAATAACCAAGGGAGGTAAGAAAATAAGGAAATAAATAAACTACAAGAGAGGTAATGAACAATTAAAACAACTCATTTTAAAATGACTAACAACATTATAAATTTAAGAAATTTTCATAAATATTCGCACATGCTCTTTAAAGTCCCGCCACTATAAAAAAAAGAAAAAATAAAGAACACACGGCCTCACTTGCGTAAGTAACCAGTATAAATGAATCGTACTGTATAAAATTGAGAAATACAAAGCGTATCTCCCCTATACAATAAAAAGCAAATGGCTCTCTCTCTCTCTCTCTCTCTCTCTCTCTCTCTCTCTCTCTCTCTCTCTCTCTCTCTCTCTCTCTCTCTCTCTCTATATATATATATATATATATATATATATATATATATATATATATATATATATATATATATATATATATATATACTGTATATATACTTCCTGTCACGCTCCGAGGGGAAAGGGAGAAATCATACACTGGTGAGAGGAGTTATCTAGAGAGGTACATTCGGAAACCAGATTCTCCCACAAATTGCCGAACCAGTGAGTTGTAATTAGGAAAGAGGGAGGGTGTGTGAAGGGTTGAATCTATGTGCATATACTACCTAAAAATCTATTGACGGCTAGCGTATACTATCATAACATAACCACATGAAATATTATAGAATAGTTCACACATTATGAACAATCCACTGATATCAGGTGTTAAAATGTGAGATTTAAAAATCAATGATAATGAACAGCATACAAAATTCATATCATAACAGTAAGGACATGTCGTCAGAAATACTACGAAACTAGAGGAGCCCTCAGTAGAGCACAGACCTCCGCCACGGCAGCTTATTTTTCGACCTTGACCTTGACCTTTGACATTTAACATCTATTAATTTGCGTGGATGTTCATATTCTCCATTAGGAACCAAGTTTGAAGTCTCTCTGACAACGATATAAAAACCTATGGCTGATTGCGTGAATTGGACATTTTGCTTGACCGTGACCTTGACCTTTGATCTTGACCTACCAAAATTTAATCATTTCAGGCTTTTTACATAACAGTTAATCCCTGCATGTTTCATTAATATACGATTAAAATTGTGGCCAGGAAGCTGTTCACAAGCAAACAAACACACAAACAGGGAGTAAAACATAACCTCCTTCCAACTTCGTTGGCGGAGGTAATAAGACGTATTTTGGAAATGGCAAAGTATAAAGGTGATTAAATTCCTTCACTGGAATTAGGTGTAGGCATTAATTCACCATCCATCTTAGAGGACGACCATTTATGCAACAGGAGAGGGGTTGCGTACAGGACTTGAATACGACAGGATCTGTTTCAGTACTGGAGGAGACAGGGACCTTTTACAATTTGCATGCTAATCATGGGTTGGTCAGTTACGTGTTTACTAATGAATGCATTTCTTGGAAATTGTTTATTTAAGTACCTTACGATATATCAAGTAAATACATTTTCATTCAACAATAATTAATTTCCCTTTTCAATTATTCATTTAAATGTGTATTGATCACTTTCCTTCCTCAAAAGGTAATGCTATTCAATTATCCGTTTCATTACTTATTCAGATCAATTCATTCCATCTATTTCCTTAATTACGGTAAGCCATATATTTCAATTTGTTATCACATTAGGTTCTACGAAAATAGTGTACAGTATTATCATTATCATTGTTACTAGATAAGCTACATTCCTAGTCGGGAAAGATGGTTGCTCTAAGTCCATGAGCACCAACAGGGAAAACATCCCAGTGAGGAAAGGAAATGCGAAACCAGATAGAGAAACGTGCCCGAGTGCAACCTCCAGCAAGAAAACTCTAACCCAAGACAACGATGTACAAAATTTGATAAAGAAAAACAAAATCTAAGGACCCATACCAATGTGATTTTGAAGCAATGTTTTCCATTCTGCACACACCAACACATCCTCAAAATTCTTCTGCATTTAAAGGTTTAAAGGTCGCTCATGAATGGCAAAGGTAAAGGACAGTGACATTGCTTCATCAAACAGGGCAATGCTCTAGAGACTGACCATATATACTTATGATCAGCGCCCAAGCCCTCTCCACCCAAGGACCAAAGAAGGCTAGGGAATGGTGAGGTTAAAACACCAATGAAACTAACAAGTTTGAGCGGGACTCGAACCCCAGTCTGGCAATCACCAGTCAGGGTCGTTACCACATAGGACACAGCAGCAGGATTAAAGGAGTACTCTTGAGAAGGCAGTTACAATAGAACGTTTAATTCGACAGGTTCTTGCTTGCAATTGCAACTCTTTTCCGTTGTCACTACCAATTGTTTTAGGAATATGAATAGCAAACTATTTTGTCACTAAAATAAATCAGATTGAAGTCCTTATTTTGTAATTAAATTAAAAAAAAAATGTAATCGTTATTTCTTTACGTTAGGCCAGTTTTCATCATTCAATATTTCAAATTTTAAATATAATTCAAACGAGCTTTCCAAAATTTCAAATCGTGGCTCAGGACCAAATTTAAATAAAACATAATTAGTGAATGAAATAAACCAATTTGATAGGGAAGAAAAAATGCAGAAAACTTTGATATGCCAACTGTTTTCATTTTAATGATACACATAAAAAACTTAATATAGATTTATTTCTAAAAAAAATTATGAAGCCAAATCGCGCATTTGAAATAAAATCGATAATCCCTTAGATAGGGGGAAAAATTGTGAAAGAACATGTTTTTATCCTGGTAAATATGCTATACATACCCAAAAACTTTCCTATTCTTTAAGGACGTTTTATGAACAACAAGGCTACTCAATGATGTAATGCATAATATGAATGATGAAGAACCAATGATATAATGGCTTGCACGGAATAAAGTGATTTACCATAAAATTTTATTAACGTTTATATAAGTTATGCATGTCTATTGCGTCACGGAGAGAAAGAAAAGGGGATGGGTGACACAAACATAATCAAATACACACAAAGGAAAAAACAAAAAAATAATAACACACCCATACACAGGCACACACACGCATATACATATATATATATATATATATATATATATATATATATATATATATATATATATATATATATATATATATATATATATATATCTATCTATCTATCTATCTATATATATATATATATATATATATATATATATATATATATATATATATATATATATATATATATAACAAATGTAGCCATTTCTAGTCCACTGAAGGATAAAGACCTCAGACCTGTCCTTATTCCTGTCTAGGATTTGGCCATTTTTTATCACCTCGCTGGCCACTGCGGGTTGGTGATGGTGGGAGATTTATGTCTGATCACTCACAGCAAACCAACCTAGTATAGATGGTCCTGACTAGTACAGCTTTGCTGATCAT
>NC_090734.1:142607073-142614573 GCF_036898095.1 Palaemon carinicauda
CCCTTTACTTGTTGATGATATCTCGGCGGTTATTGTAGTCGACAAAAGGCTGAGGTAAGTCATCTTACTTTTTTATCTACAAAGACGAGCTTTCTAGTTCTTCTAAATATATTCTTATTTCATTTTTGGACTGAGCACTTTAGGGCTCCTACCAATCAAGGTGTTCTGTGAATACCAGGAAAACGTTTTATATTACTAGTGTACCCGAGCGGTCGAAAAGGACGTCTAAATATTTACATAGATATGCACACACACAGATTCAACCCTTCCCACTCATCCCTTTTTCCTAACTACAACCCCACTGGTTTCACAATTTTTGGGAGAGAGTTAACCCCTCTCACCAAGGTATGACTATTTCCCTCCCCTTAACCCGAGGGAGGGGGAAAGACAGAACCACTGAGTATGATAGGATATATATATATATATATATATATATATAGTTAGACACATGCTCTTTATTATATCGATAATATTATAATATCATATAGGTAATGTTTCATAAAAGCCTTCTTCTATGATTACCCTCAGTTCATAAACGTTTTCACCACGCAACATTGAAAATTGGTCAGTGATTACTCCAGTGCTGTCTAAGAATCGTTTAATTATTCAGCTGCAGACTCAAACGTTTATTATGAGCTGTCAGGGTTTGAAGCTGTCTGAACACGGAATCGGTAGGAATTTTAGTCTTCTGGAAGGGTTGTAAACGTTATATATGCTCTCTGAGCAAAGACAGGCAGTGGTTTTAGCCTTCTGGAAGGGTTCTAAAACGTTTATAGCTGCTCTCTGAGCAAAGACAGGCAGTGGTTTTAGCCTTCTGGAAGCGTTGTAAATGCTATAGATGCTGGCTGAGGAAAGATCTGGCAATAATTTTAGCGTTTTGGAAGCGTTGTAAAGGTTATAGATGCTGTCTGAGCAAAGACAGGCAGTGATTTTAGCCTTCTGGAAGGGTTCTAAACGTTATAGCTGCTCTCTGAGCAAAGACAGACAGTGATTTTAGCCTTTAGAAGCGTTGTAAATGCTATAGATGCAGGCTGAGGAAAGTTCTGGCAGTAATTTTAGCGTTCTGGAAGCGTTGTAAAGGTTATAGATGCTGTCCGAGCAAACTTCTGGCAGTGATTTTAGTCCTCAGGAAGCGTTGTAAACGTTATAGATGCTGTCTCAGCAGATATTTGGCAGTAATTTTAACCTTTACTTTCATATTGTCGCTGATTCTAGTTTACCGTGGTTATTTTATATTGATGTTTTATCCAGCTCACTCTTATCGTTTTTGTTTTTTTTATTGCTTTCCAGTTCCCATACTTCATTATTTTCGTATTTGTTCTTAATTTTAAAGTTTCTCTCTTAAATGAAATTTGTTTTCAATGCAATTCTGTTGCATTTTCAGCTTTTGCAACTATAACGGAATCAGAAAATAATTAGATTTTACCTACTTTAAAAAAAAACCTAGGTTTAAGTATTGTAATTACATAAAACGATAACGATATTTTTACCAAGTTATAAACAAGACCTTTCATGTGTGAGAGAGAGAGAGAGAGAGAGAGAGAGAGAGAGAGAGCATGATCACCCCATTATCACCAATTCTCATCTGGTCTTTATTAAAAGAGTTAGAAGAGTGATATCTTCATTAAAGGTTTCAGAAAAGAATTGTGTCTGATTTTCCTCTTTTATCTGTCACAGATTGCTCAACTCCATAAAGGTTTGACGTATCATTTTACTTTTTTTTATTTACGAAAACGAATATTTCTCAGTACATTGCCATCTTTAAGATTCCATCTTTTAGTATTTCGTTGCTTCCTGTTAATCAAGATCTTATATAAAAAAAAACTAATAAATGTTGTATAGAATCTATTTTTTGTTCAGTGTCCTTCTATTAATCAACAGCAATAACAGCAAAAGCTGCAGCTTCTGGAGTCTGGACCACTGCAGGTTATGGTGGCTCATGTGATAACGTCCCTGACTGTTGAACGCTAGACAAAACTAGTTAGTTTATTTGGTCGATGCAATCTTACCATCCTTGCGAGCTTAGGATGGGGATTTTGGGGAGCCTATAGGTCTATCTGCTGAGTCGTCAGCAGCCATTGCCCTGGCCCTTCTTGATCCTAGCTTGGGTGGAGAGGGGGGCTTAGGCGCTGATCATATATTCATATGATCAGTTTCTCTGCCATTGTCCTAGCGTGATAGGGCAATGTCACTGTCCCTTGCCTCTGCCATTCATGAGCGGCCTTTAAACCTTTAAACATGTCCATATTCATCTGTTGTGTTTGACTCGTTTTCATCACCACTCCGGCCGTTGGGGATTAGTTATAGTGAGAGGCTTCAGAAAAAAAAACGAAAGGTATTTTAGTCATTTATATATATATATATATATATATATATATATATATATATATATATATATATATTCAAGTTTCTCTGCACATTGAAATATGGTTTTTAACACAGTTCTGAACAACTTTTAGCTTTGTAACTGTACGAGTGAACAAAAATAATTCGATTTGAACAAAGTTTTTTAAAATCCTTCAGCTTTTACACTCATTACCCCAAAAAAAAAAAATTTCATAAAATAAAGAGGGAACTAGAAAATGCTTTTTGTAACGATTACTTCTTTTTAAAGTGATATGATATATTGCTAAATCCCAAAACAAGACTTTTTGAGAAGGAGAGAGAGAGAGAGAGAGAGAGAGAGAGAGAGAGAGAGAGAGAGAGAGAGAGAGAGAGAGCATACTCGCCCCGTTATCATTTTCTCTCTTAAAAGGGGGGTGGGGGAGAGATATCTTCATAAAATGTTTCTTGAAGGGAGTTGTGCCCTTTACTTGTTGATGATATCTCGGCGGTTATTGTAGTCGACAAAAGGCTGAGGTAAGTCATCTTACTTTTTTATCTACAAAGACGAGCTTTCTAGTTCTTCTAAATATATTCTTTATTTCATTTTTGGACTGAGCACTTTAGGGCCTCCTACCAATCAAGGTGGTTCTGTGAATACCAGGGAAAACGTTTTATATTACTAGTGTACCCGAGCGGTCGAAAAGGACGTCTAAATATTTACATAGATATGCACACACACAGATTCAACCCTTCCCACTCATCCCTTTTCCTAACTACAACCCACTGGTTTCACAATTTTTGGGAGAGAGTTAACCCCTCTCACCAAGGTATGACTATTTCCCTCCCCTTAACCCGAGGGAGGGGGAAAGACAGAACCACTGAGTATGATAGGATATATATATTATATATATATATATATAATATTATATATATATATATATATATATATAGTTAGACACATGCTCTTTATTATATCGATAATATTATAATATCATATAGGTAATGTTTCATAAAAGCCTTCTTCTATGATTACCCTCAGTTCATAAACGTTTTCACCACGCAACATTGAAAATTGGTCAGTGATTACTCCAGCTGCTGTCTAAGAATCGTTTAAATTATTCAGCTGCAGACTCAAACGTTTATTATGAGCTGTCAGGGTTTGAAGCTGTCTGAACACGGATCTGGTAGGAATTTTAGTCTTCTGGAAGGGTTGTAAACGTTATATATGCTCTCTGAGCAAAGACAGGCAGTGGTTTTAGCCTTCTGGAAGGGTTCTAAACGTTATAGCTGCTCTCTGAGCAAAGACAGGCAGTGGTTTTAGCCTTCTGGAAGCGTTGTAAATGCTATAGATGCTGGCTGAGGAAAGATCTGGCAATAATTTTAGCGTTTTGGAAGCGTTGTAAAGGTTATAGATGCTGTCTGAGCAAAGACAGGCAGTGATTTTAGCCTTCTGGAAGGGTTCTAAACGTTTAGCTAGCTGCTCTCTGAGCAAAGACAGACAGTGATTTTTAGCCTTTTAGAAGCGTTGTAAATGCTATAGATGCAGGCTGAGGAAAGTTCTGGCAGTAATTTTAGCGTTCTGGAAGCGTTTGTAAAGGTTATAGATGCTGTCCGAGCAAACTTCTGGCAGTGATTTTAGTCCTCAGGAAGCGTTGTAAACGTTATAGATGCTGTCTCAGCAGATATTTGGCAGTAATTTTAACCTTTACGTTTCATATTGTCGCTGATTCTAGTTTACGTGGTTATTTTATATTGATGTTTATCCAGCTCACTCTTATCGTTTTTGTTTTTTTATTGCTTTCCCAGTTTCCCATACTTCATTATTTTCGTATTTGTTCTTAATTTTAAAGTTTCTCTCTTAAATGAAATTTGTTTTCAATGCAATTCTGTTGCATTTTCAGCTTTGCAACTATACGGAATCAGAAAATAATTAGATTTTACCTACTTTAAAAAAAAACCTAGGTTTAAGTATTGTAATTACATAAAACGATAACGATATTTTTACCAAGTTATAAACAAGACCTTTCATGTGAGAGAGAGAGAGAGAGAGAGAGAGAGAGAGAGAGAGAGAGAGAGAGAGAGAGAGAGAGAGAGAGCATGATCACCCCATTATCACCAATTCTCATCTGGTCTTTATTAAAAGAGTTAGAAGAGTGATATCTTCATTAAAGGTTTCAGAAAAGAATTGTGTCTGATTTTCCTCTTTTATCTGTCACAGATTGCTCAACTCCATAAAAGGTTGACGTATCATTTTACTTTTTTTATTTACGAAAACGAATTTCTCAGTACATTGCCATCTTTAAGATTCCATCTTTTAGTATTTCGTTGCTTCCTGTTAATCAAGATCTTATATAAAAAAAAACTAATAAATGTTGTATAGAATCTATTTTTTGTTCAGTGTCCTTCTATTAATCAACAGCAATAACAGCAAAAGCTGCAGCTTCTGGAGTCTGGACCACTGCAGGTTATGGTGGCTCATGTGATAACGTCCCTGACTGTTGAACGCTAGACAAAACTAGTTAGTTTATTTGGTCGATGCAATCTTACCATCCTGCGAGCTTAGGATGGGGATTTTGGGGAGCCTATAGGTCTATCTGCTGAGTCGTCAGCAGCCATTGCCTGGCCCTTCTTGATCCTAGCTTGGGTGGAGAGGGGGCTTAGGCGCTGATCATATATTCATATGATCAGTTTCTCTGCCATTGTCCTGCGTGATAGGGCAATGTCACTGTCCCTTGCCTCTGCCATTCATGAGCGGCCTTTAAACCTTTAAACATGTCCATATTCATCTGTTGTGTTTGACTCGTTTTCATCACCACTCCGGCCGTTGGGGATTAGTTATAGTGAGAGGCTTCAGAAAAAAAACGAAAGGTATTTTAGTCATTTATATATATATATATATATATATATATATATATATTCAAGTTTCTCTGCACATTGAAATATGGTTTTAACACAGTTCTGAACAACTTTTAGCTTTGTAACTGTACGAGTGAACAAAATAATTCGATTTGAACAAAGTTTTTAAAATCCTTCCAGCTTTTACACTCATTACCCCAAAAAAAAAAATTTCATAAAATAAAGAGGGAACTAGAAAATGCTTTTTGTAACGATTACTTCTTTTTAAAGTGATATGATATATTGCTAAATCCCAAAACAAGACTTTTTGAGAGAGAGAGAGAGAGAGAGGAGAGAGAGAGAGAGAGAGAGAGATGATCTCAAAGATATTCTTCAATAGCAAAATACTAAACAATATGATATCGATTCGTAAATAAACAATTTACATATTATCCATTTGTAGATAATCAATATAAAATAAATGAAAGTAAAGTGTTGATGGTGCCTTTGATAATGTATTGGCCATTAACGTCAATCCTTTGAACATAACGTTTTACTTTGCTCAATATTAATGTGGAGGTTAAAACCTATTTATTCCCTTCATAATTAATCTTTAAACCTAAAAACTTTTATTCTATTAAAAATTAACCTTGAAATATAAAAACAGTTTATTTCATTAACAATTGATCTTTGAGCTCGAAAGTGTTTACTCTATTCAAAATAAGCATTGAAGTTTAAAATCATTAACTTTATTTAAAGACCAACTTTAGGTATATACTGCTCCCCTAATAACCAGTCTATGATTAAGAGTTTAAAAATATACAGAAAACGTATTTCGAAGTATTTAATTTCGCCCATATACAGAACTACAATGAAATAAAGGGAATGGCAGGCGTAGTAAGGATTACAGAGGTGAAAAGGTGTCACGACTGAGATGGTGTGGGCACGTGTTGAGGATGGATGGAAGGGAGGGATCGAGGACGGCTTGGGAGGAACCTGTAAGGAGGAGAAGATCGGGAAGGAGGCAAAGAATTAGATGGTGAGATAAAGTGAAGGATGATATGGAGAGAAGAGGCTGGGTGGAAGGAGATGCCTTTGAGAGATGACAATCCAGAGGGGTCATTAGGCAACCGACCCCTTAATGTTTGTATAACCGTGGGAAAGAATACACAAAATATTGGTACAAGATTAATATACTGTGATTTTATTTTCGCAATGCGGTTTTGTGCAGAATGACCTTTGGTAAATTGGAAGTACACCAAGAGAGTTTTAACTTATTTATGGTGTAAACCACAGATTAACATAGGTGGAGACCGACCCACAACGGCGATATCATTGAATTTCTTATAAATATAAATTTCATCTCTATCGATGAAAGCCATCATCTATAATACAAAATGAGTAAAGCTTTCCACCAAGAATTTCAATATAGTAAGATAAAAGGTGACAGTAACAATCTCTCTCTCTCTCTCTCCTCTCTCTCTCTCTCTCTCTCTCTCAATATATTATGATATAAAGTAGACTAGTAGCACATACTCTCTCTCTCTCTCTCAATATATTATGATATAAAGAGGCCTAGTAGTACATTCAATCTCTCTTCTCTCTCTCTCTCTCTCTCTCTCTCTCTCTCTCTCTCTCAATATATTATGATATAAAGTAGACTAGTAGCACATTCTCTCTCTCTCTCTCTCTCTCTCTCTCTCTCTCTCTCTCTCTCGCGGGGACAATACAACCCAGACTTCAAAAGGCTCCTACATAGGGAACCCTACATCTAATTGTTCCCTTCCAGCGACCTCCTTCAAAGGAGTGCATCCGTAAAGTATAATGACATCCCTGTAGAAATTCCTTCTTCCAATTACCAAACAGCTGGAGAGGATTTGGAACTGCATATTAACTTTACGGATTATTTTCGCCTATTTTTCAGGTGAGAAACCACTATGATTACTATCTATTAGCTACTGTATAACCTTTCAAAACAGAATAATATGATGGCAATAAATAAATTTATTTTCAAGGAAATATATAGTTGACAATTAAGTTTTTAGCAGATAGAGCAAAACCTATAAACTCAAAATATCAATTTACATATATACTACATATATATGTGTATATATTTATATATTATATACATATATATATATATATATATATATATATATATATATATATACATATATATATACATACATACATATATATATATATATATATATATCTATAAATTTTTACCTCATACTTGGGATTGAACTCTAGCCCCTTCTAATGAAAGGCCAGGTCACTCCAACCATGCCACCTGGAGCGACCTGGCCTTTCATTAGAAGGGGCTAGGGTTCGATCCCA
>NC_090734.1:142619573-142622073 GCF_036898095.1 Palaemon carinicauda
AAAGGACTCAGACATGTCCTAAGTCATGTCAGTGTAGCCAAACACTTGCTCCTTATTGTGCGTGTATATATATATATATAATATATATATATATATATATATATATACATATATATATATATATATATATGTGTGTGTGTGTGTGTGTGTGTGTGCGTATGTGTGTGCGTGTGTGCCTTTATTACTGGGAGCGTGAAGTGAAGAGAAAAAAAAATCTATGTCATTACATTCTGTTCTTTTACGGCCAGACGTCAAAGTAAAGTGCACAAGGAACCCCCTTACCACTAATTACTTTACCTCAAGCAATCGTTTCCTGCTGAGAAATGCGCATACAACCCACCCACAACAATTACTAATTGCAGGTAGGGGAATACCATAATCCCTTCAATCTCTACCTCAAAGCGAAGGGTCATACTTCAACGACTTGACTTCAGGAAGTACTTCAGACTTGAATTGCTCCATTAAGTGTAATTGTCATGCCTTGAAAATGTAATAAATATATATATATATATATATATATATTATTACATGCATACATACACACACACACACACACACACACACATATTATATATATATATATATATAATTGAAAGTGAGATACGTGTGAAAATAGGATCAACATTACGGATAAATGCTCCTGAATATCTGGTGACAGGAATCCACCGTAACACTCATACTCTCAATGAACAGAACTCTCTCTCTCTCTCATCTCTCTCTCTCTCTCTCTCTCTCTAGTCAAAAGTTATATGTATTGCATTTTGGTTCACCGATACTTCTAAATCCCCATACTTGCAAAACAACAGGGCCCAAGACACCGATATATAAAATGCTCCTGATCTGAGATGATCAAGGGTACAATCGAATCCCCCCTCCCTTCATCCCCCCACCCCCCCAAAGCTCAAGTGAATCCCCCCCCCCCCCCCCCCAGCCAGTCTATCGAACGCTTTCCACCATTTGCTTTTGGCCATTTCCCGGATGAGAACATAATATCAATATCATCCATTCGAAAGGCGTAGGAGACGATTGACTAAACGCATTGATGGTAGACTTCACAGGGATTATGTGATCGCATTTTTACAACTCTCTCTCTCTCTCTCTCTCTCTCTCTCTCTCTCTCTCTCTCTCTCTCTCTCCTCTTCCTTGTAACACTGTGGATCGCAGCCGGCTGTTTATGTAAGAACATAAGAAAATACACTTCTGATGGAGTGTATAAGCAGCTGGGTGTGCTCCGCTCTTGTGGGTCTTCTTTCTCTCCTTTCAAACCGTTATCCTTACATTAAGGGGTCGGTTGCCTAATGCGCCCTCCCCAAAGTGGAATAAGAAACCTCTCTCACTGGATTTGAGCGCCACATAATGCTGACTATCAACAATTTCAGACATTTTCATGATTTACTCATAAAGTAATCTATCTAAAACTTAAGACATACCAATAATATTAATAACTCGATAAAATTAAACGGTATCAATGGTATTCTACAGGAAAAAAAATAGACATATTAAAGCAAAAGAAACCAAAGTATTGTGGTAATTGAAGTTGAAAGCAGAAAACCCTGCTTTAGCTAGCGTGGTTGGTTGATTTTTCTCCTTTTTACTTTTTTTTTAACTTTTTTTTCTTTTTTTGCGAAGAGCAACCCATAAACCAGAGAACCTCTTTAATTTAAGCTATGTTAACATATTTTTCCAGAGCAGATATCTCATTAAGCTATGAGGAATAGAGCATATTATTATATATTATTATTATTATTATTATTATTATTATTATTATTATTATTATAACTAGCTAAGATATAACCCTAGTTGAAGTACAAGATATTATATGCCAAAGGGCCCAAAACAGAAAAATTAGCCTAGTGAGGAAAGGAAATAAGGAAATGAATAAATGACATGAGAAATAATGAACAATCAAAATAAAATACTTTAAAAACAGTGACAACATCAAAACAGATATTTCATATATAAACCATAAAAAGACTCATGTTAGCCTTTTTAACATAAAAACATTTGGTCAGTAAAGAGCAAGATATTGGGATCATATTTGGGTCATATTACCAGAGAAGTGTTTTGTACTAAGGTCTGGGAACCTCCCCTAACCATGTTATCATCTTTGAAGGATGGGGAACTGGACACATTATCAATATTTCAATTCACGAAATTTTCAACTTAGGCCGTTCTTCGTTAGGGGGGGGAGACGATGTGGTTACATAAACCAAGCATCTCCTCTATATAATATAGAGCAAGTGCCTGGTTATACACACACACACACATATATATATATATATATATATACACGCATATATACTAATATATATATATATATATATATACACGCATATATACTATATATATATATATATATATATTATATATATGTATATATATGCAGTATATATATATATATATATACAGTATATATATACAGTATATATATATATACTATATATATATTTATATATATACATATATATATATATATATATAACAGTATATATATATATAT
>NC_090734.1:142629573-142632863 GCF_036898095.1 Palaemon carinicauda
TTGCATTAAAACACGGTAAAATCATGGAATAAATGTTGCCAGGCATTTACCCGTTTGAAAAACGGATACATTGACGTTAAGGATAATAACAAAGTAGGGTAGAAATTATGGTCGCCTGTATTTTACTAGAATACAGCTGAAAACAGTATATTTTTGCGGAGAATTTTCGATTAATATTACGTTTTTTTAACATCACACGCACAAACAAATATAAAACGCACTTGTTATCATAGATTATGGCACACCAACCTGAGTCATATTTAGCATTTTTACTTCTAATCTAGAGTCGTAATGAATTCTAGATATTACCATTAAAAAGTTTAGAAAAATACTTCTAAAAATATTGCAGTAGGGAGAACATTCTTAGCATCCGAATATTCATTGACAGTCTGGCGTTAATGTCAAAACATCAGAACAAAATGAGGACGAACATCTTATGTTCTATCCGTAAAAAAAATAATGTTTTTTCTTTTTAACTGGTATGATTTTTCCTTCCATTGTATAAGACCAGATGTGTTTTCTCCCAGGCGATAGGAAAGGGGAAGTAATGTTTCGAAATATTTAATCTTTTTTTAAACGTGTTTCCAAGAATATTGTATTCTCTTATTCAGTGTCAGAATTTTATTCCTTGTGGCAGAATTAAAGAGAGAGAGAGAGAGAGAGAGAGAGAGAGAGAGAGAGAGAGAGAGAGTATTTCTGAGATGTGGAAAATGATTATTGTTCAGAGATATTAATTTCCATTTTTCTTCCCTTTATTTTCTCCTTCTCTTTGATGTATCGTTTCGTTATTCCCTTTAAAAAGAATATCTAGGCACATTTTCTAGTACCGAAATAATTGCAAGAAGTGATCATCAATGATTATATACGTGCATGTAAATATATATATATATATATATATATGCATATATATATTATATATTTATATATTTATATATATATATACATATATATATATTATACATTTACAGTATATATATATATATATATATATACATATATATATAGATATATATATACTGTACATATATATTATACATTTATATATATATATATATATATATATGTATATATAGATTCATTATAAAAATTAGAACAAAAATATTATGAGTGATAAAATTATTTAAAATACTCATGAAGATTAATCTTAAATTATACAAAAAAATTTAGAGAGCTTTTAAAATGCATATAATAACCGAATATAGATAAAGAATAATTTGCATTTAATAAATTCTATATTTATTTTTCATATAAGATTGTTTCTTGACCTCCATCTACATTAACCCTTTCACTGCCATTGATGACTTTGTCAAAATTGGAAACAGAGGAAATTTTTTAAATCAGCTAAACTAAAGAAAGTTTGTATTAATTGAAAAAGTCTTGATGAGAACTTTCCCGATAAATATCAGCAAGCTGAGATGTGTGTGATCTTGAAATATTTTGCTACAGCTGAAGTTTTGTTGAATTGACCACTGGCACTAAAAGGGTTAAAGCCTTGCTACCAAATTTCAAATCGTTAATCACCCAATACAAAGTATATAAAGGTTTCTCGAATAGTTCCAATTAAGTAATTTGCTTAAACGTATTAAATACATTCAAAGGTTTTAAAGAAACTCATGAATGGCAGAGGCAAGGGACAGTGACATTGGCCTATCAAGCAGGACAATGCCCTAGAGACTGACCATATATACTTATGATCAGCGACCAAATCTCCTCTCCACCCAAGCTAGGACTATGGAGAGACAGGCAATGGCTGCTAATGACTCAGCATATAGGTCTATAGGCTCCCCAAACTGCACATCCTTAGCTCACAAGGATGAAGAAGTTGCAGCGACCAAAGAAACTAACGAGTTTGAACAGGACTCAAACCCCAGTCTGTGTGTTTAAATATATATATATATATATATATATATATATATATATATTCTCAGTAGATTAGATACGATTTATTTACCTTTTACATTCAATAATTTTATTAATTCGAGACAACTGGGATATAAATCCAATAATTTGTTACAGATGAGTTTCTGTTGATTTTGGAATACTAATTAATAATTTCACGAATCTAGGTTAGCTTTGATGGCACTGGGAAATGCATTATCAATCATCCATTCAGGTTGAAAGAACGCAACAGTCTGTTAAAGATGATGAACTTTTATAATTATTATATATATATAGTATATACATATATACACCTATATATATAATATATATATATAATATATATATATATAGATAGATAGATGTATGTATATATATATATATATATATATATGTATATATATATGTGCGTAAACGAATGAAAACGAATATCACTTCATCGTTTATTCATAGCAAAGTTATACAAATAGACAAATGTAACATTAAAATAATATTCGAATGATGTTTTGTTACCGTCATGTTTTTCAAGAGACATTTAAAAACATCGTCGAAAATCTATTGCAAATAAAAAAGCTGTTCAAATTCCTGATTGGACCTCAAATCTTCTCTCGATATGATATACTATACAATTTTTAAGTAGTATTTCCAATATGATAATGAATGAATGAGTGATTTGAAGTTCTCTGGTATCCTGACATCGAAGGTCATTGACGCCGTCCCAATATGATTATCTAATTGCAAACCTTGATAAGTAACATTGCACGAAATCTAAGCAGGAGATGCATGACGATGATCAGCCTATTATAAATAACCTGCATATATTACAGAACAACAAATGTAGCCGTTTCTAGTCCACTGCAGGACAAAGGCCTCAAACATGTCCTTATTCATGTCTGGGGATTAATCAGTATTCATAACCACGCTGGCTAACTGCGGATTGGTGATGAAGGGAGATTTTCGTTGATCGCTCAAAGCAAACCAACCTAGTATGGTTGGCCATCCCTAGTATAGCTTTGCTGATCATGACAGTACACAAATCCGTTCACCACGTCAAGATTATTCCCACTCAGAGAGCGATATATATATATATATATACATATATATATATATAATATATATATATATGAAAGAAACCACACTTCAAGTGGAAAAGGTTCATCCTTCAAGTGAAAGGAATGGAAACGTCAGAAATAGACGAAGGGAAAAAATACTTAAGGTTTTAAATTGCTTTGTTTTAAGAAGACAATAATTTACAATGAGTTTTATCCCTTATGCTGAAGTACCATTTCTTGTTATTTTGTTGCAAAAATTTACTACGTCATAAATGTCACCGTTTGTCAGGCAGTGCTCTTGTTTGAATGCAGATAAGCCCTTACTTAATCTCCCCTATATAATGAACATCAAATGTCTGT
>NC_090734.1:142633363-142635863 GCF_036898095.1 Palaemon carinicauda
AAAAAGAGAGAGAGAGAGAGAGAGAAGAGAGAGAGAGAGAGAGAGAGAGAGAGAGAGAGAGAGAGGGGAAAAATAACCACCCAAGTAAGAGAGAGAGAGAGAGAGAGAGAGAGAGAGAGAGAGAGAGGAAAAATAACCACCCAAGTAGACGAGAGAGAGAGAGAGAGAGAGAGAGAGAGAGACGAGGAGAGAGAGAAGAGAGAGAGAGAGAGAGAGAGAGAGAGAGAGAGAGAGAGAGAGAGATAACCACCCAAGTAAGAGAGAGAGAGAGAGAGAGAGAGAGGGAGGAGAGGAAAATAACTATCCAATAATGGCCTTATTCCACCCCCCCCCCAAAAAAAAAAGCGAACACTTTAGCAAAGGCTGCGAAAGGTTAAGTCCTTTTACGTTTCCGTGTGACAGCAGTTGTTGAGAATTGACAAAAATTCTGACGTGGGCCATTTTTCTTCCGGTTCTGGAACGCGCTCTGGCTGAATGTTGTTTATCTGTTTATTCTATTCGTTCATACTTTGTATTACTTATGTATTACTTGGAAGACCCAGGCCTAATTGGCTGAGGACTATGAAGCGTGATGTAGGAGATGATGAATGGAGAAGTATTGAATCAAAAGCTCAAGATAGAGATGACTGGTGAAATGTAACCGAGGCCCTTTGCGTCAATAGGCGTAGGAGATGATGATGATGGTGATGACACACACCACCACACACACACACACACACACACATATATATATATATATATATATATATATATATATATATATATATATATATATATAAAAAGATGACTGCTCTTAGTGAAATTAAGGTTATTATTATTATTATTATTATTATTATTATTATTATTATTATTATTATTATTATTATTATTATGAGTTAAAATGTCGCCCTTTGTAACGCTTGAAGTCAAGAGAATTGGTTAGCATAGCATAATGTTTCTTTTTTGTTAATACACATTCTCCAGAATTACTTAAAATAAATATTAGGGAGGCCTAGAAAATGACTTCGCTAATGCAGATAGTCAACTTTTAATGTTTAGACTGGAACCTGTGATAAAACCTATTTCACTCTTGCAGGATCGAAGGCTTTGGCATTAACCTGAATCATTGTGACCGTTGCAGTAATACAAATGAGTATTTTATATCTAAATCTGTGCCCAAACTGGGTTTGAGAATAACGTAGCCTTCTTCAATCAACTTCTAAGTCTACAGCATCAAAAACATAAATTTTGAAGTTTCTTGCAAGCAATTTGAGCTTTCCGCCTCATTGAAATAAGGTTTTCCCAATATTTCCAAAACACATGCATCCTTGCAGGTGTGTGGTGTCAACGAATTATTTAATTCTTCTTCCAATTATCGTCAATTTCTCACTCTCTTGAAATACAATAACTAAAGGGAGAAAATGGGAGTTGGGTGGACACATTTTTTTATACAGGGAACTTTGGGACGTTTATTATTATTATTATTATTATTATTATTATTACTTTATTAGTATTTCCTCTCGCAAACCCAGATCAATTAAAAAGAAATTTTAGGAGAGAGAGAGAGAGAGAGGAGAGAGAGAGAGAGAGAGAGAGAGAGAGGAGAGAGAGAGAGAGAGAGAGAGAGAGAGAGCATACTCGCCCAGTTATCATTTCTCTGTTTAAAAGGGTCGAGGAAGAGATATCTTCATAAAATGTTTTTTTGAAGAGAGTTGTGCCCTTTACTTGTTGATGATGTCTCGGCAAAAGGCTGAGGTAAGTCATTTTATTCTTTTTTTATCTAAAAAGACGAGCTTTCTAGTTCTTTTAAATATTTTTTCATTTCATATTTGGACCTGAGCACTTTAGGTCTCCCAACAGTCAAGGTGTTTCTGTGAATACCCCGGAAAATGTTTTATAGTATTACTAGTGTACCTGAGCCGTCAAAAACGATGGCTAAATATTTGGGTAGATATACACACACATAGATTCAACCCTCCCCACCCACCCCTTTTCATAAATACAACCCGCTGGTTCCACAATTTTTGGGAGATAATTTCCGATTGGACCTCTTGGAGTTAACCCTTCTCATCAAGGTATGACTACTTCCCCTCCCCTTAACCCGAGGGGGAGAGAGGAGAGAGAGAGAGAGAGAGAGGAGAGGAGAGAGAGAGAGAGAGAGAGAGAGAGAGAGAGAGAGAGAGCATACTCGCCCCGTTATCATTTCTCTGTTACAAGGGTCGAGGAAGAGATATCTTCATAAAATGTTTTTTTGAAGAGAGTTGTGCCCTTTACTTGTTGATGTCTCGGCAAAAGGCTGAGGTAAGTCATTTTACTCTTTTTTTATCTACAAAGACGAGCTTTCTAGTTCTTTTAAATATTTTTTCATTTCATATTTGGACTGAGCACTTTAGCTCTCCCAACAGTCAAGGTGTTTCTGTGAATACCCGAAAAAAGGTTTTATAGTATTACTAGTGTACCTGAGCCGTCAAAAACGATGGCTAAATATTTGGGTAGATATACACACACATAGATTAAACCC
>NC_090734.1:142640863-142643363 GCF_036898095.1 Palaemon carinicauda
TATATATATTATGATACTCTCTCTCTCTCTCTCTCTCTCTCTCAATATATATTATGATACAAAGTAGACAGAGAGAGAGAGAGAGAGAGAGAGAGAGAGAGAGGAGAGAGAGAGAGTAGCACATTCTCTCTCTCTCTCTCTCTCTCTCTCTCCTCTCTCTCTCCTCTCTCTCTCTCTCTCTCGGGGACAATACAACCCAGACTTCAAAAGGCTCATACATAGGGAACCTTACATCTAATTGTTCCTTTCCAGCGACCTCCTTCAAAGGAATGCATCCGTAAAGCATAATGACATCCCTGTAGCAATCCTTTCTTCCAATTACCAACCAGCTGGAGAGAACTTGGAACTTCAGATTAACTATACGGATTATTTTCGTCTATTTTTCAAGTAAGAAAACCACTATGATGAATATTCTATAAGCTATAACGTTTCAAAACAGAAAAATATGATGGCAATAAATAAATTAATTTATTTTCCAGGAAATACATAAATGATTTCCTAAGCATATTATGGTTAGTGCAAGTTTGTTACAGCATATCCTTAATGATGAAGATTTAAAGAGGCTTCGAAAAATATAACAATTAACTTTTAAGCAGTTAGAGCAAAACCTATAAACTCAATATATAAATTTACATATATACTACATATATATCCTTATATCTATATATGTATAATATATATATATATATATATATATATATATATATATATATATATATATATATATATATATATATATATATAATGATATGAAAACAGACACACCCACACACACACACACACACACACACACACACACACACACACACACATATATATATATATATATATATTATATATATATATATATATATATATATATATATATATATATATATATATATAAATAAATTTCTACCTCATACTTGGAATCAAACCCTAGCCCCTTCTAATGAAAGGCCAGGTCACTCCAACCATGCAACCTGGAGCGACCTGGCCTTTCATTAGAAGGGGCTAGGGTTCGATCTCAAGTATAAGGTAGAAATTTATTTCTATTTGAGCACGATATTGTGTTGATATTTATCCATACATACATACATATATATATATATATATATATATATATATATATATATATATATATATATATATATATATATATATATACAGTATATATTTATGTATATATATACGTGTGTATATATATGAGTGTGTGTGCTTAAGCTGTATATATGCGAATGTGTTTATGCAGGTAAATGCATATATATATATATATATATATATATATATATATATATATATTTATATATATATATATATATATATATCTGTTGTACATGTGCATCATTTGGCCTTCTCACATGTTGACCCAAGCTACGACCCACCTTAGTCAAGCATTTATCGTGTACACATTTCACTGTTCTAGACAACAGAGATAATAAAGACACATCGGCTAACGACCAGACGTAAACAATTTCATATACAGTACATGAACATTTATATACATCCCTGACAGTGCAAACGGTCAAAAAATAAATCCCTTTTGCAAATCCACACAAGAAAATTAAATGTTTCATTGCTACGACAAATAAAATATAAAGTGACTTGCACAACTTCGCATCCAGAAGTGAAATGTTACCCTTTATATATATTTCATTTTCATTAAAGTTGCATTTATTAAAAAAATGCCTAACATCCGCGGTTCTCAAAAACATTTAGATGATACTAAGCGACACTAGCCTGATCCTTAAGAGATTTTATTTTCTTTTTCATAGAGATTAATAAGTGAGATAGAAAAGTAAATCACGAAGGATTGACGTTATTTTTGCCTCTCTCTTAACTATTATTGTTACCATCCGCCAACGAAGTAGGCAGCAGGTTATGTTTTCACCCTTGTTTGTCTTTTTGTGAACAACTTCCTGGCAATAATCTTAATCATAGAGCAGTGAAACTTTCAGGGATTAATTGCTGTGTTGACAATTGGATGTGATTTAATTTTGCAAGTCCTAGGTCAAAGGCCAAGGTAAAGGTCGAGCAAAAGGTCGACCGAATTAACTCTGACCTTAACCCCTAACTTCTCACATGGTTATCGTACAGACTTCAAATACGCCTACGGACTAATTTTTTTTTGGGAAAGGCAAGTTGGTTTTGAGAAATAAGCTCCCGTGGCGGAGGTCTGCACTCTGAGAGTGCCTTTTTAGTTATTATTATTATTATTATTATTATTATTATTATTTTTTTTTTTTTATTATTATTATTAACTAGTGAAAAAAGCAAGATGCTATAAGCCCAAGGTTTTCAATAGGGGAAAATAGCCCAGCAACGAACAAAATAAATAAACTACAAGAGAAGTAATGAAACTATTAAAATAGTAATATATTTTGAGAATCTTACAAAATTAATACAGGATTCAATTATATTCTTAAAGTCTTTTAAATCAACTAAATTACATAAGGAAAAGATACAAATGCAAAAAAAAAAAAAAAAAAAAAAAATATTCTTATGTCTAATTAAGATTTGT
>NC_090734.1:142655863-142658363 GCF_036898095.1 Palaemon carinicauda
TTGGAAAGGCAATCTGATTACTCCAACCGAGGATAACAAATAAGATAACACAATAAAGGGCTGGAAGGAAGGGGGATTTGAGAGGGGGGGGGGAGGGGAATGGAGAGAGTAGAATAGAAAGCATCAGAGCGTCACTGTGGTGTAGTGTAGATCTTTATATAGGCCTATGCAATATAGAGAGTGAATGAAAGTTTTGGAGATATATATATATATATATATATATATATATATATATATATATATATATATATATATATATATATATATATATATATATATTTACACGATATCCCTCTAGATACTTCCTGAAGTTAGAATTAATTTTCTCTCTCTGCTTATGAATGTATATACAGACATAGGCGCACACACACACACACACACACACACACATATATATATATATATATATATATATATATATATATATATATATATATATATATATATATGTATGTATATATATATATATATATATATTATATATATACATACACACAGATCTATACATAAGCATAAGTGTTTCTATATTCTGATTATCCCATATCATTCTTTTCGTTATCAACAATAAAAAGGAAATATATTTTCCAACCGTTACTCCGATAAGTACAGTTTTTGCCCGTCTGTTTGTCTCTCAATTCATCTTCTAGTCTCATATATCAATATGACTAGAAGCTTTTTTTTAATTCTCAAACTTGGAGAAAATTTGCTGTTGTTTTCTGAAATACCTAATCTTTCCTCCTTTTCTGACTTATTTTTACTGTTCATAAAATTCATACATCTATATGTCTAGTTGGTCACAGAATTTTTTTTCGAAATTCAAAATATGATTTTATGTCATTGGCCACTTCTTTCATGGAAATAAATGTCGCCCATGAATGATTATTTCCTTTTATATCATATTCTACCTCATTAGCATTTACTTAATAATATAAGAAACAAGTGGGGCACACAATGGAGAGCAGACCTCCGCCGCGGCAGCGTATTTCTCGACATTTCGCTCGACCTTGACCTTGACCTTTAACATTAACATGTATCAATAGCGTAGATTTTCATACACTGAAACATGAACCAAGTTTGAAATCTCTGTGACAACGATGTTCATACTTATGGCTGATTACGTGAATTGGACATTTTGCTTGACCGTGACCTTGACCTTCAAAAATGTAAACATTTTCATATTTTGCATAACAGTCCCTGAAAATTTCATTACCCTAGGATTAAAATTGTGGCCAGGAAGTTGTTCACAGACTAACAAATACACAAAAAAACACAAACAGGGGATAAAACATAACCTCCTTCCAACTTCGTTGACAGGAGATAATAATTACTCTGATATTTCTATTCATAGAATCAGTTCAAAGTCTACTTCTTCTCCTCGTAATAAAGGCAGAATGTTCTGAAACAGATTAATCAAGGGATTTCTTCCAACTGAGAGAAGCCATTAAGAATGTTCCGTCAGCCAACCTCTCCCCAGTCTTCTAAATGACACTGATTTAAGAAAATCACATAAAGTCCAGGGGAAACCTAAGCCTATTCTTATTTAGCACCGGGAAAGGTATGCAAAGGAAAACTACAAATAACTGACAGTAAATGAGAGGATGAAAAAAAAAAAAGCAATAAATACGGAAGAGAGAAGCTAGAAAAATATAAGGGAGCCTTTCTCGAGGCTCTTCAGCTACATTCTATTAATTTGGGAATCAGTGAGAAGAGACTCGTCTTATTATTATTATGACGGTCATATCTCTCTCTCTCTCTCTCTCTCTCTCTCTCTCTCTCTCTCTCTCTCTCTCTCTGCGAGGAGAGTGGATTTGAATAAGCTTATCTCTATTACAGGAATATGTGATTATCTTTATGAGTTCTACAGCAGGAAATCTAATAGTTTCCTGTAATCTTAATTTATTCTTTATTTCTCGCTTAATACCCGTCCAATCTCGCACTAAATGCCAAAATAGATGTCAAAAAATTTCCTTAGCCAAAGAAACGTATTTTAATCTTGCTCCAGCTAATGATTCTCTCTCTCTCTCTCTCTCTCTCTCTCTCTCTCTCTCTCTCTCTCTCTCTCTCTCTCTCTCTCTCTCCAATGGCAGTGGATTTGAATGAACTATCTCAATCACAGGATGTAATAGTTCCCTGTAATCTTAATTCATACTTTATTTCCGTCTTAAATCTCCGTACATTCTGGCAATGATGCGTATTTTCAAAAATCTTGCTTCAGCTAATGCTCTCCATCTTACAACTCCATCTGGCCGCCTCTCTCTCTCTCTCTCTCTCTCCTCCTTCTCTCTCTCTCTCTCTCTCTCTCTCTCTCTCTCTCCTCTTCTCTCTCTCTCTCTCTCTCATATTAAGCACAGGTTCTAGTTCCATCTCGAAACACTCGATCTTTTGTCTCCTAGATATTCCATTCCGGCTGAAATTCAGCCTTTGGATACTTTTTGTGACCCGTTTTTATCTGGACACTAATGAAATGATAATTCTCATGCTCTATATTTCACGTTTACCT
>NC_090734.1:142676641-142684141 GCF_036898095.1 Palaemon carinicauda
ATAAGCCGGAGAAAATTTAGTGTCTTCAGACACATAAACTTACGTAGCAATGTGATTGTTTGTGGTTTCAAGGTTTAAAAGGTTTGAAGGTCACTCATGAATGTCAGAGGCAAGGGAGAAGACAGTGTCCTAGCAGGATAATATTCTAGAGACTAACCATATACACATATGATCAGCACCCAGGCCCCCTTTCCCCAAGCTAGGGCCAGGAAAGGCCAGGCAATGGCTTCTAAGGATTTAGCAGGTAGACCTATAGGCACCCCCAAAACTCCCATCCTTAGGTCACAAGGATGGTGATTTTTCAGACACTTCAAAAAACTATTGAGCTTGAGCTGGACTTGAACCCAGGTCCAGCAGATCGCTTGGTAGGGATGTTATTATAATCTGAGGTCGTACATTATCTTAAATGTAAATCTACCGTTATTTTATAAAGTATTTTATATGATCTCCTGTAAACAAAATTAATAAAAATTGAAATATATTGTTTTGTTCTGGAGTGTTTCCGATAATGACCTAATTAGCTCTGTTTTGATCTATTGTCTTTCCTTCTGGGTAAATCTAACTTGTTATGATTTAGTTTACCAATGCTTTGTCAATTTCTATAACTAAGTTCTCTCTCTCTCTCTCTCTCTCTCTCTCTCTCTCTCTCTCTCTCTCTCTTTCTCATGACTGCGGTCTTTCTCGTGGGTCATCCAATTGCTAGTTCCACTCTTAAGATAAAGTATTTACGAAATCTTCCCAATACAATGATGAACGTATCTGGATATATATATATATATATATATATATATATATATATATATATATATATATATATATATATATATATATATATATATATATATATGTGTGTGTGTGTGTGTGTGTGTGTGTGTAAATTATATATGTTCTAGATAAATATACATATACACTTATATACCGGTGTTTAATTCTTTATTGTGACACTGGGTGGCATTCCCAGACGTATATCTACTCAGTCTCTCGCTGTCCCTTGTAACAAATGCGTGGTGAAGAAAAAGGCGTGACCTCTAGTAATCTCTAAGTTGATTTTGATAAAAAATAATTTGTTTATATATATATATATATATATATATATATATATATATATATATATATATATATATATATATATATATATGTATATATGTACACACACACACACACATATATATATATATATATATATATATATATATATATATATATATATATATATATATATATATATATATATATGTATATGTATATATGTACACACACACACACATATATATATATATATATATATATATATATATATATATATATATATATATATATATATATATATATATATATATACATATATATATATATTTGTGAAAGGGTTTGTGCATTGCTATGATCAGCAAAGTTGTAATAGTCAATCCCACCCATACTATAGTCCATTTCTTTTAGTGAGCCATATTTGCACCGACTCGCAACGGTGCCATTTTAGCACGGAAAAGTTTCCTGATCGCTGATTGGTTAGAATTATCTTGTCCAACCAATCAACGATCAGGAAAATTTTCCGAGCTAAAAGGGCACTATTGCGAGTTGGTGTAAATATACCTCGCTAAAAGAAATGGACTATAGTATGGGTGGGATTGACTATTACAACTTTACTCACTGCTGTGTAATGAAACAGAGAGTGTAGACCAGGAGGAAGATGTGGCATTATTATTAGCAAAGATTTGAAGTTCACCAAACAGAGCATAAAAGATGAGAAGAAAGCACAGAATCTGATAGGTTACATAAAGAGACAATTCATATACAGAAACTAAAACACTTGATTTCAGCTGTGTACATCTCTAGTAAGACCCCATCTAGAGTCCAATTTTGTGCTTCAAGTATTCAGAAGGGTGTAAGTAGACTGAAAGCAGTACAAGCTAGGGCCACCAAACTAGTTCCAACACTAGCAATTTGGATATAGACGGAGAATGGAACGTTTGAACTTATTTGATCTACAAACTCGACGACCAAAGGGACAGTTAACGGAATCATTAAAATTCTTAAAGGAATGACAAATGTACTTTACAACAATCCATTCACGCTTAGCACAAATCAGTCCAGAGGTAACAGACACAAACTGGAATTGAAAAATACAACACAACTCAATGTGGTAATTTGTTTACATACAAATTAGCAAATACAAGGAACAGACTTCCAGCAGATGTAGTAAATAGCAACACTGTAAACGAGTTCAAGAATAAGTTAGACCAGATTATAAAAACTCTCTTAACATTCAAACCAAAGCGCTCTACCCAAGACCAAATAAAGTCTACGCGGATGAACTAAAAAGTCTTTGAGACATCCAAAATCCGTGTAACTCCTTGTAACCCTTACAACACCAAGCACAGTTTCACACAAAACATCTCTCTCTCTCTCTCTCTCTCTCTCTCTCTCTCTCTCTCTCTCTCTCTCTCTCTCTCTCTCTCTCACACTATTGCTTGCTATAACCATAAACCCCTTTATGGTCTATTTCGCATCTTGATAGGCAAGTATTGCTCGTATATCGGCAAGTGCCAAATAATAGAGATTTGTGGCCAGTCTCCTAAGTCATGTATGAGAGAGAGAGAGAGAGAGAGAGAGAGAGAGAGAGAGAGAGAGAGAGAGAGAGAGAGAGAGAGAGAGATTGTCATTATTTTGAAAAAGTAAAAGTCCAAGATAAAAAGTATGTGATAAATTTCTTCCAGTTACATACACTTCACCGATGAATAAATTTACAGGCCCCACCTCTGGGACAAATAACCCAAATTTATGAATCCAGTGTTTGTATCAGAAAACTTCATTCGTTGGCAAAATACTCATTAAATGTTTTATTGTTTTCAATGCTTAAGTGTTCCTGGTATTAGTTTGCCTATTAGATTCGTACATCCCTGTACAAAATATGATACATTATCCTTCTCCTTCTATTAGCGTGTTTTTTACCCATTCGTTTGGGGTAACACGGTTGCCTTCTTTTGTAGGACTTTACTTTGGCTTTTGGGGTGGGCCGTAGTCCCGACCGGCTGCCCCACCTGACATCGCCCAGACCCCGGTATTGTATGTTTGTGCGTTGTACCAGCCACCAACGTCCTTCCTCCCAGGAGCGAGGAGTCATGGCGTAGTTAGGTCGACAGTTCAAGACGTGTGAGGTGTCTATTATGTTTTTAGAAGGTAGTGGATTGGCTGTGTTTGTGTGTGTATTAGTCTGTAACACCCTTCTGGTACATTATGAAAGTACTTTTTTTCATTGGTTTCATGCTTATATACGCACGAAGATGCCAACCGAAGGTACTATAAGTAACATTATCCAGAAATTGCACCGTTGATGAGTTAAACGAATTTATCCTGTCAAATTTATGCCATTCACTGTTAGAAATGTTCATTTAAAAATTTTAAAAATACTGGAATAAATGCTGCGGGGCATTTACCGTTTAAAAAACGGATAGATTAACGTAAAGGAGTGATATTACGGTCACCAACCCGTAAAAGACAATAACAAAGTAAGGCAAAAATTACGGTCGCCTGTATTTTACTGGAATGGAAAATATCCGATTAGAATTACGGTTTTTTTTAAGTGTTGATAAATGGATATCCAATAGTACTGAATAATGATACATCTTTCGTATGCAAAATTTTTTCCCAGAAAACAGACTGTCTTATCACAAAATAATTTTGTAATTATCCGATCTGGTTTCACATGAATTACCACATTAGGAATTCTGCCAGTGGTAAGACCATAATGAAATTCAACCTCTGTTTGATCTCAGAATGCAAGAGGCGGTTTCTCTCTCTCTCTCTCTCTCTCTCTCTCTCTCTCTCTCTCTCTCTCTCTCTCTCTCTCATGAGTTATTCTGACAAGCACAATTTCCACATCAAAACAAAACGTTTTTATGGAAATTTTTAGTGTTGGAGTTAACACTCACTTGTCCAATTAAACTACAAAGCACCGGTAGTTTTCATTTGTTTTCATAGTTTGTTTTACAGTTTGGTTTATTTAATTAAATTTTTCTCCATTTGCGTTATCGTAACATATCACGGCTTTCTGTTTTAGTCATCTTAGAGGATTGATGGAGATTAATCAAATAGAGTATCAGGCTTAAGAAGTGTAGACAAGTGTTTGCGTATCGCCATGCTCAGGAAAGCCGTACTATAGTCTGTGTTTGTTAAATTCACGAAGAATGTCGAGGTGTACCTAAGGAAGAAAACACACGTTGCTATATTTCCGACTTGGTTATATACCTCCTCGTCCTAGTAAATTCTTGTAATCCTATCAAAAGATTATCTTCGTGTGGAGGCCACAACCGAAATGTTGCTTTGCTTTTTTAATCATGTTTTCTCTTACAATGGTAATTTTATTATTTTTCTTGCCAGATCCCAATGCTCTATTTTTTATTATTATTAGATATGTTTTTGAAATTTCGTTAAAGATTAAAAGTGTATGGTTTAAGTTACAGTTTCAACAGAATCGATGCTCACCAGAACCTCAGCCGGGCAAGCCTAACCATCCCCCTTACCCCTGTGGTGCCCAACCACAGCAGTGGCTCCCCCTGTAAACAGCTTAAACTCTCGGTCCCGGCGGGGATCGATCTGCTGCCATGCGAAAGATAGGCAAACACGTTACCACTGTATTTCCCTTCTTGTTTTTTTTATATTTTATCTTTTTATTATTCTTTTATTTCTTTCTCCATATTTGTTTCTCTTCCCAGTTGGTTTGCAGCATGATTAGGTCGCTCAAGCTGCTTGTCCTCGCCGGTGGTTCCTATCAGTAACCCCCCCCCCCCCCCCCTATACCCCTCAAAAGATACTTACCAACGAAAGCCGATTAATGAATGGCCATCGCTGGCCTGAGAAAATATATCGTAAAAGTGGCAACGTAAAATTGGCAACCCTGAGAAAATATATCGTAAAAGTGGCAAACTTTGTGCCACGTTTCTTTATAGTACGACTGAATAATGATACGAAACTATAACCATTAGGTTTTTATGTCGTGGGCGTTTTACATTTAAACTTCTGTAATTGTATTTATTTTATGAATAAAATGACCTTATTATCTCTATACTTTAGAAAAACAAAGTCAGTTATATGGCAACGTGTGCATTTGGCTTTTTGGTACACATCGACCTTTGTAAATTTGAGAGACTATGGTAGGGCCACCCATACTAGGTTGGTTTGCTGTCACCGATAACATGAAAGTTTCCGCAGTTGGCCAGCATGCTGATGAAAACTGTCCAAACCTCAGATATGAATAAGGACATGCCTGAGGCCTTTGTCCTGCAGTGGATTAGAACAGCTGCATTTGTTGTTGTAGTTGTGGTTAGTGAATGTTCACTATTCGAACATGATCCTAAATAGATAGCATTTTTGTAATTGACATGGAATGTAAAGAGAAGTTGATGAAAAAATACTGAAAAATATTCATCACTTGATTGGGATATTTAATTAGGAAATAGGAAAAGGATTATGCTTAATTAATGATGATTTGATTAAGTAAGGATTACAATAAAAAGAAAAGAAAGTTGTGAGAAAATTCTCACTCATCTTATAATTATATCTCTTTTTTTTTTTTTTAAATCCTATATTTACAATATTAAACAAAAAGGATTTTTTTTTCTAATAACCTTCACTGAAAATCCCCAATATTAGGTCATCGATTTTGAAGCGAGCGAAATACATGAAATCCAAAATACAAAAAAATGTTTATTGGAATTTCAGCTCAAAAAAAAATAATGATGAAAAATGACTGGTTTGATATATTCTTTTTCAAATTCACACCCTGTTTTATTGTCATTATATGATTAGCTCCTTAACGAGGTCTTTCCGAAAAAGTCCATTTTCACAAAGTTGATTGTTATCTCCGCCAACAATGTTGCATAGTTATTTTATTCCTTTTTTTGTCGATTGGTTAGCAGGATTAGAGAAAATAATATATTAATTTTTGACTAAAATTTGATTAGAAGGTGGGCCTGAAATATTGGCACATAATCTCTCTCTCTCTCTCTCTCTCTCTCTCTCTCTCTCTCTCTCTCTCTCACTCTGTATATATATATATATATATATATATATATATATATATATATATATATATATATATATATATATATATATATATATATATATATATATATCATTAGCTGTTACTACTCCACTGCAGAACAAAGGCCTCAGACATGTCCTTTTACTCGCGACTGTTTATTGACAGTCTATGCCAGTTTATACCCGCAGATTTTCTTAGTTCGCCAATCCATCATCTTTTTTTCATTCCCCTGCTTCTTTTGCAATATATATATATATATATATATATATATATATATATATATATATATATATATATATATATATATATATATATATATATATATATATATATATATTTATATATGTATATATATATATATATATATATATATATATATATATATATATATATATATATTATATATATATATTACTAATATTTAAAAAAAGTGAACCGGAAATTTTTTTTTTTTTTGTACTTAATCATTTGCCATATGTTAATTTGACGTTACCGCAGAATTCTGATAGAATAAACGAATTAGGTGAAAATGCTTATTACATACAGGAAACTAACTATCTCGCAATCTGTAGTTAGGGAGTTTGAGTCCGGCTAAGCCAAATACTTGATAATAGTATCTACATGCTCCCTTTTTTGTGAGCTAGGGATGATGCTGGTCACTGCCGTCTCAAGGTTAGGTAGTCCTCAGGTCTACCTGCTGAGTCATCAACAGCCATTTTTTGGCTCTCCCTGATCCTAACTTGGGTGGAGAGTGAGCTTAGTTTAGATCATGTGTGTATGGTCTATCTCATGGTTATTGTCCGGATCCTTGCTCTGCTCCTAATGAGGGCCTTTAAGACATGTTGATTTAATGGTATGTATGACATATGTTAAGAATTAATCCTGCATTCACTCTTTCCTTATTTGTATCATAAGGTGTCAGTTCGTTTGAGTGAAAATCGGAATTATATGTTTTTTTTTTTTACCATAGTCTATGACTTTATTAGTTTACTTTAGATTTTTATATCAAGCCTTAATTTTTAATACAATTTTATACACTTGATATCAATCTATTCATTGTATTTGAAGTGATTTCATTACTGCTGAAGTTTTGACAGAAGTTTTGACAGAATCAACATCTTTCTTAATATAAAGGTATTCTTATAAGTACCATATCTTTATAAGCATTCCTTTCCATTCCATCCTAGACTAAGTTATAATCCATTATCGAATCTGTGTGATTGTGTCCCTGTCTATTCAAGGAATTCTTGTCTAACTTTAGTATACATTTCTCTCATTTCGAAAGTTTATGGTGTAGACGTCATTAACGGAACTTTCACTCTAAACATCTATAAATATAAAACGTTTTCTTAACATTTTATTATCCAAGTAGAATTGTTAAGTGAATCATTAGTTTTGCACACAGGCGCGTAAACAAGCGCAAAATTGGGAATAAATTAACGTACGGAGAGATTTCGACA
>NC_090734.1:142691641-142709141 GCF_036898095.1 Palaemon carinicauda
GGTCAAGGTCAAGGTCGATCAAAAGTCGAGAAATAAGCTGCCGCGGCGGAGGTCTGCGCTCTACGGAGTGTCCCTCTAGTTTTCTTCTAAGTTTGTTTGATCAGTTCTGATATTTTGTGTGGTACAATTTAATTGTGAGAAATGTGTAAATTGCATTAAATAATATTATTAAAAGTATTGAAATTATAATAATTATTATTTCTGAAACTATTAAAATTGTTATTTTTATTGAAATTGTTAAAGTTATTGTTATTCATAAAGTTAGTATTGTTATTTTAATTATTATTTTAATTATAAATATAACTATTAGTTATGCATATAAGTGAAAGTACAAATGAAAAATGTAATTCTGTGATTTCAAAATTAGTTTTGGATTTCAAGCTTATTTTGATTTATAATTATATAAACGAAAAATTTCGGCATTTAAAAAGAATCCAACCCTATGAATCATAAGCGATATAGCAGTGAGCATCATGATTATATAGGATTTCTCAAGTTCCAGAATATGACTGGAGCTAACATTGTTTGGCAAGTCCTACGGAAATTGTCAGATGTTACCCTAAATTATACTCACACACACACACACACACACACACATATATATATATATATATATATGTATATGTATATATAATATATACATATATATACATGTATATATATATATATATACACATTATACATATATTTTTATATATATATATGCATATACATACACACACACACACATATATATATATATATATATATACATGTATATATATATATATATATACATACACACGCACTATATATACACACACACACACACACACATATATATATATATATATATATTGCCATGCTTCATCTGACATGACGCATCCTCTTGCGCATTGCGCAGCCCACAATTTAAACATCCATAAACCCCTCTTACCTTCTGTATCCCCAATTTTAAAATGTCTAAGCTAAGGCTGAACAAGTTGCTGATACCCTTCGTATAGTGGTACGAAGTACCTATCCACGAAGTTTACTCAACCCGGACATAACACAAGACCCAGATGATATAAGATGCGAGCGTAATAGGGCCCAATATACTGCCTCTCCCCACCAGGGGTAATAAGTTCAGGTTCAAGGAAGTACCACGTTCGCTAGAGAACTGAACAGATGCGTTGTGCTGTTCCATAATGCATATCATTACCGTAATATAAGTTTGACGTATATTATGATTTTAGCTCTTATGGCCTCTTAACTTTGAATAATATTCTTGGGCTCCGTCGTTTTTCTTCTTTATGATAATGTTACTTGAAGGGGAAGGAAAGGCGGGGGATGGAGTATAAAAGTCAAACGTGATGAGAGAGAGAGAGAGAGAGAGAGAGAGAGAGAGAGAATTTTTTATTCAAAATTCACGTATATATGTAATGAACACACGCATATATATATATATATAAATTACCTCGGAGAATCTCTTTTGGGAATACGGAGATCCCGTAAGAAACATATTAGCGCCTACTTCAGCAATTACCTTCAATAAAAATAATGTATAAGGGAAAACTTAATGCCCCCCAAAAAAGTAAATGATATTATATATACACACACACACACACACACATATATATATATATATATATATGCGTACATACATACATATTTATATGTATACACACACACACATATATATATATATATATATACTGTGAATGCATTAATACTTGCCTCTATAACTAAGTAAGAAATTCAATGCTGACAATAATTCCCTATACTTTAAAAGAAATAATTCTGATCCAGCTTTCAAACTTATTCAGTATTATATCACCATTGTATTTTAACCCTTATTGTTGCATTGGCGTGTTCATTGATAGGGACATGGTGTAGTAGGCCTAGCACTTCCACTTCCAGGTCCTGAAGAGATATGTTGAGGTCCTCTGCATCAATTGTAATTCGGCTTTGTTGGTTGATAGATCATTGGTATCGCAATTTTATAGGTAATGGAAATTCCTCATGCACTAATATTCATTTTTTTTTTTTTTTTTTTTGTATAGATATATTGTCATGAGTGGATGTTTATGCAAACACGATCACCAATCAACCATATAAGAAGATTTATGTTTGTATTGTAAGCTAGAAAACGAAACTAGTATTTTTAATTGCCATTCCTGGCATGATCTTCCTGGCCTGATCTTTTCCAAGACACTGAAGCACCGTAGAAAAGGTTAGAATTGTAAATGGTACGAGACTCGTGTTTTAGAAAGTTACTATGCTAGTTTTGAGGTGGTTTGATCAAGTGTAGAAAATGACAGAGGATAAATTAGCGGGAAATCAAATGTGATTAAGAACCTTTATGAGGGAAGAGGAGAGTGTTGTCCGCATTGAAATGTTAGTACAAAGCACTCCTGATATCTAGGAAGATAATGTTATTTAACTAGAGTGGGGTAGACATACTGTTGAGGAGCTGAAAGAGCGGCGTCTATTCCTGTAGAATTTATTTGCGCAGCAAGTGCACCCATTTGATCAAGCAAATAATGATGAAGTTGGCATATACTGCGTTTTTGCTTTTCTCTCGAGCTTTCACATTTAGTGGTGCTTTTGGTGAACACACACACACACACACACACACACACATATATAGATATATATATATCTATCTATCTATCTATCTATATATATATATATAATATATAGTAAATATCCCTTTCTGAAAGGGAATGCCGTAACCTTGTGAAAGGGTTTGTATATCTCCATGATCAGCAAAGCTGTACTGGCCAGGGGCCACCCATACCAGGTTGGTTTGCTGTGAGCGATCAGACAAAAATCTCCTACCATCACTAACTCGTAGGGGCTAGCTTGGTGATAAAAATGGCCAAACCCCCGACAGGTATTTGGGACATTTCTGAGTCCTTTGTCCTGCAGTGGACTAGAAACGGCTACATTTGTTTATATATATATATATATATATATATATATAAAAACTTTGTTCAAATCGAATTATTTTGTTCACTCGTACAGCTCCAAAGCTAAAAGTTCTTCAGAACTGTGTTGAAACCATATTTCATTGTTCAGAGAAACTTAGAATATATATATATATATATATATATATAGTATATATATATATATAATACACACACATATATATATAAATATATATATATATATATATTATGATATATATATATATATATATATACAAAAATGACTAAAATACCTTTCGTTTTTTCTGGAGAATGAAAAATGGAAAGAAAAAAAGAAATAAGAAGAGTGAATGGCAAAGACATCTAGAAAAAGAATATGCCTACGTAACGTCCCGCTCAAACTCGTTAGTTTTTTTAGTCGGTGCAACCTTGCCATTCTTTTGAGCTAAGGATGGCGGTTTGTGAGAGTCTATAGGCCTATCTCCTGAGTCATCAGATGTCAATGCCTGGCCCTCCTTGGTCCTAGCTATTGTGGAGAGGGGATTTGAGCGTTGATCATATATATATATATATATACATATATACGTATATATGTGTATATATATACATACATATATATATATATATATATATACTGTATATATATGGTCAGTCTCTAGGGCATTGTCCTGCTCCATATGGCAATGTCATTTTCCCTTTTGCTCTGCCATTCATGAGCGACCTTTAAACCTTTAAAAAGTCAATATCACCATTGATAGTGATGTGGCATAAAAGCCTAAAAGCTCAGACTATCAGCAAAAACAAGAAACCAATTGTTTATTACTGGAAAAAAAAAAAGGTGAATCAATGGCTGAAGCATTCCAGTCCATTTTTAGAAAACAATTATGTGCTTATTCTTGTAATAAACCCTTATATACACTGACAAATTTTTTCTCTGAAAAATTGTTCTCCCAATTATTATCACCACATTGATTAATAGGTTCTGTCTGAGTTGGGACACCATAAGGTGAGGAAAGATTTTGTGTATCGCCATTATAAGCAAAGCTGTACTAGTCAGGGCCACCCATACTAGGTTGGTTTGCTGTCAGCGATCAGACTAAAGCCTCTCACTATAGCTAATCCCAACGGCCGGAGTGGTGATGAAAACGAGTCAAACACAACACATGAATATGGACAGGTTTAAAGGCCGATCATGAATGCCAGAGGCAAGGGACAGTGACATTGCCCTATCAAGCAGGACAATGACAGAGAGACTGATCATATAAATATATGATCAGCGCCTAAGCTCCCTCTCCGCCCAAGCTAGGATCAAGGAGGACCAGGCAATGGCTGCTGATAACTCAGCAGATAGACCTATAGGCTCCCACAAATCCCCATCCTAAGCTCACAAGGATGGTAAGATTGCATCGACCAAATAAACTAACTACTTTTGAGCGGGACTTGAACTCCAGTCTGGCTTTCTCCAGTCAGGAACGTTAACAGATCAGCCACCATAACCTGCAGTGGTCTAATAGCTGCTGTTTTTGTTGTTATTGTTGTTGATTAATAGAAGGACATAAAGCAAAAAATAAAAGATGTTTCTATATAAAAATTTTCAGTTTTTTTTAATTGTAAGATCTTGATTGATAGGAAGCAACGAAATACTAAAAGATAGAATCTTAAAGATGGCAATGAACTGAGAAATTCGTTTTCGTAAATAAAAAAGTAAAGTGATTTACGTCAGCCTTTTATGGAGTCCAGCAATCAGTGACAGATAAAAAAAAATAGACACAATTCTTTTCTGAAACCTTTAATGAAGATATCACTCTTCTAACTCTTTTTATAAAGACCAGATGAGAATTGGTGATAATTGGGGGATTATGCTCTCTCTCTCTCTCTCTCTCTCTCTCTCTCTCTCTCTCTCTCTCGTATGAAAGGTCTTGTTGGCAAAAATATCGTTATTGTTTTTAGTAAAAACAATTCTTTATCCTACTATTTTGGGGGGTTTAGTCACGTGAATTTTTTTTAATTCTCTGCAGATTTTGAAAAAAAAAACGTGGGTAAAATCAAATTATTTTGTGACTCCGTACAGTAGCAAAGCTAAAATTGCAACAGAATTGCATTGAAAATGCATTTCATTGAAGAGAGAAACTTTTAAGTTAAGAACACATACGAGAATATCGGAGATTGGGAACTGGAAAGCAACATAAAAAACAACAGGAGTAAACTGGAAAATATTAATATAAATAACCACGTAAACTAGACTCAGCATCAACATCAATTACTGCCAGATAGCTGCTCAGACAGCATCTATAACTTTTACAACGCTTCCAGAAGGCTGAAATCACTGCCAGAACTTTGCTCAGACAGCATCTATAACCTTTACAACGCTTCCAGAAGGCTGAAATCACTGCCAGAACTTTGCTCAGACAGCATCTATAACCTTTACAACGCTTCCGGAAGGCTGAAATCACTGCCAGAACTTTGCTCAGACAGCATCTATAACCTTTACAACGCTTCCGGAAGGCTGAAATCACTGCCAGAACTTTGCTCAGACAGCATCTATAACCTTTATAACGCATCCAGAAGTCAGAAATCACTGTCTGTCTTTGCTCAGAAAGCATCTACAACGTTTAAACCCCTTCCAGAAGGCTAAAATTACTACCAGATCTTTGTTCAGACAGCTTCTAACCCTGGCAGCTCATAATAAACGTTTGAGACAACGGTTATTAATTAAACGATGCTTAGACAACGGCTGGAGTAATCACTGACCCATTTTTCAATGTTGAATGGTGAAACCGCTTATACACTTAGGGTAATCATAGCAGAATGCATTTATGAAACATTTCGTAATTTTCAATATCAATATATTTTACACGTGGGTACGAAGTACAAAATGAAAAAAAATACTCTCCCCTATATAATATAGAGCATGTGTCTGGGGAGAGGGAGTAGTCTCACGCTGGTGAGAGAGGGACGGTTTACTCCGAGAGGTACACTCGAAACAATCTCCCACAAATTTCCAAACCAGCAGGTTCCAGTTAGGAAAGAGGGTGGATGGGAAGGGTTGAATCTGTGTTTGTGTAAGTACATATCTATCTAAATATTTTCTAGGTATTCACGGCAACAGCTTGATTGGCAGGAGGCCCTAAAGCACTCGGTCCTAAAATGAAATAAAAAATATTTAAATGAATTAGAATCTTTGTCTTTGTAGATAAAAAAAAAGTAAAATGACTTACCTCAGCCTTTTGTCGACTACAATAACCGATGAGACATCATCAACAAGTAAAGGGCACAACTCCCTTCAAGAAATCCTTTATGAAAATATCTCTCCCCCGACCCTTTTAAGAGAGAAATGATAACGGGGCGAGTATGCTCTCTCTCTCTCTCTCTCTCTCTCTCTCTCTCTCTCTCTCTCTCATAGAATTTCCTTTTAAATAGACCTGGGTTTACTATAGGAAATACTTACAAAATAATAATAATAATAATAATAATAATAATAATAATAATAATAATAATAAACGTCCCTGAGTTCCCTGTATAGATAAAGTTTCCACCCAACTCCCATTTTCTCAGTTTACTTAACGTGTTTTAAGAGCGTGATGAATTGACGATAATTGGAAGAAATTGGGTTGATACCACACACCTGCAAGGCGGCAAGTATTTTAAAAATGTTGTGATACCCTATTTCAATGAGGCAGAAAGTTAGAATTACTCGTAAGAAACTTCAAAATTAAATCTTTTGATGCTATAGACTCAGAGAAGTTGACTTAACAAAGCTACCTCACTCACAGACCCAGTTTAGACACATATTTAGTTTTAAAGTATTCATTTGTATTACTGCGACGTTCACAAGGATTCAGGGAAAGGCCAAAGGGCGTTAAAACCAAAGCCTTCGATCTTGAAATACGTTTTACCACAGGTTCCTGTCTATACATTAACAGCTGACTATCTGCGTAAGCGTAGTAATTTTCCATGCTGTCCTAATGTTTACTCTAAATAATTCAGGAGAATATGCATTAATAAAAAAGAAAAAAAAAATTTATATTATGCTAACCACCTCTCTTGACTACTACTACTACTACTACTACTACTACTACTACTACTACTACTACTAATGATAATAATATTTATTTCAGCAAGATTTGTCATCGTTATCATCTCCTACGCCTATTAACGCGAAGGGCCTTCTCCATTCATCATCTCCTACTTCACTCATCATAATCTTCAGCCATGTAGTTCTGGGTCTTCCAAGTAATACATAAGTAACACAAAGTATGAACGAATAGAATAAACAGATAAACAACCTTCAGCCAGAGCGCGTTCCAGAACCGGAAGAAAAATGGCCCACGTCAGAATTTTTGTCAATTCTCAACAACTGCTGTCACACGGAAACGTAAAAGGACTTAACCTTTCACAGCCTTTGCTAAAGTGTTCGCTTTTGCTTTTCTTTTTTCTTTATTTTGGGGTGGTAGAATTAGGCCATTTTTGGATAGTTATTTTCGTCTCTCTCTCTCTCTCTCTCTCTCTCTCTCTCTCTTACTAAGGTGGTTATTTCCCCCCCCCCTCTCTCTCTCTCTCTCTCTCTCTCTCTGTGTGTGCACAAAAGGCTTAATTGCCCTGTTGTTTGAATGGCGTCCTTAATTACGGCTGTTCCTCAGTGCTTGTTCTTGGATTATGAAGGCTTCTGTGGTGATGACACCGCCCTCTTCTGTTTGTTTGTTTGTTTGTTTACGCTAAACCCGGTAAAACTGTCACTTTGTGTATTTGTTTGATCTTCTTCGTAGGTTTTCGTGGGTTCAAAGGACAGAATTTGTTTGTTGGATTTACTAGCAGGAGATTTTTTATTTGTTTGTGTTCACAAGTCACGATTTGCTTAATAGTTTTTACCTAGATTACTCTCAATTATGTTGCATATGTTTCGAATTAAAAAAAAAAAAAGGTTTTTTGTTATCATTTAGCCCATGAAAGTTTCCTCATTTTTTTTATTCTAGATAGACTCAATTGATTGAGGTACAAATAAATATATATATATAATATATATATATATATACTGTATATATATATTTTAGCTACATGTGCAGTATATATTCCTTTTGTTTTATAGAATATTTTGTATATTGCCGTATAAGACATAATTTTCATGGCATTCATTTCGTAATATATGTTTATAGAGGTAGTATTAAATGAAAATTAAATCTGACAATGGAGTTTTTAGTAAGTTTGCGAGCGAATCATTTCCTGTTGCAAGTTTATATAAGAAGAGAAATTATTTACAGTTATAAGGAAATGTAACCAGAGAAATTATTTTTTGTAGTAATGAGAGAAAAGAAGAGAAATTATTTCATGTTGTAAGGAGAGATAAGAAGAGAAACTATTCACTTTTGTAAGTAGAGATAAGAAGAAGAAATTATTTCATGTTGCAAGGAGATCCAAACAGAGAAATTGTTTGCTGTTGTAAGGAAAGATAATAAGAGAAATGTCGATTTGACATGAAGCTTAAGATTTGTTGGAAAGGGCTTATTCAACAAGAGATCACTGTTCTCTCATTATGGCAAGACGTAAAATTGTGGATAAATAACAAAGATATTAAATATCTTATAATTCAATTAGAATTTTGAGGAAGTACAACATCGACAGTCTTGTGGACTGTAATTTTTCTGTTCAAATAATTTATCATTAATTCAGCGTTGTGGTGACCTCATGGTAGCGTCCTTGCCTGGTGATTGCCAGACTGAGGTTTGAGTTCCTCTCAAACTCTATAGTTCCTTTGGTCGCTGCAACCTCATCATCCTTGTGAGCCAAGGATGGTGGGTTTGGGGGAGCTTATAGGTCTTCCTGCTGAGTCATCAGCAGCCATTGCCTAGCCCTCCTTGGTTCTAGCTTAGATAGAGAGGGTTCATGTGCGCTGATGATATGGTCAGTTTTTAGGGCATTGTCCTGCTTGATAGGGCAATGTCACTGTCCCCTTGCCTCTGCCATTCATGAGCGGCCTTTAAACCTTTAAATACAAATCATCTTAAAAGAAATATTATTGTTCTCTCTCTCTCTCTCTCTCTCTCTCTCTCTCTCTCTCTCTCATTGAAGATCCCGCTGAATGGATCGAACATTGGTTAACAAACAGAAAACAGAGTTGTAATCAATGAAGAAGCCTCAGAATGGGCAGCTGTTACGAGCGGAGTATCTCAGGGATCCGTCCTTGGCTCAATCCTATTTCCGATTTACATTAACGACATAGATTTAGGATAAACTAGTTAAATAGCCAAATTTGCTGACGGTACTAAATTGGGTATAAATGCTGCAAACTCAAAAGACGTATAAGCTTTAAGGGAGGATCTAATTAAGTCCGGAAAATGGGAAATGAAAAGTTATTCACATAGGTTATAGTAACCCTCAAACAGTTTACTCACTGCTGTGTAATGAAACAGAGAGTGTAGACCAGGAGGAAGATGTGGCATTATTATTAGCAAAGATTTGAAGTTCACCAAACAGAGAATAAAAGATGAGAAGAAAGCACAGAATCTGATAGGTTACATAAAGAGACAATTCATATACAGAAACTAAAACACTTGATTTCAGCTGTGTACATCTCTAGTAAGACCCCATCTAGAGTCCAATTTTGTGCTTCAAGTATTCAGAAGGGTGTAAGTAGACTGAAAGCAGTACAAGCTAGGGCCACCAAACTAGTTCCAACACTAGCAATTTGGATATAGACGGAAAATGGAACGTTTGAACTTATTTGATCTACAAACTCGACGACCAAAGGGACAGTTAACGGAATCATTAAAATTCTTAAAGGAATGACAAATGTACATTACAACAATCCATTCACGCTTAGCACAAATCAGTCCAGAGGTAACAGACACAAACTGGAATTGAAAAATACAACACAACTCAATGTGGTAATTTGTTTACATACAAATTAGCAAATACAAGGAACAGACTTCCAGCAGATGTAGTAAATAGCAACACTGTAAACGAGTTCAAGAATAAGTTAGACCAGATTATAAAAACTCTCTTAACGTTCAAACCAAAGCGCTCTACCCAAGACCAAATAAAGTCTACGCGGATGAACTAAAAAGTCTTTGAGACATCCAAAATCCGTGTAACTCCTTGTAACCCTTACAACACCAAGCACAGTTTCACACAAAACATCTCTCTCTCTCTCTCTCTCTCTCTCTCTCTCTCTCTCTCACACACACTATTGCTTGCTATAACCATAAACCCCTTTATGGTCTATTTCGCATCTTGATAGGCAAGTATTGCTCGTATATCGGCAAGTGCCAAATAATAGAGATCTGTGGCCAGTCTCCTAAGTCATGTATGAGAGAGAGAGAGAGAGAGAGAGAGAGAGAGAGAGAGAGATTGTCATTATTTTGAAAAAGTAAAAGTCCAAGATAAAAAGTACGTGATAAATTTCTTCCAGTTACATACACTTCACCGATGAATAAATTTACAGGCCCCACCTCTGGGACAAATAACCCAAATTTATGAATCCAGTGTTTTGTATCAGAAAACTTCGTTTTTCGGCAAAATACTCATTAAATGTTTTATTGTTTTCAATGCTTAAGTGTTCCTGGTATTAGTTTGCCTATTAGATTCGTACACCTGTACAAAATATGATACATTATCCTTCTCCTTCTATTAGCGTGTTTTTTACCCATTCGTTTGGGGTAACACGGTTGCCTTCTTTTGTAGGACTTTACTTTGGCTTTTGGGGTGGGCCGTAGTCCCGACCGGCTGCCCCACCTGACATCGCCCAGACCCCGGTATTGTATGTTTTGTGCGTTGTACCAGCCACCAACGTCCTTCCTCCCAGGAGCGAGGAGTCATGGCGTAGTTAGGTCGACAGTTCAAGACGTGTGAGGTGTCTATTATGTTTTTAGAAGGTAGTGGATTGGCTGTGTTTGTGTGTGTATTAGTCTGTAACACCCTTCTGGTACATTATGAAAGTACTTTTTTTCATTGGTTTCATGCTTATATACGCACGAAGATGCCAACCGAAGGTACTATAAGTAACATTATCCAGAAATTGCACCGTTGATGAGTTAAACGAATTTATCCTGTCAAATTAATGCCATTCACTGTTAGAAATGTTCATTTAAAAATTTTAAAAATACTGGAATAAATGCTGCGGGGCATTTACCGTTTAAAAAACGGATAGATTAACGTAAAGGAGTGATATTACGGTCACCAACCCGTAAAAGACAATAACAAAGTAAGGCAAAAATTACGGTCGCCTGTATTTTACTGGAATGGAAAATATCCGATTAGAATTACGGTTTTTTTTTTAAGTGTTGATAAATGGATATCCAATAGTACTGAATAATGATACATCTTTCGTATGCAAAATTTTTTCCCAGAAAACAGACTGTCTTATCACAAAATAATTTTGTAATTATCCGATCTGGTTTCACATGATTTACCACATTAGGAATTCTGCCAGTGGTAAGACCATAATGAAATTCAACCTCTGTTTGATCTCAGAATGCAAGAGGCGGTTTCTCTCTCTCTCTCTCTCTCTCTCTCTCTCTCTCTCTCTCATGAGTTATTCTGACAAGCACAATTTCCACATCAAAACAAAACGTTTTTATGGAAATTTTTAGTGTTCGAGTTAACACTCACTTGTCCAATTAAACTACAAAGCACCGGTAGTTTTCATTTGTTTTCATAGTTTGTTTTACAGTTTGGTTTATTTAATTAAATTTTTCTCCATTTGCGTTATCGTAACATATCACGGCTTTCTGTTTTAGTCATCTTAGAGGATTGATGGAGATTAATCAAATAGAGTATCAGGCTTAAGAAGTGTAGACAAGTGTTTGCGTATCGCCATGCTCAGGAAAGCCGTACTATAGTCTGTGTTTGTTAAATTCACGAAGAATGTCGAGGTGTACCCAAGGAAGAAAACACACGTTGCTATATTTCCGACTTGGTTATATACCTCCTCGTCCTAGTAAATTCTTGTAATCCTATCAAAAGATTATCTTCGTGTGGAGGCCACAACCGAAATGTTGCTTTGCTTTTTTAATCATGTTTTCTCTTACAATGGTAATTTTATTATTTTTCTTGCCAGATCCCAATGCTTTATTTTTTATTATTATTAGATATGTTTTTGAAATTTCGTTAAAGATTAAAAGTGTATGGTTTAAGTTACAGTTTCAACAGAATCGATGCTCACCAGAACCTCAGCCGGGCAAGCCTAACCATCCCCCTTACCCCCTGTGGTGCCCAACCACAGCAGTGGCTCCCCCTGTAAACAGCTTAAACTCTCGGTCCCGGCGGGGATCGATCTGCTGCCATGCGAAAGATAGGCAAACACGTTACCACTGTATTTCCCTTCTTGTTTTTTTTATATTTTATCTTTTTATTATTCTTTTATTTCTTTCTCCATATTTGTTTCTCTTCCCAGTTGGTTTGCAGCTTGATTAGGTCGCTCAAGCTGCTTGTCCTCGCCGGTGGTTCCTATCAGTAACCCCCCCCCCCCCTCCTATACCCCTCAAAAGATACTTACTAACGAAAGCCGATTAATGAATGGCCATCGCTGGCCTGAGAAAATATATCGTAAAAGTGGCAACGTAAAATTGGCAACCCTGAGAAAATATATCGTAAAAGTGGCAAACTTTGTGCCACGTTTCTTTATAGTACGACTGAATAATGATACGAAACTATAACTATTAGGTTTTTATGTCGTGGGCGTTTTACATTTAAACTACTGTAATTGTATTTATTTTATGAATAAAATGACCTTATTATCTCTATACTTTAGAAAAACAAAGTCAGTTATATGGCAACGTGTGCATTTGGCTTTTTGGTACACATCGACCTTTGTAAATTTGAGAGACTATGGTAGGGCCACCCATACTAGGTTGGTTTGCTGTCATCGATAACATGAAAGTTTCCGCAGTTGGCCAGCATGCTGATGAAAACTGTCCAAACCTCAGACATGAATAAGGACATGCCTGAGGCCTTTGTCCTGCAGTGGATTAGAACAGCTGCATTTGTTGTTGTAGTTGTGGTTAGTGAATGTTCACTATTCGAACATGATCCAAAATAGATAGCATTTTTGTAATTGACATGGAATGTAAAGAGAAGTTGATGAAAAAATACTGAAAAAATATTCATCACTTGATTGGGATATTTAATTAGGAAATAGGAAAAGGATTATGCTTAATTAATGATGATTTGATTAAGTAAGGATTACAATAAAAAGAAAAGAAAGTTGTGAGAAAATTCTCACTCATCTTATAATTATATCTCTTTTTTTTTTTTTAAATCCTATATTTACAATATTAAACAAAAAGGATTTTTTTTTTCTAATAACCTTCACTGAAAATCCCCAATATTAGGTCATCGATTTTGGAGCGAGCGAAATACATGAAATCCAAAATACAAAAAATGTTTATTGGAATTTCAGCTCAAAAAAAAATAATGATGAAAAATGACTGGTTTGATATATTCTTTTTCAAATTCACACCCTGTTTTATTGTCATTATATGATTAGCTCCTTAACGAGGTCTTTCCAAAAAAGTCCATTTTTACAAAGTTGATTGTTATCTCCGCCAACAATGTTGCATAGTTATTTTTTTTCCTTTTTTTTGTCGATTGGTTAGCAGGATTAGAGAAAATAATATATTAATTTTTGACTAAAATTTGATTAGAAGGTGGGCCTGAAATATTGGCACATAATCTCTCTCTCTCTCTCTCTCTCTCTCTCTCTCTCTGTATATATATATATATATATATATCATTAGCTGTTACTACTCCACTGCAGAACAAAGGCCTCAGACATGTCCTTTTACTCGCGACTGTTTATTGACAGTCTATGCCAGTTTATACCCGCAAATTATCTTAGTTCGCCAATCCATCGTCTTTTTTTCCTTCCCCTGCTTCTTTTGCAATATATATATATATATATATATACTGTATATATATATATATATATATACATATATATATATATATGTATATATATGTGTGTGTATATATATATATATGTTACTAATATTTAAAAAAGTGAACCGAGAAATTTTTTTGTTTTGTACTTAATCATTTGCCATTTGTTAATTTGACGTTACCGCAGAATTCTGATAGAATAAACGAATTAGGTGAAAATGCTTATCACCTACAGGAAACTAACTATCTCGCAATCTGTAGTTAGGGAGTTTGAGTCCGGCTAAGCCAAATACTTGATAATAGTATCTACATGCTCCCTTTTTTGTGAGCTAGGGATGGGGCTGGTCACTGCCGTCTCAAGGTTAGGTAGTCCTCAGGTCTACCTGCTGAGTCATCAACAGCCATTTTCTGGCTCTCCCTGATCCTAACTTGGGTGGAGAGTGAGCTTAGTTTAGATCATGTGTGTATGGTCTATCTCATGGTTATTGTCCGGATCCTTGCTCTGCTCCTAATGAGGGCCTTTAAGACATGTTAATTTAATGGTATGTATGACATATGTTAAGAATTAATCCTGCATTCACTCTTTCCTTATTTGTATCATAAGGTGTCAGTTCGTTTGAGTGAAAATCGGAATTACATGTTTTTTTTTTTTTTTTTTTTTTTACCATAGTCTATGACTTTATTAGTTTACTTTAGATTTTTATATCAAGCCTTAATTTTTAATACAATTTTATACACTTGATATCAATCTATTCATTGTATTTGAAGTGATTTCATTACTGCTGAAGTTTTGACAGAAGTTTTGACAGAATCAACATCTTTCTTAATATAAAGGTATTCTTATAAGTACCATATCTTTATAAGCATTCCTTTCCATTCCATCCTAGACTAAGTTAGAATCCATTATCGAATCTGTGTGATTGTGTCCCTGTCTATTCAAGGAATTCTTGTCTAACTTTAGTATACATTTCTCTCATTTCGAAAGTTTATGGTGTAGACGTCATTAACGGAACTTTCACTCTAAACATCTATAAATATAAAACGTTTTCTTAACATTTTATTATCCAAGTAGAATTGTTAAGTGAATCGTTAGTTTTGCACACAGGCGCGTAAACAAGCGCAAAATTGGGAATAAATTAACGTACGGAGAGATTTCGACAAAGTGTTATTGACAAATTGGTTATTGTATGTACAGCGTGGATTATTTCTTTCTTGCTTTGTTATGATAAAATTTTTGAAAAATGGAAACAGTTGCTATTTAAAAGAGAGAGAGAGAGAGAGAGAGAGAGAGAGAGAGAGAGAGAGAATGACACTAACTGTCCTTTCTCTTAATACAACTGTAGTTCCTCCTTTTGCCACCACGAACCTATAGAAGTCTGAGTTTATGGCGAAATCCCATTTCTGTTATATTGTTCGATTCTTCTCTCTTTGGTTTTGTGGCCTCTTTGTCATGGTTCCATGAACTTGTTAACTTTTTCTCCCCTTCTCTGTTACACTTGGGTTATTTTTTCAAATTAGGAAACTAAATTATAACTTTATTTTTGTCCATGAAGATGACAAATTTATCTTCATCATAAAGTGTTATATATATATATATATATATATATTATATATATATATATAATATATATTATATATATATATATATATATTCTTTTTTTCTGGAGAAAATGTTTGAATATACTTACCAGTGCATGCGTTTCATCTAATAGTGTATATTTATGCATTTGAAGTTATTCCATTATTTAAATTAAGCTTTGTGTAGGAGAGCAAACAAATTTGCCTTTGAATATATTGACACATATCAACTTGGTTTCCTGTTCTCATATCTTTTGTATTATTGAATAACCAAAAACCTTAAGTAATTTCTCAACAAGTCCATTTTTGTTCAATTGAGAAAGAGACGGACCGAATATGTTTCTCAAGTGTAATTTTGCAATCAAGAATCACAACTAAAATTTTAAATGAAATAAATGTTGCCTGATATTTACCGTTTTAAAACGGATATATCGACGTAAAGGACTGGTATTACTGTCACGAACCCATAAAAGATAATAACAAATTAGGGTAAAAGTTACGGTCGCCTGTATTTTACTGAAATACGGCTGAGAACAGTTTATCTTTACGGAGAATTTCCGATTAGAATTACTTTTTTTAACTGTGTACCTCACATATAAAAATAATTTGATCTTCGTGATAAATAAATTAAAAATTAATAAATTAAGAAAATGGAACTTGACGTTTAACTGCAAATTAGTCAGGTTTGATTTTACTTCGTTATTTACAAAGGTGATTTATTGCGAGTATGAGTAAAGTTCTCAAAGGCAGTTTTTATATATATTTGGTAAGGAGACTTACATTGTATGATAAAGGAAATGGAAATCTTTAGTATTTTCTTTTCGCCGATTTGCTTATTAATCTTCCTTTTCAGAATTAGAAGATGAAAATCTATTTTTTTTTTCCTAATCATATAAGATATTTTATTTTTAGAAACTATTTTTTTTAGATATATATATATATTTTTTTTTAACTAGAGTTCTACTGTCCTTTAATTATTCGTTATCGGAGAAATTATATTTTGGATACTTGCCTTTTTAAAGATATCTCAATCTCAATGATACGAAGTATTTAAACTGTGATAGACTACAAAGGAATTACATACACACACACACACACACACACACATATATATATATATATATATATTTCAGACTTGGGATCGAACCCTAGCCCTTTCTAATGAAAGGCCAGGTCTCTTCTAACCATGCCGCCCGAGTTTATCTCTCGGGTTACCCTGTCTTACCAGAGTATGACTACTCCCTCTCCCCGCTACCCGAAAGACGGGGAGAGACCAATTAGTTATACGGCTGGCCAATGCTACTCAGCGTGACCGGAAAGTTATGTATATATATATATATATATATATTGCTCTTCTTCATAAGCCGGAGAAAATTTAGTGTCTTCAGACACATAAACTTACGTAGCAATGTGATTGTTTGTGGTTTCAAGGTTTAAAAGGTTTAAAGGTCACTCATGAATGTCAGAGGCAAGGGAGAAGACAGTGTCCTAGCAGGATAATATTCTAGAGACTAACCATATACACATATGATCAGCACCCTAGCTAGGGCCAGGAAAGGCCAGGCAATGGCTTCTAAGGATTTAGCAGGTAGACCTATAGGCACCCCCAAAACTCCCATCCTTAGGTCACAAGGATGGTGTTTTTTCAGACACTTCAAAAAACTATTGAGCTTGAGCTGGACTTGAACCCAGGTCCAGCAGATCGCTTGGCAGGGATGTTATTATAATCTGAGGTCGTACATTATCTTAAATGTAAATCTATCGTTATTTTATAAAGTATTTATATGATCTCCTGTAAACAAAATTAATAAAAATTGAAATATATTGTTTTGTTCTGGAGTGTTTCCGATAATGACCTAATTAGCTCTGTTTTGATCTATTGTCTTTCCTTCTGGGTAAATCTAACTTGTTATGATTTAGTTTACCAATGCTTTGTCAATTTCTATAACTAAGTTCTCTCTCTCCCTCTCTCTCTCTCTCTCTCTCTCTCTCTCTCTCTCTCATGACTGCGGTCTTTCTCGTGGGTCATCCAATTGCTAGTTCCACTCTTAAGATAAAGTATTTACGAAATCTCCCCAATACAATAATGAACGTATCTGGATATATATATATATATATATATATGTGTGTGTGTGTGTGTGTGTGTGTGTGTAAATTATATA
>NC_090734.1:142711641-142731362 GCF_036898095.1 Palaemon carinicauda
CACATTAGAGAAAGAAGAATAAAAGGGATATGAGAATATAAGGAATTATTATTATTATTATTATTATTGTTATTATTATTATTATTATTATTATTATTATTATTATTATTAGTTAATCTACAACCCTAGTTGGAAAAGCATGATGCTCTAAGCCTAAGGGCTCAACAGGGAAACATAGTCCAGTCAGGGAAGAAAATAGATGAACTACAAGAGAATTAATGGACAATTAATATGAAAAATTTTAAGGACAATAATAACATTAGAATAGATCTTTCATATATAAACTATATAGAGAGACTTATGTCACCTGTTCAACATAAAAACATTCCCTGAAAGTTTGAACCTCTGAAGTTCCACCGAATCAACTGCTCAATTAGGAAGACCATTCCACAATCTGATCACAGCTGGAATAAAACTTCCAGAATACTATGTAGTATTGACCCTTGTGATGAAGAAGGCTCGTGACTATTAGAATTAACTGCATACCTAGTATTACAAATTTCTTTGTTCTCTTGCTTGAGTGTAGGACTAAACATGAAAGATCTAATTTATAGCTGTTACTGTTTTAAAATATTTTGATTTTTCATTACATCTGTTGTAGTTTATTTATTTCTTTGTTTCCTAGCTTCACTGGACTATTTTTACCTGTTACAGCCTTTGAGCATAGCATCTTGCATTTCCAACTAGGGTTGTAGCTTAGCTTGTAATAATAACAATAATAATAATTATGATAATAATAATATGATTGCTTGTAATAATAATAATAATAATAATAATAATAATAAGAAGAAGAAGAAGAAGAAGAAGAAGAAGAACATCATCAGCATAATCATCATCATCATCATCATCATTATTATTCTTTTTATCATTATTATTATTATTATTATTATTATTATTATTATTATTATTTATTATTATTATTATTATTATTACTATAACGAACGTACTTGCACACACAAAACAAACACACAAATAAACATTCTCAAATAGGTATCAACATCTGAGAACCAGGCAAACACTTGTCTTGCTTTAATGATTCACTTTCATTCGTAATATGAGAATTCCATTATCACTATTCTGGGAATATAAAATCATACATTGAGATGATTTATGAATGAATAATTCACAATGAAAGAATTCTGTGTATTCCAGGATCACGCGAAAGTGTTTGAATAAAATTTCTATTCATATATGCATATATGTGATTGGATGGGTACAGTAATTAATGGTATATGTATTAATGCGTGCTAGAAATTTATGTTTATGTTGAGATCAGAGGCTTGCCCTTCTTATCTCCGCCAACGAAGTTGGGAGGGGGTTTTATGTTTTACCCCCTGTTTGTGTTTGTATGTTGGTTTGTGAATAGCTTCCTGGCCACAATTTTAATAGTAAAGTAATGAAACTTTCTGGATTAACTTTTGTGTTAAAAAGCTGAAAATAATTAAATTCTTGAAACTAACGATCAAGGTCACGTTCAAACAAAGTGTCCAAATCACGTAATCAGCCATAAGTTTGGACATCATTGTCACAGAGACTTCAAACTTGGTTCATATTTGAGTGCATGGAAATCCACGCCAATTAATATATGATAATGTCAAAGGTCAAGGTCAAGGTCGATCAAAAGTCGAGAAATAAGCTGCCGCGGCGGAGGTCTGCGCTCTACGGAGTGTCCCTCTAGTTTTCTTCTAAGTTTGTTTGATCAGTTCTGATATTTTGTGTGGTACAATTTAATTGTGAGAAATGTGTAAATTGCATTAAATAATATTATTAAAAGTATTGAAATTATAATAATTATTATTTCTGAAACTATAAAATTGTTATTTTTATTGAAATTGTTAAAGTTATTGTTATTCATAAAGTTAGTATTGTTATTTTAATTATTATTTAATTATAAATATAATTATTAGTTATGCATATAAGTGAAAGTACAAATGAAAAATGTAATTCTGTGATTTCAAAATTAGTTTTGGATTTCAAGCTTATTTTGATTTATAATTATACAAACGAAAAATTTTGGCATTTAAAAAGAATCCAACCTTATGAATCATAAAGCGATACAGCAGCGAGCATCATGATTATATAGGATTTCTCAAGTTCCAGAATATGACTGGAGCTAACATTGTTTGGCAAGTCCTACGGAAATTGTCAGATGTTACCCTAAATTATACTCACACACACACACACATATATATATATATGTATATGTATATATATATATATATATATGTATATATATATATATATAATACATTATACATATATTTATATATATATATATGCATATACATACACACACACACACATATATATATATATATACATGTATATATATATATATATATACATATATATATATATATATATACACACGCACATATATACACACACACACACATATATATATATATATATATGCGTACATACATACATATTTATATGTATATACACACAGTCACACACACACACATATGTATATATATATATATATATACTGTGAATGCATTAATACTTGCCTCTATAACTAAGTAAGAAATTCAATGCTGACAATAATTCCCTATACTTTAAAAGAAATAATTCTGATCCAGCTTTCAAACTTATTCAGTATTATATCACCATTGTATTTTAACCCTTATTGTTGCATTGGCGTGTTCATTGATAGGGACATGGTGTAGTAGGCCTAGCACTTCCACTTCCAGGTCCTGAAGAGATATGTTGAGGTCCTCTGCATCAATTGTAATTCGGCTTTGTTGGTTGATAGATCATTGGTATCGCAATTTTATAGGTAATGGAAATTCCTCATGCACTAATATTCATTTTTTTTTTTTTTTTTTTTTGTATAGATATATTGTCATGAGTGGATGTTTATGCAAACACGATCACCAATCAACCATATAAGAAGATTTATGTTTGTATTGTAAGCTAGAAAACGAAACTAGTATTTTTAATTGCCATTCTGGCATGATCTTCCTGGCCTGATCTTTTCCAAGACACTGAAGCACCGTAGAAAAGGTTAGAATTGTAAATGGTACGAGACTCGTGTTTTAGAAAGTTACTATGCTAGTTTTGAGGTGGTTTGATCAAGTGTAGAAAATGACAGAGGATAAATTAGCGCGAAATCAAATGTGATTAAGAACCTTTATGAGGGAAGAGGAGAGTGTTGTCCGCATTGAAATGTTAGTACAAAGCACTCTTGATATCTAGGAAGATAATGTTATTTAACTAGAGTGAGGTAGACATACTGTTGAGGAGCTGAAAGAGCGGCGTCTATTCCTGTAGAATTTCTTTGCGCAGCAAGTGCACCAATTTGATCAAGCAAATAATGATGACGTTGGCATATACTGCGTTTTTGCTTTTCTCTCGAGCTTTCACATTTAGTGGTGCTTTTGGTGAACACACACACACACACACACACATATATATATATATGTATGTATATCTATCTATCTATCTATATATATATATATATATATATACATGTATATATATGTATGTAAATATCCCTTTCTGAAAGGGAATGCCGTAACCTTGTGAAAGGGTTTGTATATCTCCATGATCAGCAAAGCTGTACTGGCCAGGGGCCACCCATACCAGGTTGGTTTGCTGTGAGCGATCAGACAAAAATCTCCTACCATCACTAACTCGTAGGGGCTAGCTTGGTGATAAAAATGGCCAAACCCCCGACAGGTATTTGGACATTTCTGAGTCCTTTGTCCTGCAGTGGACTAGAAACGGCTACATTTGTTTATATATATATATATATATATATATATGTATGTGTGCGTGTGTTTATTTGTTTGTCTGTGTCGCCCATCCCTTTTTCTTTCTCTTCGTCACGGCAATAGACATGCATAACTTTGTAAACATTAATGAAATTTTATGGTAAATCACTTAATTCCGTGCAAGCCATTATAGCTTTGGTTCTTCATTACTCATGTTATGCATTACGTTATTATTCATAAGACGTCCTTAAAGAATAGCAAAGATTTCATGGCATGTATAGCATATTTATCAGAAGAAAAACAAGACTTATATTTTATTATGTTACACTTTTCTCTGACTTTTCGTAGTTAAAACTGTAAAGGTTTTTTTTTTTTATTATTTATTTTTTTTTACAAGTTTTACAAATAATCACACGTTCTTTCACAATTTTTTTTTTTTGGCTTCATAATTTTTTTTTTTTTTCTTTTTTTTTTTTAGAAATAAATCTAAAATTATATTAAGGATTTTATGTGTATCATTAAAATGAAAACAGTCGACTTATCAAAATTTTCTGCATTTTTTCTTCCCTATCAAATTGGGTTATTTTATTCACTAATTATGTTTTATGCAAATTTGGTCCTGAGCCACGATTTGAAGTTTTGGAAAGCTTGTTTGAATTATCCTAACGTAAAGAAATGATGATTAAATTTTTTTTTAAATTTAATTAAAAAATAAGGACTTCAATCTAATTTATTTTAGTGACAAAATAGTTTGCTACTCATATTCCTAAAACAATTGGTACTGACAACGGAAAGGAGTTGCAATTGCAAGCAAGAATTGTCGCATTAAACGTTTTATTGTAACTGCCTTCTCAAGAGTACTCCTTCAATCCTGCTGCTGTGTCCTATGTGGTAACGACCCTGACTGGTGATTGCCAGCCTGGGGTTCGAGTCCCGCTCAAACTTGTTAGTTTCATTGGTGTTTTAACGTCACCATCCTTGTGAGTTAAGGATGGTAGTGGTGTTTGAGGGAGCCTATAGGTCTATCTCCTGAGTCATCAGTAGCCATTCCCTAGCCATCCTTGGTCCTTGGGTGGAGAGGGCTTGGGCGCTCATCAAAAGTATATATGGTCAGTCTCTAGAGCATTGCCCTGTTTGATGAAGCAATGTCACTATCCTTTATCTTTGCCATTCATGGGCGACCTTTAAACATTTAAATGCAGAAGAATTTTGAGGATGTGTTGGTGTGTGAAGAATGGAAAACATTGCTTCAAAATCACATTGGTATGGGTCCTTAGATTTTGTTTTTCTTTATCAAATTTTGTACATCGTTGTCTTGGGTTAGAGTTTTCTTGCTGGAGGATGCACTTGGGCACATTACTCCATTTGGTGTCGCATTTCCTCTCCTCACTGGGATGTTTTCCCTGTTGGAGCTCATGGGCTTATAGCAACCATCTTTCCAGACTAGGATTGTAGCTTATCTAGTAATAATGATAATGATAATACTGTACACTATTTTCGTAGAACCTAATGTCACAACAAATTGAAATATATGGCTTACCGTAATTAAGGAAATAGATGGAATGAATTGACCTGAATAAGTAATGAAACGGATAATTGAATAACATTACCTTTTGATGAAGGAAAGTGATCAATACACACTTAAATGAATAATTTAAAAGGGAAATTAATTATTGTTGAATAAAAATGTATTACTTGATATATCGTAAGGTACTTAAATAAACAATAACCAAGAAATACATTCATTAGTAGACACGTAACTGACCTACCCACGATTAGCATGCAAATTGTAAAAGGTCCCTGTCTCCTCCGGTACTGAAACAGATCATGTCGTATTCAAGTCCTGTACGCAACCCCTCTCCTGTTGCATAAATGATCGTCCTCCAAGATGGATGGGGAATTAATACCTACATTATACCTAGTTCCAGTGCAGGCATTTAATCACCTTTATACTTTGCCATTTCCAGAATACGTCTTATTATCTCCGCCAACGAAGTTTGTATGGGGGTTATGTTTTTACCCTCTGTTTGTGTTTGTTTATGAACAGCTTCCTGGCCACAATTTTAATCGTACATTATTGAGACTTGCATGGATTAACTGCTATGTAGTAAGCTGGAAATGATTGAATTTTGGAAAATCAAGGTCAAGCAAAATGTCCAATTCACGTAATCAACCATAAGTTTTGACATTGGTGTCACAGAGACTTCAATCTTAGTTCATAATTGACTGTATGAAAATCCACTTGAATTAATGCATGTTAAGGTCAAAGGTCAAGGTCAAGGTCAAACAAAAGATCGAGAAATAAGATGCCGGGATGGAGGTCTGCGCTCTACTAAGTGCCCCTCCAGTTTCGTAGTATTTCGGACCATATATCTTTACTATTATGATATGAATTTTGTATGCTGTTCATTATCATTGATTTCTAAAGCTCACATTCTAACAATAGACTTAGTGCATTGTTCAGAAGGTATGAACTATTTTATGATATTTCATGTGGTTGTTATGTTATACTAGTGTACGCTACCTGTCAAATATGACGGCTAAATATTTATATAGTATATGCAGACACACAGATTCAACCTTTCTTACACCCTTCCCCGTTCCTAATTACAACTCACTAGTTCGGCAATTTGTGGGAGAATGTGGTTTCCGAATGTACCTATCTAAATACCTTCTCTCACCAGGGTAGGATGTCTCTCCCCCCCCCCCCTGAACGTAACAAGCGTTGCTATAGGTGTATTGTATTTTTCGTTGTGATACGTCTCTCCTAATGGCTCCACGTATCCCTTTTCGAGATTGTGTTGTAAGTCTTTTGGAATACATTGATATGGAAGCAAAATATTCTGCGTATTTTCTGAAAATTCTAAGAATGGTATGATTTTATTAATCCCTTACGTTTATTATGCAGTATTCAGTTGATTTTATAAGTTTTGGTAATATCGACATATTTGGCACATTGAATAATGCAGTGATTTAAAAGCGGAATATTGATAAAATAGAGTCGAAAGAAAGCGGTTACTTGAAACGTGAGTTGTGTCAGTTTGATGTATGATATTGGTATTCCAAGAACTTTGTTGGTAAACATAAGGCTGTTATTCTTCTTGATTTTGTAAATAATTCCTAAGCAATTAACGTTGACCTGAAGTTATCGCAGATTGCTGTATATTTCGTCATTTTTTAAATCTTCTCAACTTGCATGATTACGTTGTTACTAATATTAATCAGAAATGTTTTATAATGACTGTCTTCTGAACAGACTAGATTTAAACAAAAAGGTTTACCATCTTTGAGGAATATGAAAATGAAATATAGTTTATTTAACAGAAAAAAAATATTAAACACGAATGCACAAGCAAACTAAGTAATACACGTATAAATGTATGTCAGAAATGTATCCATTTCTGAAGCTCAGCCCGTGCATGTTGTCAAATAAGCCATTTATCAAATTCACGTACGATAATTTTTCCACCTTGCACGATGCCACCAATCATTCCCCAGCAGATCAATATGTACGCACCTGTAATCAGGCTTCCTCACCTGAAGATTAAGGAACAATTAGAATTTACGGGCGAAGGGGCTACGCCGAGTAATCCTCAGGTGTTCTTTACTACGTTCAAGCATGCTCACTTTACAGCTCTGCTTCTTAAAGCTGCAGTCAGGTCGCATCCAAAACTGTGCATGTTTAAACTAGCCGATGGTGTTGTCTTGATTAAATGACACTGGCTAGTCCATTGTCTATACAACAACACAACAACAACAACAAACAAATGCAGACATTTCTAGTTCACTGCAGGACAAAGGCCTCAGACATGTCAATTCATGTTTGGGGTATTGATTAGATGCCAATGGGTAATCCATTGTAATTACAACAAAAACAACAACAAAAAGACAAATGCAGCCGTTCTTAGTCCACTGCAGGACGAAGGTCTCAGACATATCAAATTCATGTTTGGGGTTTTGATGAGTTGCCAATGACTGATCAATTGTCCATACAACAACAACAACAACAACAACAACAAGTGTAGCCGTTTCTAGTACACTGCAGGACAATTCCTGTCTGGGGGTTGGCAGTTTCATCACCAGGCTTGCCAGTGTGGATTAGTGATAGTGGGGGATATTTGTCTGATCCTAACAGTAAACGAACCTAGTATGGGTGGCCCTGACTAGTACAGCTTTGCTGATCGTGGCGATACGCAAACCCATTGGCCATGTTAAGGTATCCCCTCACATAAAGGGAATCTGTTGTGCATGGTGACGGTAACATTACATTAAAAACCAAACATTTTTGTTTATAAATATTTTACATTTAGCGCCACCTCATTATACGCTTAATTATCATTAATTGAAGACTAACAACTGTTAATATTTGCGAAAGAAAGTATCATATAAACTCTTATTAATTACAAAAATAATTAGATAAAGAGCGAGGCCGTTGGAAAAGAGAAGTTTCCCGCATTAAATCATACCAAGGAGTAGAAGAAAATTAATAAGAGGAGAGAGAGAGAGAGAGAGAGAGAGAGAGAGAGAGAGAGAGGAGGAGGAAGAGTAGGCAATGAAACTTGAGAATTATCTGCATATTTTGTTTCTGTTCTTGACAGAGGTAGCATACAGTAGGCCTAAGGAACTCCTTGTTTCATTTTCCTGAAATATTTAACACAGAATATCTGGATACCGTAGATTAATTGTACTAGATTAATGATAAGGCTTATAAAATTTCATACTTACAGTGTTTCACTATTATTATTGTTATTATTATTATTATTATTATTATTATTATTATTATTATTATTATTATTATTTTATTATTATTATTCCCTAAGCTACAATCTTAGTTGTAAAATCAGAATGCCAAAAGCCCTAGGGTTCTAACAGGAAAAGTAGACCAGTGAGAAAAGAAAGTTAGGAATTAATATGCTATATATGAGAAGTAATGATTAAAGAATATTTTAAAGTCAATAACAACGTTAGAATAGATTTGCCTTTATTCAACGGGAAAATTACGTGCGTATATATACTAATATATATAGTAATATATATATATATATATATATATATATTGTTATGAACCGCCTTAATGGTTCAACAGGTTCTTTAAAAAAAAACTAAAAGAATTGAGACTGGAATGAACCAATGGACTGCAACAACCAAAGGGGGGTGGGTAAAACAGAAAACACTTAAGTATCTTAACCTAGTTTATTATACAACAATTATACAATAATTACAAGTATATACAATAATTACAATGAGTACAGGTATTGGGAAGCACAGAGACATAAATGATCGTTACAACAAATTCAGATTAAAATTCAAAGTTTCAAATACAGTCAACTCAAAGTTAAAGTAAATGAGAAACAATTAACAGAATTCAATAACAAAAATACCGTAAACAGCAGCAATGAAAAATTAATAAAAGAATCTCCTCATAATTACACTGGTTCCTCCAACATACAAACATTCATAAACAATCCCTGATCCTCGAGGACGTCCATCGTACACTGCGGGAACTACCACGACAGTGTCGATACGACAGCCACTTTGCAGCCACCAAAGAACAACGCTTCCAAACCATCTGGACCTCGAGGACCAGGTTGAGGACAAGTCACCACCAACTAGGAGACACTCCAAAGCTGGGCCCGCTGCTCCTTCTCGACTGCATTACGAGAAACGGTCCCTCTGGCTTCCCAAACCTGACTGAAGCATGTCACTCACAACGTGACCAAAGTAAACAAAGACCCCCACCTTAATAAAGAAAAGGGCAGTTACAGAAAAAATTGAAACTAGGTTGTTTCAGTCAAATAACCTAACACCTCCACACTCAAAAAAAAAAAATTCAAAAATTTTTTTTTTTTCTTATCACACTCACCCACCCCCAAAGATGTCACAGAACCACCAGCCCAAACAGAACCAATCCTGTCACGGTCGCCATTGTTATGAACCGCCTTAATGGTTCAACAGGTTCTTTAAAAAAAAAACTAAAAGAATTGGGACTGGAATGAACCAATGGACTGCAACAACCAAAGGGGTGGGTAAAACAGAAAACACTTAAGTATCTTAACCTAGTTTATTATACAACAATTATACAATAATTACAAGTATATACAATAATTGCAATGAGTACAGGTATTGGGAAGCACAGAGACATAAATGATCGTTACAACAAATTCAGATTAAAATTCAAAGTTTCAAATACAGTCAACTCAAAGTTAAAGTAAATGAGAAACAATTAACAGAATTCAATAACAAAAACACCGTAAACAGCAGCAATGAAAAATTAATAAAAGAATCTCCTCATAATTACACTGGTTCCTCCAACATACAAACATTCATAAACAATCCCTGATCCTCGAGGACGTCCATCGTACACTGCGGGAACTACCACGACAGTGTCGATACGACAGCCACTTTGCAGCCACCAAAGAACAACGCTTCCAAACCATCTGGACCTCGAGGACCAGGTTGAGGACAAGTCACCACCAACTAGGAGACACTCCAAAGCTGGGCCCGCTGCTCCTTCTCGACTGCATTACGAGAAACGGTCCCTCTGGCTTCCCAAACCTGACTGAAGTATGTCACTCACAACGTGACCAAAGTAAACAAAGACCCCCACCTTAATAAAGAAAAGGGCAGTTACAAAAAAAATTGAAACTAGGTTGTTTCAGTCAAATAACCTAACATATATATATATATATATATATATATACACATATATATATATATATATATATATTATATGACACTTCCTTCACAATACCAAGTCTTTACCTGAGATTTGTATTTAAGATTATGTTTTCCTCTTCCTTTTTTAATTCATTCATATCTCTCTCTCTCTCTCTCTCTCTCTCTCTCTCTCTCTCTCTCTCTCTCTCTTCGTACTTATGGTTATTTTTCCACTTCTTTTTTAATAGATGATTCATCAGAACTTTTTAGTCTCTCTCTCTCTCTCTCTCTCTCTCTCTCTCTCTCTCTCTCATCATTAATCAACATAAAGCCGTTTGTTATAAATAGGTATCCGGCAAGTTCCAGTCGTTAAACGGATTATTACCGTTAGTTCCGGTTGTAAATGGGCGGGCATCCATTTTCGGTGACATTAGAGGACCCAACGGAAAAGTAGTAATCCATCTTCCTATTTTACTTTTACACCTTCAGAAAAATACTCAATTTGGAGGGGATACTCCAAAACCACACACACACACACACACACACACACACACACATATATATATATATATATATATGTATATATATATATATATATATATATGTGTGTGTGTGTATTATTACTAGCTAAGCTACAAACCTATTTGGAAAAGCTAGATGCTATACGTTCAAGGGCTACAACAGGGAAAAGTAGCCCAGTGGGGAAAGTAAATAAGGAAACGATATGGGAAATAATAAACCATTAATATAAAATATTTTGAAAACAGTAACAACATCCTAGCAGATATTTCCTATATAAACTATGAAAAGACTGAAGTAAGCCTGTTCAACATAAAACCATTTGTTGCAAGTTTGTACTTTTGAAGTTCTACCGATTCAACTACCTGATTAGGAAGATCATTCCACAACTTGGTCACAGGTGGAATAAAACTTATAGAATCCTGTGCAGTAAAGAGCCTAATGATGGAGAAGGCCTGAATATTAGAACTAACTGTATCCCTAGTATTAGGGTGAAGTACAGGACAAGAGATTACACGAATGGTTCACGATTTTGGTTTTGAATACTAAAGGGATAAAAGTTGACAGAAAGAAATATTGTGATTGACACATTATACTTATTAAAGATGTTTCATAATTCTGACCATTATTTGCATTCAGATTTTCCTAGTTATAGCATCCTTTAAGTAGTGTAGGTATGCAGATAGTTCTAACAGTTTTACCCTTTACATCATGAGGCTTCATATTTCACATTTTTGCAATTGAATCTTTGGAACTTCAGAAGTTCAAACTTGCATCAAATATTTTTTGTTGAAGAGATTGATGAAAGCCTCTCTTCCTAGTTAATTATGACATATCTATTTTAACGTTGTCACTGATCTTAAAATATTATACATTTATTCATTACTTTCTATATATAGTGTATCTATTTCCTTATTTTCTTTCCTCATTGGGCTATTTTTCAAGTTAAAGCTCTAGGTTTGTAGCATCTTTTTTTCAGGTAGAGTTGTAACTTAGCTAATAATAATAATAATAATAATAATGATGGTAGTAGTAGTGATAATAATAATAGAATATATATATATATATATATATATATATATATATATTTATATATATATATATATATATATATATAAATGTATATGTATATATATATATATATATATATATTTCTTTTTCTTCTTCTTCTTCTTCCTAAAGATTCCTCCACATCTCAATGTGGATTACATCCAAAATCTTGTCAATTCTTGTCATCGAATCTTACCTTTGGTGAAATTGGTATTAAAAATACAACGTACGTATTACGTCATTCTCGCTACAAATAACAAACAGACGAACAATCCGAACCAAAACCTAACCTCCTTGTGTGTGGTAATAACCTATTGTTGTGCCTCGTCCCGCCTGGTCTCTCTTCCAAAAATCACTCTTGTATTTCATTTGGGAAATGTATTCAGCCGAGTGTATGGATTCATCTCAGAATTTCATTTGCATAAATATACATTTTCTAAGCGCCGGGAATTTCTGTCCAAACGACGAGGCAGAACTATTCTTACCTTTAATGTATTTGTAAACGTTCTTATAGACGAACGTTTAGCGGTGCATATTGCGTGATTAAAACGTTTGCTAGATTTTAGGAGATGTCTTCGCGTGCATTTTGGAATTTTCAAGTGAAAAACACATCTGTAGCTTGTATAGTAATGGAAAATGGCTAGTATGATGTTCTAAACGAAGGGGTGAATGCTTGCCTGGAAGGTTTGTGGAGAAATGCAGTTGAGGGAAAGAGGAATGATAACGTGGAATCACTTTTGCGTTTCCTCGTGACAGCTGAGCTTCGACTCGATCCCTGGAATAAATCAGGGTTGCCAGGTTTTCTAAACGAGGAAAAGTCAACTTCTAATCAACCGCAGCTTTAAAAGACCAAACCATTAGTTGAAAAAGGCCAAAAAATATAGCATTTAAGGTCCAGCTTTTCATATTACTAAAGGATAACCAATTTCAAAAAGGCCAAATTTGATGTGTTTTTTTTTTATATGTGGCCTGAAAAAGGCCAACCTGGCAACTCTGCCGTGGGTGAGGTGACATTGAGGAATTTCATGGGACAGTTACTTTTTAGGAGTTGATATCGCACTTTTGTACCTGGGTCCTTTTTAGAAATGGGCGAAATGGGTCGTCTTTCGACTTCAAGGCGAGGTAAATGTGATTGTATTGCATCGTTACGTAGTTTCGTAAGCGTTGTGAATTTATAATAGTTGAATCAGTAGAACTTCTAAAGTTCAAACTTACAGCAAATGCATTTATGTTGAACATGCTGACATAAGTCCTTTCATTGTTTATATATGAAATATCGGTTTTTAATGTTGTTAATGTTATTTTTAAAATATTTTATTTTAAGGGTTCATGACTTCTTATATCGTTCATTTATTTCATTATATCCTTTCCTCATTGGGCTATTTTTCCCTGTTGGAGCCCTTGGGCTTTATAGCTTTTTTCCAACTAGGGTCGTAGCTTGGCTAATAATAATAATAATAATAATAATAATAATAATAATAATAATAATAATAATAATGGTAATGATAATGATAATTATAATTATGATTATAATAAAAGTAATAATGATAATGATAATAATAATAATAATAACAATAATAATAATTACAATTATAGTTATAATAATAATAATAATAATAATAATAATAATAATAATAATAATAATAAGGTTTCATTCTGCATCCTGCAAGGTACACTGATAAATATAAATGCGTAATCCTCGTAAAACCGAAATATAAAAACTCAAATACTCAAGCTCTGCTTGGAGTCTCTCTATCTCTCTTTCTCTGTCAAATGAAGACACTCAAGCAAAACCCGGGGTCATCCCATAAACAAACACATACAAATCTGCAGAGCGCAATAATGGCGAAAACGTGGGCGCTCTGCGCATGCGCGCAAGCACCCAAGCACGGCCATGAATGCAAGCAACAAGCTCATCCTTACAAAAGCAAACGGTTCAAGTAGCATTTGAGGAAGCAGAACAGCTCGCTCCAATGAGTGTCATAAATTGAAGTCGGACAGAGTCATTAGACGGAGTTCATTGGCTTCCAAAGCCCCGACAAGAGGGTGGGGATGTTTTTGGGGAAAGGAAGGGAGGGCGGGGGAGGCGTGGTCGTTATGGTGCGACACATATTTGTACTTAATGTCGTAGCAAGATAAGTAATGAGTTCATGAGTTTTGTGTATATATTTATAGAAAGCTTTATAAACCATTGATATAAATGTACATAATATACTTGAGTGTTAATACATCGGTGTTCGCTATTATGTATGTACGTATGTATGTATGTATGTATGCATGTAGCATGCGTGGATGAATATATATATATATATATATATATATGTGTGTGTGTGTGTGTGTGTGTGTGTGTTCACTTTACTTTCACAACTATTTACATTCCCGGACTTAAACTGGTAAAAAATAAACCTCATAAGGAACATTGATTAATTATTTGTTTTTAGCATATCATTTATATATTTTGACATCAACAAAGATTAGTTTTCATTTTTTCATACATATAAACTATGTATATATATATATATATATATATATATATATTTCGGTCACTCAGTGGTATGGCCAGACTTATAACTACTCCATCTCTCCCCCCGTCCCTCGTGTGAGTGTGTGCGTATATCTAAATATTTAATCTTCATTTTTGACGGGTCGCGTATACTAATCCTGTAGTATTTATTATTCAAGCAGAGTTGAAAAATGAAAAATATGTATTATGTTCAAGAGGAATGTTCGATGAATTTATTAGAACAATTTTTTATATATCTAATTAAACTTTGCTCAGGGGAACCTATAAGTTTCAATCGCTTCGTTTATTGTTTTTCATTGAAAATATATTGTTCGAAACTTTTCATAATGATCGTTAGGTATGAAATATGTTGCCATTTTTTTTTTTACATGAGAATAAAATTAATTTGATTCAATTAAAGATGAATTTATGCATTCATAAAAAGTTAATGTTTTCAATAGATTTAACTATGATTTTCATGTCTGGTTTTTATTCCTGGGTTTAGTGTATATTTTGAATTTTGATATGTAAAGTTTAAATGAAATCCATTTTCGGTAGATAAACCAAACGGAGGTTGACATTTATCACTTTTTCTAGTAATAATAATAATAATAATAATAATAATAATAATAATAATAATAATAATAATAATAGTAGTAGTAGTAGATAATAATAATAATAATAATGATAATAATAATAATAATAATAATAATAATAATAATAATAACAATAATAATAATAATGATAATAATAGTAATAACAATAATAATAGTAATAATAATAATAGCTATTTCAGATGAGTTTTGAGCTTTACGTGGTTTGAATCGTAGGCCTACGTTAACGAGTAGGTCCCTTAACAATTCAAAAATTAAAAATTCGTTATCAACAAATGCATTGCAGAAACGAAAATAGTAAATTCAATGGAATATGACTAGCGGTTGGTATACGTTTCTGATTTAAAAAAGAAAAAAAAAAAAAAAGTGTTATTAGAATTTCTTTTTTTCAACATGTGTTCTGCCAGGGTTAAAAATCCTTTTCGTTAGCATCAAGTGTATTTTCAAATAGGAATTTTTGAGGAACTCTTCAAGTTTGACGAAAGTTTACTCAAGAAGTAATGAATCCAGAATTTAACGTCTTTCATGATAACCCCTCTGGTATGGAAGATATACACACACACACGCATATATATATATATATATATATATATATATTGCAAATCCCCGTTTTCATTTATAGGTTAACTTTCGTTTTGTCTGGATTCCATAGAGCTCTGCGAGTCGTGGGCTCTTGTACTTATCTATACATACACGCTCATACGTATCCTTATGCCTATGTACTCTATAAATCCGTATATATATATATATATATATATATATATACACTTATGTGAATGTATCTGTATACGTGCCAGTATATCACGCGGCATACTTCCTAATGCATTTGTGTATATCGATATCTAATTGAGATAGTTAACCTGGTTATAGGTGAATAGAAACACGAAATGGTATTTTATTTCCTCTACCCCCTCTTTTTTTCTTCTTCTTCTTCTTCTTCTCCTCTAACTTGTTAGCACTTCCAAGCGCGATATCATTTCTGGGCCACCTCCCCGCGGGTATTTCTGAGAATTAATGCTTGATAGCTTTCTCGAGGATCACTCCAACTAAGCTTCAAAGATGTCTCTCAGGCAGTGGGGTAACTTTTCCTGCTACTCAAAGATACCTGAAAGCAGGCATATTTGGATATACTTTGAGTTCTCTCTCTCTCTCTCTCTCTCTCTCTCTCTCTCTCTCTCTCTGTATATATATATGTTTATATACATATATATATATATATATATATATATGTATGTATGTATATATATATGCATATAAGCTATTGATTTATTCCGTGGAAAGCGGAGTTTCGATACGAATAATAGTACCAGGGTTATGATATACATCTTTATTGCTTAGCTTTCGGAAAATCTGTTTCCATCATCAGAGCCTAAAATAGGATACATTATATAAGTTAAAACATAGTATGATAAATATTTAAAACAGAAAATTTAAAATGAACATACAAAAACTTTATGAAATGAAATAAGAAATTAACATAAAACTATAAAATCAATCTAAATACAAAATAAAAGATCAGAGCGCCAGCGCTGTAAACTCACATGAAATAAAATTAAACACAATTTAATTCATACGTTGCCCGGCCCAGGTTTGGTTTTAGTTTGTGCTGGAATATTGCCTCCATTATTATTAAGTCGAGGTTACTCTGCGAAGTGGCCAAGATGGAAAAATTCCCCTCGGACATTGGGTGGTCCTCACTAACGGAATGGTCTCTGATGGCTGAATGGGGTGGTTTTGCCATATAATTACCCGTTCTAGGTGAGCGACCGAAGTGCTCAGACAATCTTGCACGGTAATGTCTTTCACTTTTTCCAATATACGGTGCATTACAGCGATCACACTTATATTTATATATGACACCCGAACAAAGATCATCTGAGACCCGGTCATTTTAAATCCCTATGTCACTCAAATTCTTAAGGTTTCTGATTTTAAGGAATCGAAGCATGTAGAACACCATTCACGTGATACACGCGGATAGATAGATTGATTGAAATTACTCTGGCTTCAGAACATCACAGGTCACCGAAGTTCCATTGAAACATTTAAAGTTAGTGCGCACTACTCGATTTGTAGAGCTTTGACAACACATATTGTTCATATGTAACGTTTTCAATTTACCAAGCGCCAGAAGTCTTTGATTCCCTTTTAATTTCAAACTTTGAAATGACCTCTGAGAAAATTTAAATGTAAATATTCCTGATTTTAAGATAAACTGTAAAACTACCTAAATGTGTCAACTATTTTATTTGTTTATTATTTGTACTCTATTTTGTTTACTCCATTATAGGCTTTCTATTCTGTGGTCTCTAGATTTGTACGTCAGTGGTCTTTTAAGTTTGTTCTATACTATTGTTTTTTGATGATTTCCATTTATAATAATAATAATAATAAAAATAATAATAATAATAATAATAATAATAATAATAGTAAAAGGTTTTTGGTGGATACAGTACAGTATATATGACAGTGAACACCAAGGAGTGTTTCAGGAAAACAACTAAACCTTTTCCTGTAGTTTTGTCTGAGTCCCCATCTCTCTCTCTCTCTCTCTCTCTCTCTCTCTCTCTCTCTCTCTCTTATTTTGACCTTATTCCTCCTTCTCGTTGGATCCTGTGATAAACGTCGTCTAGTTTTGCTTTAAAATGTCTTACTAGTAGACATGTTCAGACAACCACTGAAGACAGATGACAGCGAAGGAGGTTGTTGTCCAGAGTTGCCAGGTTTTCTAAATGAGAAAAGGCCAACCTCTAATAAACTACAGCTTTAAAAGGACAACCCTTTCGTATAAAAAGGCCAAAATATAGCATTTAGGCCAACCTTATTTTTCATGGTATTACAAAATGCCAAACAATTTCAAAAAGGCCAAATTTGAAGTATTGGGATGAAAAAGACCAACCTGGCAACTGTGTTGTGGGCAGATAAGAGGACTAAGATATTACAGAGAATTAACATATATTTACATAGATAATGTCGTTTTTTGGTGTCAGTGTAATGAATTTAGATAACAAAAATGTATGTAAATACGATCTAAAATGAAGATTAAGTTTCTTTGGGTTGTTAACATTTTATAATTGTGGCACGATTTGTGAAATTATTTTGGTTATTGAAATATATTATGGAGAAAATATAAACTAATTTTCTAATGGAAGCTGTAGATAAGAGTAGACAGATAGGACGTAAGGAAACTTTATATGTATTTTCTATTTAAAAGAAACATGAATTGATATAGAAATTTGAATTGCAAGATAAATGGTATTAAAAAGTATTTGGGGGAAAATTACTTAGATATCCAACCTATTTCATTAAAAGAAAAATAGCAAATTTATATTTTCTTTATTAAAGGAAGCTTATAATAGGTGTTATGCCAGTTAATATGCAATTATTAAATAAAACACATTTCTTCGATATCCAACGGGTCTTATCTTTACCTTGGGCCTTAAAATAAACAAAAATATGCTCTCATCTTTATTATCTATCAAAACAATTATATATATATATATATATATATGTATATATATATATATATACATATATATATATATATATATATATACACACACACACACACACACACACATATATATATATATATATATATGGTTCACCAAATTAGTTCACCAAACTTTCTTTCAACTGGACTCCACAATGTACTAGAAGAGTTGTAAGACACAGACCTACATAGCTGAGGATTATGAAGCGTGAAGTAGGAAATGATGAATGGTGAAGTATTGATTTAAAAGCTCAAAATAGAAACGTCTGGCGAAGTCTAACCGAGGCCCATTGCGTCAATAGGCGTGAGGAAGAAATAATCTTCCGGATACACGGGCCAAGAGCTCCTGAATATAAGACAACCTTGATATAACGAGAGAGAGAGAGAGAGAGAGAGAGAGAGAGAGAGAGAGAGAGAGCTAAAACGCGATTTTTTTGGCGTCCCAAGTGTCATCATTAAGCTTGAGATGAACAGGCCAGTAAATCATGATGTAGCACTTTACTTTGAAATTCTTACCCAAATACTGTATCCAGTTTCATCTTTTTTTTTCAAAACCCTTTGAATATATATATATATATATATATATATATGATTATTGATGTTATTGTGTCGTTATTGTTATTTTATTGTTGTTAGTCATCCAAATATCATTTTTCTTTCTTTTTAAACTGATTATTAATTTTTTCTTTTATTATTGGCGTTATTGTTAATTTATTGTTAATGTTCTTTTTGTCTGTACATTTTAGCAAGTAATTCTTTTTATTGCTGTTATTTGCCCAATTATGTTGTTTTCATATGTATCTTTTGATTAATTACTAGGTTTTTAATGAAACATTTTCCTAAATCTTGTGTCTTTATTTCGTGATTCATATAATTTTCCTTTGTTACCGTTATCTATGCAAGTTTTCATCTTTGCCGCTAATGTAATCGTCATTATATTATTAAATATCATATAATTATGATTATGCCGCCTAAACACTATATTTTTGTCCTTGCATTGCCCATGTAATGTGGCAAAGCATGCCATTTCGGTGGTACGCAAGGCGAAGCATTGTTTACTCGTTTTACGCAATACGCAGCCAAAAATTGGGCGATTCGGTACGTACACTTCGTAGCCTTGCCCTTATTATAATTATGTTCCTAGTTCGTTTTTCTACTTTTTCACT
>NC_090734.1:142731862-142736862 GCF_036898095.1 Palaemon carinicauda
TTGTCGCGGGTGGTTCCCATCAGTAAACCCCTCCCCCCCCCCCCCCCCCCCCCCACCACCCACCACCATCAAAAGATGCCCCGATTAATGAATGGCCATCGCTGAACTGGGAAACTATATCGTAAAACTGGCAGCGTTTGTGCCACGTTTCTTATAACACGACTGAATAATGATACGAAATTATAACAATTATAAATCAAGTTTTTATAGCTGCGACGTTTTACATTTAGAGTAATTGTAATAGTTATAACCATCAAATGGCCAAGATGCCATTTCTCTATATTTTCGAAAAGCAAAAGTCGGATATATGGCATCGTGTTTTTTTAGCTTTGGGTACACATCGATCTTAGTAAATTTGACAGACTATAGTAGGGCCACCCATACTAGGTTGGTCTGTTGTGAGCGATCAGACAAAAGTCTCCCACCAACCCCAATCCGCATTTGGCCAGCATATTGATGAAAACTGTCCAAACCCCAGACATGAATAAGGACATGCTGAGGCCTTGTCCTGCAGTGAATTAGAAACGGCTGCATTTGTTGTTGATGTTGTTGTTGTTGTTGCTGTTGTGGTTAGTGAATTTTCACTATTCGAGCATGATCCAAAATAGATAGCGTTTATTTTTTTTTTTTAATTGACATTAAAAATAAAGAGAAGTTGACGAAAAAATACTGGAAAATATTAATCACTTGATAGGGATATTTAATTAGAACACATGAAAAGGATAATGCTTAATTAATGATGATTAGATTAAGTTAAGGATTGCAATAAAAAGAAAAGAAAGTTGGGAAAAAATTCTCACTCATCTTATAAGTAAAATCAGAGCAAAGATTTCAAATATTTCAACATATCACTTTTTTAAATCCGATATTTACAATATTAAAAAAAGGTATTTTTTTCTTTTTCTTTTTAATAACATTCACTGAAAATCCTCAATATTGGGTCATCGACTTTGAAGTGAGCGAAAATACATAAAATCCAAAATACGAAAAATGTTTATTGGAATTTCAGCTAAAAAAAAATAATGATGAAAAATGACTGGTTTGATATATTCTTTTTCAAATTCACACCCTGTTTTATTGTCATTATATGATTAGCTCCTTAACGAGGTCTTTCTGAAAAAGTCGATTTTTAAGAAAGGCGTTTGTTATCTCTGCCAACAATGTTGCATAGTTAATTAAGTCTTTTTTTATTGTTTCTTTCTTTTGTCTATTGGTTAGCAGGATTAGGGAAAATATTATATTAATTTTTGACTAAAATTTGATCAGAAGGTGGGCCTGATATACTGGCACATAATCTCTCTCTCTCTCTCTCTCTCTCTCTCTCTCTCTCTCTCTCTCTCTCTCTCTCTCTGTATATATATATATATATATATATATATATATATATATATATATATATATATATATATATATATATATATCATCAGCTGTTACTACTCCACTGCAGAACAAATGCCTCAGATATGTCCTTTTACTCGGGACTGTTTATTGTCTTTCTATGCCAGTTTATACTCGCAAATGATCTTAGTTCACCAATTCATCGTCTTTTTTTCCTTCCCATACTTCTTTTGAAATATATATATATATATATATATATATATATATATATATATATATATATATATATATATATATATATATATGTATATATATATATATGTATATATATATATATATATATATATATATATATATATATATATATATATATGTATGTGTGTGTGTGTGTGTGTGTGTGTGTGTGTGTGTGTGTATGTGGACGTGTGTGTATTACTAATATTTAATAAAAAATGAACAGGTAATATTTTTTTTTTTGGTGCTTTATCGTTTGCCATTTGACGTTACCGCAGAATTCTGATAGAATAAACGAATTAGGTAACAATGCTTATTACCTACTGGAAACGAACTGTCTCGCAGTCTGTAGTTCGGGAGTTTGAGCCCTCTGAAGACCAATAGTTGATAATTGTACTGTATATACGAGCTCCCTTTTTTGTGAGCTAGGGATGGGGGCTGGTTAGGTAGTCCTCAGGTCTACCTGCTGAGTCATCAACAGCTATTTTCTGGCTCTCCCTGATCCTAACTTGGGTGGAGAGTAAGCTTAGTTTAGATCATGTGTGTATGGTCTATCTCATGGTCATTGCCCGGATCCTTGCTCTGCTGCTAATGAGGACTTTTAAGACATGTTGATTTAATGGTATGCATGATATATGTAAAGAAATAATCCTGCATTCACCCTTTCCTTATTTGTATGATAAGGTCTCGGTTCGTTTGAGTGAAAATCGGAATTATATATATATATATATATTTTTTTTTACTATACACTAAGACTTTATTTACATTATATACTTTAGATTCTTTATCAAGTCTTTAATTTTTTTTTTCATGGAATCAACATATTTGGATGCAATTTTATACAATCTATCATGTTATTAATCTATTCCATGTGTTTGAAGTGCTTTCATTATCGCTGAAGTTTTGACAGAATCAAAAGCTTTCCAATAGTAAAACTATTCCTATAAATATCATATCTTTATCAGCATTCCTTTTTATTCCATCCTAGACTAACTTAGAATCCATTATCGAATCTGCGGGATTGTTTCCTTGTCTATTCAAGGAATTTATATTTAACTTTAGTATACATTTCTCTCATTCAGAAACTTTATGCTGTAGATGTCATTAAAGGAACACCCACTCTAAACATCTATGAATATGAAACGTTTTCTTAACATTTTATTATCCAAGTAGAATTATCCAAGTGAATCATTAGTTTTGCACACTGGCGGGTAAACAAGCACAAAATTGGGAATAAACTAACGCACCGAGAGATTTCGACAAATTGTTATTGACAAATTGGTTATTGTATTTACAACGTGGTTTATTTCCTTCTTGCTTTGTTATAACATTTTTGAAAAATGGAAACAGTTACTATTAAAGAGAGAGAGAGAGAGAGAGAGAGAGAGAGAGAGAGAGAGAGAGAGAGAGAGAGAGAGAGACTAACTGTCCTTTCTCTTAATATAACTGTAGTTCCCCCATTTGCCACCACGAACCTATAGAAGTCTGAGTTATGGCGAAAACCCATTTCTGTTATATTGTTCGATTCTTCTCTCTTTGGTTTTGTGGCCTCTTTGTCATGGTTCCATGAACTCGTTAACTTTTGCTCCCCTTCTCTGTTACACTTGGGTTATTTTTACGAATTAGGAAACTAAATTATATCTTTATTTTTGTCTCCACCCAAGCTAGAGCTAGGAAAACCCAGGCAATGACTTCTAATGACTCAGCAGGTATATCTACAGGCTCCCCCAAAACCCCCATCCTTAGCTCACAAGGATGGTTATTTTTCAGACGCTACAAAAAACTATTGAGCTTGAGCGGGACTTGAACCCGGGTCCAGCAGATCGCTTGGCAGAGACGATATTATGGCCTAAGGTCGTACATTATTTTAATTGTAGATCTTCCGATATTTTAAATAGTATTTTATATGATCTCTTATAAACAGAAATAATAGAAATTAAAGGATATATTTTTTGGGGGTCGGGAGTGGTTCCGATAATGACCTAATTATCACTGTTTTTATCTTCCTATTGTTCTTCCTTCTGGGAAAACTAACTTTTTATGATATAGTTTACCTATGCTTTGTCAATATCAAGAACGAATGTTCTCTCTCTCTCTCTCTCTCTCTCTCTCTCTCTCTCTCTCTCTCTCTCTCTCTCTCTCTCTGCAGTACCGGAAATGACTGCGGTCTTTATCTTGGGTCGTCCAATTGCTGGTTCCACTCAAGGCCAATATATATATTGGCCTTGGTTCCACTCTTACGATAAAATATTTACGAAATTTTCCCCCATATAATGATAAACGTATCTGGATATATATATATATATATATATATATATATATATATATATATATATATATACATATATATATATATATATATATATATATATATATATATATATATATATATATATGTATCTAAGTATATATATATATATATATATATATATATATATATATATATATATATATATGTATCTAAGTATATATATATATATATATATATATATATATATATATATATATATATATATATATATATATACATATATATATATATATATATATATATATATATATATATATATATATATATATATATATATATACACACGAGTGGCATTCCCAGACGTATATCTACTCGGTCTCTCTCTGTCCCTTGTAATAAATGCGCGATGAAGAAAAAGGCATAACCTCTAGTAATCTCTTTAGTTGATTTTATTAAGAAATTATTTGTGTATATATATACATATATATATATATATATATATATATATATATATATATATATATATATATATATATATATATATAATGTATTTCTTATTAAAATCAACTGAAGAGACTACTAGAGGATAATGCCCTTTTCTTCATCGCCCATTTATTACAAGTTCATACATTAACACCAAGAATTATCTCTACATATTTCTGAAATTATTTTGTTTTCCTTCATTTTTATTTTTTTCCGTAGAAAAAGACTACAATTGTGGCTTCTATAATTCAGAGATGTTCACGATTGTGTATTTCCATACAAGCTTCTGTTTTGGTCCTAAGATCCAAGAAATTGATACGACTAATTTGCATTTTTACGAGCATTTCTGGTATGTAGACTTAGAATAGGATATATAATGCGTGTCGGGAAAATGGGGTATTACATTATTTCAGGATAATAGTATTGTTTATTTACATACAGTATGGGTACAATTAAGCATGCGCACTCACACACCCATGTACAGTATGTATATATATATATATATATATATATATATATATATATATATATATATATATATATATATATATATGTATATATATATATCTCATTTCTGAGTGGGAATAGGTTAATATGGTGAAAGGGTTTGTGTATCGCTGTGATCAGCAAAGTTGTATTAGCCAAGGCCACCCATACTTGGTTGGTTTTCAGTGAGCGATCGGACAAAAGCCTC
>NC_090734.1:142741862-142749362 GCF_036898095.1 Palaemon carinicauda
ATATATCCCTTTCTGTGAGAGAATACCTTAACGTGGCGAAGAGATTTGTGTATCGCTATGATCAGCAAAGCTTTACTATTCAGGACCATCTATACTAGGTTGGTTTGCTGTGAGTGATCAGGCATAAATCTTCCACCATCACCAACCCGCAGTGACCAGCGAGGTGATAAAGAATGGCCAAATCCCAGACAGAAATAAGGATATGTTTGAGGTCTTAATCCTTCAGTGGACTAGCAACGGTTACATTTGTTGTTTTATATATATATATATATATATATATATATATATATATATATATATATATATATATATATATATATATATATATATATATATACATGCATGTTTTTGTCTGTGTATGTGTGTGTTATTATTTGTTATTTATATTTTTTTTTGTGTATTTGATTATGTTTGTGTCACCCATCCCCTTTTCTTTCTCTTCGTGACGCAATAGACATGCATAACTTTGTAAACATTAATAAAATCTTATGGTAAATCACTTAATTCCGTGCAAGCCATTATAGCTTTGGTTCTTCATTACTCATGTTATGCATTACGTTATTATTCATAAGGCGTCCTTAAAAAATAGCAAAGATTTCATGGTATATATAGCATATTTATCAGAAGAAAAACAAGACCTATATTTTATTATGTTACACTTTTCTCTGCCTTATCGTAGTTAAAACTGTAAAGAATTTTTTTTTATTTATTTATGTTTTTTTACAAGTTTTACAATTAATCACATGTTCTTTCACAATTTTTTTTCTCCCTATCTGAGGGATTATTGAATTTCTTTCAAATGCGTGATTTGGCTTCATAACATTTTTTTTTTTTTTTTTAGAAATTAATCTATATTTAGGTTTTTATGTGTATCATTAAAATGAAAACAGTCGACATATCAAAGTTTTCTGCATTTTTTCTTCCCTATCAAATTGGTTTATTTCATTCACTAATTATGTTTTATGTAAATTTGATCCTGAGCCACGATTTGAAATTTTGGAAAGCTCGTTTGAATTATATTTCAAATTTGAAATATTGTATGATGGAAACTGGGCTAACGTAAAGAAATAACGATTACATTTTAATTTTTGTAAAATTTAATTACAAAATAAGGACTTCAATCTGATTTATTTTAGTAACAAAATGGTTTCCTATTCATATTCCTAAAACAATTGGTAGTGACAAGGAAAAAGAGTTGCAATTGCAAGCAAGAACTTGTTGCATTAAACGTTTTATTGTAACTGCCTTTTCAAGAGTACTCCTTTAATCCTGCTGCTGTGTCCTATGTGGTAACGACCCTGACTGGTGATTGCCAGACTGGGGTTCGAGTCCCGCTCAAACTTGTTAGTTTCATTGGTGTTTTAACCTCACCATCCTTGTGAGTTAAGGAGGGTAGTGGTGTTTGAGGGAGTCTATAGGTCTATCTGCTGAGTCATCAGCAGCCATTCCCTAGCCCTCCTTGGTCCTTCGGTGGAGAGGGCTTGGGCGCTCATCATAAGTATATAATGGTCAGTCTCTAGTGCATTGGCCTGTTTGATGAAGCAATGTCACAGTCCTTTACCTTTGCCATTCATGAGCGACCTTTAAACCTTTAAATGCAGAAGAATTTTGAGGATGTGTTGGTGTGGAAAACATTGCTTCAAAATCACATTGGTATGGGTCCTTAGATTTTGTTTTTCTTTATCAAATTTTGTACATCGTTGTCTTGGGTTAGAGTTTTCTTGCTGGAGGATGTACTTGGGCACATTACTCCATTTGGTGTCGCATTTCCTCTCCTCACTGGGATGTTTTCCCTGTTGGAGCTCATGGGCTTATAGCAACCATCTTTCCCGACTAGGATTGTAGCTTATCTAGTAATAATGATAATGATAATACTGTACACTATTTTCGTAGAACTTAATGTCATAACAAATTGAAATATATGGCTTACCGTAATTAAGGAAATAGATGGAATGAATTGATCTAAATAAGCAATGAAACGGATAATTGAATAGAATTACCTTTTGATGAAGGAAAGTGATCAATACACACTTAAATGAACAATTGAAAAGGGAAATTAATTATTGTTGAATAAAAATGTATTACCTTGATATATCGTAAGGTACTTAAATAAACAATGACCAAGAAATACATTCATTAGTAGACACGTAACTGACCTACCCACGATTAGCATGCAAATTGTAAAAGGTCCCTGTCTCCTCCGGTACTGAAACAGATCCTGTCGTATTCAAGTCCTGTAGGCAACCCCTCTCCTGTTGCATAAATGATCGTCCTCCAAGATGGATGGGGAATTAATACCTACAGTATACCTAGTTCCAGTGAAGGCATTTAATCACCTTTATACCTTGCCATTTCCAGCATACGTCTTATTATCTCCGCCAACGAAGTTTGTATGGAGGTTATGTTTTACCCTCTGTTTGTGTTTGTTTATGAACAGCTTCCTGGCCATAATTTTAATCGTACATTAATGAGACTTGCATGGATTAACTGCTATGTAGTAAGCTGGAAATGATTGAATTTTGGAAAGTCAAGGTTAAGCAAAATGTCCAATTCACGTAATCAACCATAAGTTTTGACATTGGTGTCACAGAGACTTCAATCTTAGTTCATAATTGAGTGTATGGAAATCCACTTGAATTAATGCATGTTAAGGTCAAAGGTCAAGGTCAAGGTCAAACAAAAGATCGAGAAATAAGATGCCGGGATTGAGGTCTGCGCTCTACTAAGTGCCCTTCCAGTTTCGTAGTATTTCGGATCATATATCTTTACTATTATGATATGAATTTTGTATGCTGTTCATTATCATTGATTTCTAAAGCTCACATTCTAACAATAGACTTAGTGCATTGTTCAGAAGGTATGAACTATTTTATGATATTTCATGTGGTTGTTATGTTATACTAGTGTACGCTACCTGTCAAATATGACGGCTAAATATTTAGATAGTATATGCAGACACACAGATTCAACCTTTCTTACACCCTTCCCCGTTCCTAATTACAACTCACTAGTTCGGAAATATGTGGTTTCCGAATGTACCTATCTAGATAACTTCTCTCACCAGGGTAGGATGTCTCTCCCCCCCTGAACGTAACAAGCGTTGCTATAGGTGTATTGTATTTTTCGTTGTGATACGTCTCTTCTAATGGCTCCACGTATCCCTTTTCGAGATTGTGTTGTAAGTCTTTTGGAATACAATGATATGGAAGCAAAATATTATGTGTATTTTCTGAAAATTATAAGAATGGTATGATTTTATTAATCCCTTACGTTTATTATGCAGTATTCAGTTAATTTTATAAGTTTTGGTAATATCGACATATTTGGCACAATGAATATTGCAGTGATTTAAAAGTGGTATATTAATAAAATAGAGTCGAAAGAAAGCGGTTACCTGAAATGTGAGTTGTGTCAGTTTGATGTATGATATTGGTATTCCAAGAAATTTGTTGGTGAACATAAGGCTGTTATTCTACTTCTTGATTTTGGAAATAATTCCTAAGCAATTAACGTTGACCTGAAGTTGTCGCAGATTGCTGTATATTTCGTCATTTTTAAATCTTCTCAACTTGCATGATTACGTTGTAACTAATATTAATCAGAAATGTTTTATAATGATTGTTTTATGAACAGACTAGATTTAAACAAAAAGGTCTACCTTCTTTGAGGAATATGAAAATGCACAAGCAAACTAAGTAATACACGTATAAATGTATGTCAGAAATGTATCCATTTCTGAAGCTCAGCCCGTGCATGTTGTCAAATAAGCGATTTATCAAATTCACGTACGATAATTTTTCCACCTTGCACGATGCCACCAATCATTCCTCCAGCAGATCAATATGTACGCACCTGTAATCAGGCGTCCTCACCTGAAGATTAAGGAACAACTCGAATTTACGGGCGAAGAGATTGTGCCGTGTAATTCCTCAGGTGTTCTTTACTACGTTCAAGCATGCTCACTTTACAGTTTTACTTCTTAAAGCTACATCCAGTTCTCATCCAAAACTGTGCATGTTTAAACTAGCCGATGGTCTTGGTCTTAATTAAATGACACTGGCTAGTCCATTGTATATGTTACGTTCATTTTGGAAAATTGGTCATAATGTAAAAAGACCAAATTCGTGGTCACTTTGCAAAATGACCTAAATTTCTCGACATTTTGAAAAAAGTCCAAGATTTTGGTCCATTTACAAAATCATCAGTATCATCGTTGGTAAGGTTACAAAATGTCCAGTCAGCAAGTAGCTAACCTAACCTAACCTAACATACATGCTGATTGGACATTTTGTGACCTTGCCAATGATGATACTCATGATTTTGTATAAAGGCCAAAATCTTGGCCCTTTTGCAAAATGTCGAGATATTTAGGTCGTTTTGCAAAGTGATCACTAATTTGGTCTTTTTGCATAATGGAGCAGCATTTTGTAAAATGACCAATTTCTCAAAAGGACCGTAATGTATACAACAACAACAACAACAAATGCAGTCCTTTCTAGTCCACTGCAGGACTGAGAACCTCAGACATGTCAATTCATGTTTGTGGTCTTGATTAGATGTCAATTGGCTAATCCATTGTTCATACAACAACAACAACAACAACAACAACAACATCATCAACAAGTGTAGCCGTTTCTAGTCCACTGCAGGACAATTCCTGTCTAGGATTTGGCCAGTTTTCATCACCATGCTGGCCAGTCCAGTATGGATTGGTGATAAGAGATTAATTCACCAGAAGTCTTTTACCTCTCTCTCTCTCTCTCTCTCTCTCTCTCTCTCTCTCTCTCTCTCTCTCTCTCTCTCTCTCTCTCTCTCTCGTTTTCTACTAATGGTTCTTTTTCCTCTTCCTTTTAAATAATTAATTTATCAGAACATTGTAGTCTCTCTCTCTCTCTCTCTCTCTCTCTCTCTCTCTCTCTCTCTCTCTCTCTCTCTCTCTCATCATTAATCAACATAAAGCCGTTTGTTATAAGTAGGGATCCAGCAAGTTCCAGTCGTTAAACGGATTATTAGCGTCAGTTCCGGTTGTAAATGGGCGGGCATCCATTTTCGGTGACATTAGAGGACCCACCGGAAAAGTAGTAATCCATCTTCCTATTCTACTTTTACACCTTCAGAAAAATACTCAATTTGGAGGGGATACTCTAAAACCACACACACACACACACACACACACACACACACACACACACATATATATATATATATATATATATATATATATATATATATATATATATATATATATATATATATATATATATATATATATATTATTATTATTATTACTAGCTAAGCTACAACCCTATTAGGAAAAGCTAGATGCTATACGTTCAAGGGCTCCAACAGGGAAAAGTAGCCCCGTGAGGAAAGGAAGTAAGGAAATAAATAAACGATATGAGAAATAATGAACAATTGATATAAAATATTTTGAAAACAGTAACAACATCCAAGCAGATATTTCATATATAAACTGTAAATAGGCTTATGTAACTCTCTTCAACACAAAACCATTTGTAGCAAGTTTGTACTTTTGAAGCTCTACTGATTCAACTACCCGATTTGGAAGATCATTCCACAACTTGGTCAAAGCTGGAATAAAATTTCTATACTACTGTGTTGTATTGATCCTCATGACGGAAAAGGCCTGGCTATTAGAATTAACTTCATGCCTAGTACTAGGCTGAAGTACAGGACAAGAGATTACACTACTGGTTCATGATTTTGGTTTTGAAAAGGAAAGACGTAAAGGTTGAAAGAAAATATATTGTGAATGACCTATTATACTTGTTAGAGATTTTTCATAATTCTAACCATTATTTGCATTCAGATTTTCCAAGGTGTAGCATCCTTTACGTAGTTTAGGTATGCAGTTAATGCTAACAAGGTTGCTTCTCCTTCATAAGACTTAGTAATAAACAGTTTCGGTAATGAATGAGAGGAACTTCAGAAGTTCAAACTTGCACAATTTTTTTTTTTTTTTTTTTTTTTTTTTTTTTTTTTTTTTTTTTTTTTTTTTTTTTTTAGAGAGAGAGAGGAAATTATTTTGCTGTATACGTTATCGTATTTTTTTTTGAAAAAAGAAAAAAAAATTTGTTCTCTCAGCGCAAACAAATCCAACACGAATAAACCAAATAAGATTAGTGAAAAGTCATCTCGAGACTTGTCATAGCATTAACATTCAGAGACTACAAACCTCCGCCAATACTGTGAAACTCTCTTCTTCTTCTTCTTCTTCTTCTTCTTCTTCTTGAAGATCCCGCTTCATCCCGATGTGGACTACTTCCAAAATCTTGTCACAGAGTCTTACCTTTGGTGAAATTGGTATTGAAAATGCAATGTAAATATTGCGTCATTTTTCCTACAAACAAATAAACAAACAGACAAACAATCCGACCCAAAGCCTAACCTCCTTGTGTGTGGTAATAACCTATCGTTGTGCCACGACCCGCCTAATCTCTGTCAAAAAAAAAAAAATCATTCTTGTATTTCATTTGGGAAATGTATTCAGCCGAGTGTATGGATTTATCTCAGATTTTCATTTGCATAAATATACATTTTCTAAGAGCCGGGAATTTCGGTCCAAACGTCGAGGCAGAGCTATGCTTACCTTTAACGTATTCGTAAACGTTCTTACATACGAACATTTAGCCTTGCATATTGTATGGTTAAAACGTTTGCTAGATTTAGGCTATTCTTACCTTCAACGTATTCGTAAACGTTCTTACATACGAACGTTTAGCGGTGCATATTGCGTGATTAAAACGTTTGCTAGATGTTAGGACGTGTCTTCGCGTGCATTTTGGAATTTTCAAGTGAAAAACACATCTGTAGCTTGTATAGAAATTGAAAATGGCTAGTATGATGTTCTAAATGAATGGGTGAATTCTTGCCTGTCAGGTTTGTGGAGAAATGCAGTTCAGGGAAGAGCAATGATAACGTGAAATCACTTTTTCGTTTCCTCGTGACAGCTGAGCTTCGATTCGATCCCTGTAATAAATCAGAGTTGCCAGGTTTTCTAAACGAGGAAAGGTCAACTTCTAATCAACCGCAGCTTTAAAAAACCAAACCATGAGTTGAAAAAGGCCAAAAAATATAGCATTTAAGGCCCAGCTTTTCATATTACTAAAGGCCAACCAATTTATATATTTAAAAAAAATATGTTTTTAGCCAAAAAAGGCCAACCTGGCAACTCTGCGGGCCTGGATGAGCTGACATTGAGGAATTTCATGGGACAGTTACTTTTTATGACTTGATTTTGCACTTTTGCACCTGGGTCCTTTTTAGAAATGGGCCGTCTTTCCACTTCACGCCGACGTAAATATGATCGTAGTATCGTAAGCGTTGTGAATTTATAATAGTTGAATCAGGAGAACTTCTTAAGTTCAAACTTGCAGCAAATGCTTTTATGTTAAACAAGCTGACATAAGTCCTTTCATAGTTTATATATGAAATATCGGTTTTTAATGTTGTTAATGTTTTTAAGATATTTTATTTTAA
>NC_090734.1:142754362-142766862 GCF_036898095.1 Palaemon carinicauda
ATATATGGTTCACGAAATTAGTTCTCCAACTTTCTTTCAAGTGGGCTCCACAATGCACTTGAAGAGTTGGAAGACCCAGACCTACATGGCTGAGGACTATGAAGCGTGAAATAGGAAATGATGAATGGAGAAGTATTGATTTAAAAACTCAAAATAGAGATGTCTGGGAAAAGCTAACCGAGGCCCTTTGCGTCAATGGGCGTAGGAGGAAATAATCTACCGGATACACGGGCCAAGAGCTCCTCATATAACAAGAGAGAGAGAGAGAGAGAGAGAGAGAGAGAGAGAGAGAGAGAGAGAGAGAGAGAGAGAGATAAAACTCGAGTTTTTTGGTGCCTTAAGTGTCATCATTAATCTTGAGATAACCAGCCTAGTAAATCATGATGAAGCGCTTTACTTTCAAATTCTTACCCAACTATCCAGTTTTATCTTTTTTTCATACTTTGAATAGTTTTTTTTTTATTTGTGATGTTATTGTGTTGTTATTGTTGTCATTTATCCAAATACCCAGTTTTATTTTTTTTTTTCCAAAACACTTTGAATATTTAGGTTTTTTATTATTGATGTTATTGTGTTGTTATTGTTAATTTATTGTTGTCAGGTATTCAAATATCCAGTTTTTTTTTTTTTTATTTTAAACTGATTATTCATTTTTTTTATTATTGGTGTTATTGTGTTGTTATTGTTAATGTTCTTGTTGTCAGTGCATTTTTGTAAGTAATTCTTTTTATTGCTGTTATTTGCCCAATTATGTTGTTTTCATATGAATCTTTTGATTAATTGCTAGGTTTTTAATGAAATATTATCCTAAATCTTGTGTCTTTATTTCGTGATTCATAAAAATTTCCTTTGTTACCGTTATCTCTGCAAGTTTTCATCTTTGCCTCTGATGTAATCGTCATTATATTATTAAATATCATATAATTATGATTATGCAGCCTAAACACTATATATTGTTGTCCTTGCATTGCCCATGCAAGGTGACAAGGCATGCCATTTCGGTTGTACGCAAGGCGAAGCATTGTTTTCTCGCTTTACGAAATACGCAGCCAAAAATTGGGTGAATCGGTACGTACACATCGTAACCTTGCTCTTATTATAAATACATGTATGTTCCTAGTTCCTTTTTCTACTTCACTAATGGTCCTTTTCCCTCTTTTCACTTCATATTCATTTTGGTGTCTTTCCTATCTCCTTTACATTAACATTTAAATTGCGGTGTAACCTTCTTCGTTTCCCTGTATGGAAAGTCGTTTTAGGGAAACTACTTGGGATGTCAACATAGGACATGCTCTCTCTCTCTCTCTCTCTCTCTCTCTCTCTCTCTCTCTCCCCGACCAAGATTAAAAAACTGCATTTTAGGTGGAGGGATGAGAATGACTGCTATTTGGAACCTTTTATAGATTGGTATTCATCTCTCCCTCTCTCTCTCTCTCTCTCTCTCTCTCTCTCTCTCTCTCTCTCTCTTACCAAGATTAAAAAAATGCATATGAGGAGAAGGGATGAGAATGACAGTGCTTTTTCGACCCTGGTATAAGTTAATATTCCCCCCCCCCTCTCTCTCTCTCTCTCTCTCTCTCTCTCTCTCTCTCTCTCTCTCTCTCTCTCTCTCTGAGAAAAATGTAGCTACACAGACAGTGAAGACTCCTGTATCCTATGTACATAGGCCTAGGGGTGTTAAGACACCTCTATTATCATTAGGACCTCTGCTCGTTCCCTCCTTCAGAGATACGCTCTTCTTGTAAAGCCCGGACTTCGCTCTTCGCGATAGAACAGGCGTAAATAAGGGGTAGGGAAAGATAATAACATAGAAAGAGATAGGAAGTTGTATGGGGAATATTCTCCTTCAACCGATAATCTTTAATGGAGGAACGATGTTGCAGTTCCATCAAATTATATATATATATATATATATATATATATATATATATATATATATATATATATATATATATATATATATATATATATATATATATATATATATAACGGATTTTGAGCGAAGCGAAAAATCTATTTTTGGGTGAGATAGCCATGTCGTCCTGATGGAAGTTCCTATAGGGTAGCTTCCAAGGGTATATTACAACTACGGCGATATTCCCAGAGAATTCACCTTAAGGTACCAGAATTCTAACTTCTGGAGCGAGTATCCCTCGTGAAAGGGATATCGCGACATATCAGAGGACGTATTCTAGACACGTCACATGGCAATCTACGACCTGAACAGAGATTCGTCTCGTAGGAGGGAGATTGACGAGATACGAATTCGGGAAAGAAAAAGGGGAGCCGCTCCCAAGGCTTCCCTATCCCCCGATTCGTATGCGTGCCTGGCGCCAATCCTGGCGCCATCTGTATTCCTTGTAGCGTACACGAGGTGCTACAGATACTGTATGTAGGGAGGGGTCCTACAGCCCTTTCTTAGAAAGGCAAGGGCGGGTCCATCAGGACGACATGGCTATCTCACCCAAAAATAGATTTTTCGCTTCGCTCAAAATCCGTTTTTTGGGCTCAAGCCATGTCGTCCTGATGGAAGTGTACCAGAGCATTACTGTATCTGTGGATTCTCAGAACGTGCCGTACTCCCCGGAGATATTTATTCCCGGTCGACTAGACCTAGAGACCTAAGATGTTACCGTTATACATCTTTTCAACTAACTATAAACTATGTTAGAGCTTCCTGCCCCCTACAGGGAAGAGTCCTACTAGACTCTGGAAAGTCTCGAAGAGTACATATATCTATGTATGAATACCAGGCAAGCTAATATAGTGGTCTCGCCCTATATTAAGTAAAGCATAGTTTGTATAGAACCACTGCGTCAATATATTGACCAGTCATCCGCACAATACTTGTATTGGACAAAGGTTTATATCCGCATAGGAAGAAACTAATAAAACCGCCCTCGTCCCTTTATGGGACGGAGTCCTCCCATTAGGGGACTTACATAAACCAATGCAACATAGCTTGCAAAACTGAACAATTCTATCAGAATTATTCCAGATAAGATACATAGAATTAAAATGCTCAATTATACCAATAAATTGACACAGGTGAAAGAGACGCAAGGTTCTCAAGAACAAGTTTATTGACAGATAATAAACAGACAGGTTAACAACAAATATATATATTTATATAAAAGAGGGTAACCCAAAACTTTAAGCATAAGTATGATAGTAAACAGAACTTGTTTATCTGAAAGAAAAACCATTAAACACTACTTTAATGAGATACCAAGGTATCAAGTCATAAAAAATCTGTATTACAAATCAATCACATTAGCGTTAGAAACGCTTGGCACACATGTCTGAACTTATGCAAGGTTCACCTTTGAAGGAAGGAACAGTCTATATGGGCACTTGGTGCCCTCATTTAGTTTGTAGTACAGTATGTACCTACACACTCACCCTGGACTTAATCGTCCCAATTAAGACCACTGTTCCTCGCAGAGTTAAACAGTAGGGTTAACTACACGACCCACTGCTACCACAGATCTCTTAAGTTCCTCTACTTGCTTCGCATAGTGGCGAAAGAACACCCTGGAAGACTTCCAGCCCGTGTATGAACGGAGATGTTCAAAATCCATACAATTAAAGAAATTTAGGGATGAGGCAACTTTCCTCGGATCGTGACCTGCGGGTGTACTGTCAGGATCCGCTCTGCGAATAAAATATGTCATTTTCGCTCTGAGTTGATTCAGAGATAAATTTGAGCCTGATGTTTCTCCCCTGAATAGTTGACTACCCTTGAAGTCTGAAGTTCTACGAAGATAGACCTTTAGGCATTCTACTGGACATAGAGATGCATCTTCTTTCAGAGGACAGATTCTACAGGGACCCCACCTGTTGGTGGGTAACTCATTCTTGGCGAGAAACGTAGGATCCGGAAACAGGTTCAGCTCCCCCCCATCCAGGAACTGAACACGACCTGCCTCTCTCGAGAGGGCTACGATCTCACTAACCCTGGCCCCGGACGCGAGTGCAAATAGGAAAATAACTTTTTGCGTCAAATCCTTTAACGCACATTCTTCATTGCTCAACAAGGAGGCGAAATGAAGAACTTTGTCTAAAGACCATGAGATGGGCTTTGGAGGTGCTGAAGGTCTGAGCCTAGCGCAGGCTTTCGGAACTTTATTAAAGATCTCGTTACCTAGGTCGATCTGAAAGGCAAATAAAATGGGTCTCATCAAAGCCGATTTACACACTGAAATCGTGTTAGCTGCCAATCCTTGGCCATGGAGGTGGATGAAGAAAGATAAGCAGAAATCTGTTGGGATCTCCTGCGGATTCTTTGCCTTTACAAAGGCCACCCATTTTCTCCAAGATGACTCATATTGCCTTCTAGTCGATTTGCACTTGTATTCCTCTAGGAAGTCTATGCTGGCTTTCGAAATCCCGAAGCGCTTTCTCACCGCTAGGGCGAGAAAATCATGAGCTGCAGGGTCTGGGTTTTCTGTAATGAAGCGCAGACAGTCGACTTCTGGACTCGCTGGGTCAGAACTGGATGTGGTAGCGGCACGAACTTCATCTGTAGTTCCAACGCCAAGGGGAACCACATGCTGTTCGCCCACTTGTGGGCCACTATTGCCGCTACCCCCTTGAAGGATCTCAGTTTGTTGAGGACCCTCAACAGAAGGTTGTGAGGAGGGAACAGATAAATCCTGGACCATCTGTTCCAGTCGAGGGACATTGCGTCCACTGCTTCCGCTAAGGGGTCCTCGTACGGGGACACGTACAGGGGCAACTTCTTGTTGTCTTTCGTCGCAAAGAGGTCTATTTGCAGTTCTGGGACTTGATTCAGAATGAAGGAAAATGATCCTGCGTCTAAGGACCATTCCGACTCTATCGGTGTGAACCTGGATAGAGCGTCCGCTGTCACATTGCGGACTCCTTGAAGGTGAACTGCCGACAGGTACCACTTCTTCTTTTCCGCCAATCGGAAAATGGCTAACATCACTTGGTTGAGAGGTGGTGACCTCGACCCTTGTCGATTCAAGCATCTCACAACCACCTCGCTGTCTGTCACCAATCTTATGTGGATCGAGTGACGCGGGGAGACTTTCTTTAAGGTAAGGAGCACTGCCATAGCTTCTAGAAAGTTTATATGAAAGGTCCTGAATAGCTTGGACCAAGTCCCCTGGACTTTTTTCCGATGAGAGTGACCTCCCCATCCCTCCTTTGAGGCGTCTGAGTGAATCGTCATCGACGGGGGAGGTGGCTGAAGAAGAACAGACTTCTTTAGATGTCTGGCTTGGGACCAAGGTCTGAGAAGAGTACGTAGCCGAGGCGGCACTGGTCTTCTCAGGTCTCTTCGCGCGTTTGATGCATACCTTCTCCAAACTCCGGTTGCATCCTTTAGCTGTGCTCTTAGCACTGGGTCTGTCACTGAAGCAAACTGGAGAGAGCCTAGTACCCTCTCCTGTTCGCGTCTTGATATCCTTTCGGAATCTAGAAGTCTCTTTCTTCATTGGGATGGAGAAACTGTGTGACAAAAGGTCCCAGTGGATTCCCAGCCACTGGAACTTTTGGGATGGAGAAAGTCGAGACTTTTTCTTGTTGATCTTGAAGCCTAGGTACTCTAGGAACTGGATCACCTGACTGGAAGCTTGCAAGCATTCGGTCTCGGATGCTGCCCACACCAGCCAGTCGTCCAGGTAGGCTACTACCTGAATTCCTTTTAGGCGTAATTGTTTGAGAGCTGCGCTCGCAAGCTTCATGAAAATCCTTGGGGCTATGTTTAGCCCGAATGGCATGGCTCTGAAGGCGTACAGTTTCTGTTGTAGCCTGAACCCTAGGTAGGGGGAGAGTCGACGGCTGATTGGAATGTGCCAATAGGCGTCTGACAAGTCTATAGAGACTGAGTATGCCCTCTTGGGCAGTAAGGTCCTTATGTGTTGCAGTGTTAGCATCTTGAATTTGCAATTCACTATGAACTTGTTGAGTGGTGACAAGTCCAGAATGACTCTGAGCTTTTCCGAGTCTTTCTTGGGAACACAAAACAGCCTCCCTTGGAATTTGATGGACTTCACCTTTCGGATCACATTTTTCTCCAACAGTTCTTGAACGTACTCCTCCAAAATGGGGGTGGAGTGTTGGAAAAACCGAAGGCATGGGGGTGGAGTGCTGTACCAGCTCCAACCCAGTCCATTCTTGAGAAGGCTTTGGGCCCAGGGATCGAAGGTCCAGCGATCCCAAAATTTCATCAGTCTCCCTCCTACCGGTATCATTTCACTTGGACTGCCGTCCTGAGGTCTTGCCTCCCTGACCACGACCACCTCTGAATCCCCTTCCCCTTGAGGGGCGCCTAGACGAGCCTCTGGCTGCTCCTCTAGGTTTTGCACGAAAGGAAGAAGACTGTCCTTCGAACGTTGGGGCGAATGTGGTTGACTGACCTGGCACAGCCTGGGGTACCCACTGAAAGGCAGTCGGGGTTTGTGCCACCATCTGGGGCACTGGAGGCAAAGGCAATTGCAGTTGCTGTTGCTGTCTATAAGGCTTGGCTGGCCGAAATGGTAGCCTAGTCTTCATATTCTTCCTCTTTGGTTGAGGACCCTCATCCGGGGAAGATTTTCTTTTGATAGCCAGGCCCCACTTCTGGAGAAGATTTCTATTCTCCACGGCGGCCTTATCAACAACCTCTTTGACCACATCGGTAGGGAAAAGGTCTTTTCCCCAAATGTTGGAGGAGATTAACTTCCTTGGCTCGTGTCTCACCGAAGCCCCGGTGAACACGAACTCCCTGCAAGCTCTCCTTGCCTTGACGAAGCTATAAAGGTCCTTCGTCACTGTGGCTAAGTGAGACTTAGCCACTACCATGAACATTTCATGGACCTTGGGGTCACTTGCCATCGTCTCGAGAGTAGTCTGATGAGACATTGAGGCAGCCAGTCTTTCTTTTGTCTCGAACTCTCTTCGTAAAAGAGATTCGGACAGCTTGGGGAGGTCCTCGCCGAATTGCCGTCCGGCAATATCAGCCTCCAACTTTCCCACTGAGAATGTCAGATGGACATCCTTCCAGTCTTTGTGGTCCATAGGTAGGGCCAGCGATAAGGGTTTACACTCCTCCAGGGAGGGGCAAGGCTTGCCGGCCTCGACTGCCTTTAGGACAGCCGCAAACCCTTTCTGTAAAAAGGGGAAGGCTCTATCAGGAGAGGACACAAACGAAGGGAGCTTCTTGCTCAATGCAGCTACCTTCGAATTCGAGAAGCCCCTCTCTTTCATCGAGGATGAAAGTAGGGCTTGAGCCTTAGCGTGGTCCATAATAATGACCTCCTTCGGCTCTGTCTCCTCCCTTGAAGCTGGTTCTTTTCTCAGCCGGACATAGCAGTCCGGATATGATGCCTTGCTGGGCCAGAATTCTACCTCCTCTAGGGGAACTGAACCCAGCTTATCCGAGATGATGATCTTTCCAGTCGTCATCGGCATGTGCTCAGCATACCTCCATGGGTTAGCATCTGAGCATATGGGAAGGTCTTTCACATTGAGCCTTTTCCGGGGCCCATGTGATTCTGCCAGGGACTGCATACGCAGTTCCATTGCAGCCGCCTTCTCCTGATTCTCCTTCTGCATTTGTTGGATCATTCCAACAATCGAAGAGAGGGCCTGTCCCAGTTCTACTGGGAGGCCAGCCGATGTTGAGGGGATAGGCTCCGGCATCTGAACCGGAGTAGCCGACACCTCGTCGACCTCATCCTCTACGACATCCGGGGTTTGAACTTGATCCTGACCTTCTGCCAGGAGGTCTTCTTCCAAACGTTCGTCCAGGTCAGACATCCTGTCACACAGCTGGATGTCTTGCATCGCATCTGCGACTTCCTCGTCCACCTGGACTTGATCTTGAAGGATCTCCTCTTGAGGCTGGGGAATCACTGCCTCAGCTGATGCCTGGGGAAAAAGATACGCCCTCATCTTCTCACTTGGAAGATAAGGGCCAGAGGTGTTCTTCTTGAAGCCCCTTACCCAAGTACGAAGCTTTTCCCTAGCTATATCCCTTGATTCCGCCGTTCTAGGGGAATCAAAAGCCTCAGTAATCAGGTTAGTGCATACAGTACATACCTGAGGGTCCCAATACTGGAGATCATCCTTGGAGACAGCGCATGCTGCGTGTCTCCTACAACACTCATGTCCGCAGAGGTTCTTGCTGCGGACATTGCAGAAAACATTTCCGCACTTCGGAGGGTCCTCCTGTAAAGAGAAGAAATTTCCATGAGTATCAAGTGAACTATGTATCACTGGATATGCATAGTATAGCATAACAATTCATAAATGAAAGACACTCACTTGTGTTTCCCTCACAACCCATTGTTGCAGCCTTCCAGATAATAAAATCAAAATGGTTTATCTCTACTAGAGTAACCAATGCAAGGTTTCCAGAGGAAACAGGTGGAGCTCACACCTAGGCAATGATTTTAAAATCTTGGATAATAGACGGGGAAGAACTCTGCTTCCTGTCTGAGGGCAACAGCAAAGGGCTGTGCAAGAAAACACAATAGTGTTAGAAGATACAGTGCTGTACCTAAACTTTTACTATAGTTTTCTTCTTACTGTATATGCTATACAGAAGAATACTAGTACAGTATAGGAGGATGTGTGCCGGCCTGCCTTTGCCGGCCGGCACACACCACAATTAGCTTTAAAGTATACTACTTAACAGCTATAGGGCGGCAGCCCTCTGGTTCAAATGCCTGTGCCGGCGGCAGCAGCTGCCGGCCAGCAACAGCCAGTGTTGGCCGGCAATGATTGCCGGCCAGCAACTACACAAGGTAGTACCCAGCTGCCGGCCACACTCTTGGTGACCGGCAGACAAGGACTGACATAAGCCGGCCGGCAAAGGTACAAGACCGATGCCAGCCGGCAGCAAAAGAACCAGAAGACTACACCTGCCCGGCTGCCGGCCTCATAGGCCGGCAGCCGGCCTCATAGGCCGGCAGCCGGGACAGGTACAGCACTAGAAGAAAATAGAATGGATGCCGGGATAAGAGTGTACACAACCCCCCAAGCCCGGCAACCGAAAGAGTGCATATAAGGAAGGGGAGAAACTTAATTCAGGCTTCCTTGACCAATGCCGTCCGGCTCTGCCGGCAGGCATGGATGAGGGACCAAGAGAGGTCCGGGCAGCACTCGAAAACATAAGACCCTTGCCGTCCAGCGTCTCTGCCGGCCGGCAATGGGCTTAGTCAATCCATATCCCAACCTATACTAGGTCCAGAAGTAGAATGACATATGGTACAGTAATACCCCTGCCGGCCAGCTCTGCCGGCCGGCAAGGTACAGTACAGTAATGGCTAGGCCATTACGGAGATAGAGGGGGAAGGGACAAGAGGGTCCTGCCAACCTTGCTTTAGTGACAGATCACCCGCAGCCAAGAACTTTGTCTTAGCCTAAGGGAGATCTAAGGGAAAGGGCCAGCGCAGTAGTATAATACCTGCCAGCTTCCAGAGCACCAAAGCAAGGAAGGCGTTGCTACTCCCAAGGGAAGATTTATCCTCCCCGAGAACAGCAACAGGACTTAGTCTGGTCGATCACACAAGAAGGAATCATAACTACAGAAACCTTCGATAGTGACCTAAGGGAGCTAAGCTCCCTTTGTAAGTGTTAGGTCAGCGAGGGAGACTCTGCCCCAAGCCAAACAACACGGACTCAGACTAAAAACTCTGTTGTTCTGTCCCTCTTTGAACCAGACTCTGCTGGAACAGGAAGGTACAGTAACACCCTAGTATAGTTTTATCGAAAATAAATTCGGAAAAAACCACTTAGGGATAAGCCCAAGGCTTAAACAGAGGGAAAGGGATTGCATACCTTCTCCGAAGAAAAGAAAGCAACCGGGGAGTATAATAAAGTATACTAAGGCTCCATAAGCAATTAGCCTAGGCACCAAGAGAATCGATTACCTAATTCACCGAAACTCTCACGTATACAATCTTGGAAATATTCCACAGTCTAAAATGTATAAAATATAGCCTAAAGCTTCAATAAAATTTTAATTACACTCGGAAAAAACCATAATCATGCATTAAGTACTAGGACCAAACGACTAGGCTACATGGCCTAGCGTAGGCCAGAATGGCGAATACTTCGCCAAATAATACTAAGCACGAAAGGAAATCCTATGTAAAGCTAAATAGCTAAATTTTTTTAAGCAAAACAACCAGGAATGTCACTCTGACTAACTAATTTATACCTAGCGAGTGACAGTGTCCAGGACACCTCTGGTAGGCTACGGCTCTTGTATCAAAGATTAATCCTATTAATCACTCAAAATTTTACCAAGAGCCTACATTTATACATAACAGACACTATACTCAACTTATCCGAGGTCAACGAAGACGAAGAAGCCATGAAAAGCTGAATAAATCCAAGATTTGCGAGAAAAACAGGAAAAAACACCGAGTTGTTAAGCTACGCAAAAAGGAATACAGATGGCGCCAGGATTGGCGCCAGGCACGCATACGAATCGGGGGATAGGGAAGCCTTGGGAGCGGCTCCCCTTTTTCTTTCCCGAATTCGTATCTCGTCAATCTCCCTCCTACGAGACGAATCTCTGTTCAGGTCGTAGATTGCCATGTGACGTGTCTAGAATACGTCCTCTGATATGTCGCGATATCCCTTTCACGAGGGATACTCGCTCCAGGAGTTAGAATTCTGGTACCTTAAGGTGAATTCTCTGGGAATATCGCCGTAGTTGTAATATACCCTTGGAAGCTACCCTATAGGAACTTCCATCAGGACGACATGGCTTGAGCCCAAATATATATATATATATATATATATATATATATATATATATATATATATATATATATATATATATATATATATATATATATATATATATATATATATATATATATATATATATATATATATATGAGCAACTTTTAAACCTTAAACCTTTAAACCCTTCAACAACTTGGTATCTTCCCACCTATAGAATTTGTTTGCTTCACAAAGGGAATATTATGACACCTTTTTGTCCATTAATTTTATCCTCACTGTCCAAATACACCTTTTTATAAGCGTCATTCACTTATTTTTTCAGTTCATCTTCAGTTATCTCCCTCCCTTTCCCCTCATTATGAAGGTATATCATATCAGTTATGACACAAAAGTGTTCAAGCGACAGTCTGTTGTCTTGAGAATCTCTCTCTCTCTCTCTCTCTCTCTCTCTCTCTCTCTCTCTCTCTCTCTCTCTCTTACTCTTTCCTTCCTTTTCTCTCATTATGTAGGTATATCGTGTCAGTTATGACACAGAAATATTCAAGCGAGAGTAAGGTCTGCGGAGTCCATATTCTCTCTCTCTCTCTCTCTCTCTCTCTCTCTCTCTCTCTCTCTCTCTCTCTCTCTCTCTCTCTCTCCTTATGAAAGTATATCATGTTAGTTATGACACAGAAATATTCAAGCGAGAGTATTGTCTGAAGTCCATACACACACACTCTCTCTCTCTCTCTCTCTCTCTCTCTCTCTCTCTCTCTCTCTCTCTCTCTCTCTTTCTCTCTCTCTCTCTCTCTCTCTCTCTCTCTCCTCTCTCTCTCTCTCTCCTCCTCTCTCTCCTCTCTCTCTCGTAGGACCTCCATCCCTCGAAATTCCCCTCCTTCAGTATGCCTTAGCCCCTCAGAAGCAGGGCGTTGCCTTCTGGGAAAGGATACTCAGAAACAGGAAGAGGGGGAACATGGATAAAAAGAAAATCAAAAAGAGAAAGATGAGGTTATTTAAGAGGAAGAAGAAATATAGGAAGTAAGATAAGGGGAAGAGGAGCAAATGTATGTTGAGTGAAGTAATTCTTTATTTCAATATGGGAATTATTACAAGTAACTATTGAATATGTTTCAGATAGAAATATTTAATGGATGGACCAAGAGCAATTGAGATGATGTATGATAATGGGGAATAAGGAGAGAAGGGAAAAAAAGGGCGTAATAAATGCGTAATGAAGGAAGAGGGAATGGGTATGATGAAAATTGATGGATTTTATGGGATAAGGAATTAAAGTTTAACAGAAAATTCATATATTTTTTATTGATAGAAAATTATTAAAGCGATATAGATGAAAGTGAACAGATGTAAAACAAAATAAGAGTAAAGAATTTTTATGTGAAATAATGTATCTATGATAATAGGGAGTGGTTGAAGGGACCATATTAAAAGTAATAGATATTGAAGAGACGGTAGAAATAGATAAAGAAATAATTGTGTAGATAAAGAAGGAATATTGTTAAATGTATGGAATCTAATGAGAATGGAGAAGAAAATAGATTATAATAATTCACATTACACGAATAGAGTTTCCCTTTTTAGGTATCATTGTTTGAAGTTTCTTTTTTCTTTCATGTTAATGAATGCTCTTGAGGTCAACCTCGTTTTCCCGTACTTTTCCGAACTTTTTTTTATGTATGTATCATAAACCTTAGCCTTTTTTCTTTATTGTACGTGTTAAAATCTTTTTCCTTTTTTTTATTTTTTTTTTCTTGTTCGTGGCACAAACCTTTGCCTCTTTTCTCTCTTGTACC
>NC_090734.1:142774362-142795380 GCF_036898095.1 Palaemon carinicauda
TATTATCATTATTATTATTATTATTATTATTATTATTATTATTATTATTATTATTATTATTAATATTATTATTATTATTATTTGCTAGGTTACAACCCTATTTGAAAAAGCAAAATGCTATAAGCCCAGGGGCCCCAACTGGTAAAATAGCCCAGTTAGGAAAGGCAACAAGGGAAAGTAATTTTAAGAACAGTAACAACATTAAAATAAATATTTCCAATATAAACTATAAAAAACTTTAACAAAACAAGAAGGGAAATTAGATATAATAGTGTGTCTGAGTGTACCTCCAAGCAAGAAAACTCTAACAGGAGAACTTTTACAATATTGTCATTTAATTGTTATTATTATTGAACATGAAATAGGCTTCATGGGAAAACCTATTGAGAACGCCCCTACCTGGAGATCTGCTGGACTGGGGTACGAGACCCGCTCAAGCTCGATAGTTTTTTTGTAGTGTCTGCAACCTCACCATCCTTGTGAGCAAAGGAGGGGGTCGATTCGGAGGAGCCTGTAGGTGTACCTGCTGGAGTCATCAGTAGCCATTGCCTTTTTTTCAGCAATTTAATAACGTAAGAGATGATAAGATTTTTTAAGGTACTCAGTCGAACAAGCGTTTGCGTAATGTAGATTAATTTCTTAACTTTGCTTATGTATTCATTTTTTTAAAGTTGATGTTATATTTCTTTTTGTGTTATTCTTCTATGCACATGTACGTTTATTTCTATTTTTCCACCCTTCATCTTATTTTTCAGTGTTTCTTTTTATCATGCAGACGGAAATACGTCTCGCCTGGTGTGATTGTGTCCGCATTTTACACAAGTTTATGTTTTCTAATGTCTGATCTACTCCGACCCTTTGTATGTTTAGAGGCAAGCACACTTTAGTGGGATATTTTTATACTTTTGACATGAACAAATATGTACAAGACTTTTTTGTGTTTTAGTTTGAATTATTTTTCTATTGACGTTTCATGATGCATATGCAAATGTCATTTACATTTTCCAACATGAAATTTCTGATTTTGTCTCGCTAGTAATTGTGTTAGTTTTTAAGTGTATGAAAACATAAATAAACATAGAGAGTAAAAGCCAAAGTAAAGAGAGAAAATTGCAAGTACTTGGACAACATAAATGTGTCAATTTTCTTTTTTTAAATCAAGGTACATTTTATGATCAACTACAGAAAGAATGCATCCTTCTAGTAATCGACAGACACTTCATATAATTTTTTGGAATGAAGGTACTTTTTGTTATCAACTTTCGACAGGAAGGAAGGCATTTTTTTTTTTTATAAAACAACAAACATTAACCAAATTGTAATTGAGAACCTTTGTTGCTCTCATATGTATTGAACTGAATCAAGGAACTGGAAAATAATCAAGAACATTGAACAATGTTTTTTCCTCTATTGGAAAATGCTTCTAGGAAAAGAAAAGGATTTAAAAAAAAAAAATTATGTGATGCGTGAGACAAGTCTTTTTATTTTTCAAATAAGTTCTTGAATAGTTAATCTTGTCTTTGATAAATACATTACACCTGCTGGCGATGTGTATTATGACGTCATGGTCACTTTTGATATTAATAATCTCTTGAGAGGAGGATTATTTATGTATGTCCTAAGAGCTTAAAATTATTACTGTGATATGAGTAGTAATAATAGTGTTTATATTTTTTTATTATTACTAAGTTATTGTTATGTAATTGTTCATACATATACATGTCAATAATGTAAATTGATTGATTTGTAATGAATCTACTACGTCGAATACAGATCTAATGCGTTGTATTTTGTACTGCACGTGTTTCATACACGCTCTTACACTGTAACGGTTTTAATTTATATATCTTATCACATGATAACTTCTTGTTATCATGCTAGTTCATGCTTTTTGAGGTTTTGTGACGTTCTTGCTCGGACATCGCTGTATATAAACCCAATTATTGTTGAATAAAGTATAAATAATTTCACCTCGCCTCCCAGTTATCTCCAAACTGGCGCCTCCACACAACTATTAATAGGTTTAAAGGTCACTCAAGAATGGCAGAGGCAAGGGATAGTGACACTGCCCTAGCAAGCAGGACAATACCCTAGAGACTGACCAAATATTATATGATCAGCGACCAAGCCCCCTCTCCATCTAAACTAGGACCAGGGAGGGTCAGGCTTTGGCTGCTGATGACTCAGCAGATAGACCTATAGGCTCCCCCCAAACCCCCCAACCTTAGTTCACAAGGTAAGGTTGCAGACATTAAAGGCACTACTGAGTCTAAGTGGGACTCTAACCCCCGTCTGACAAACACCAGACAGGGACGTTACCAATCAGGCCACAACAATCCTAAGCGGTAAAATTTATTGCAATGAAGGAAATCTAGAAACGTTTATAACGCATAATCCTGCATACGTAGAAGTTGAAAAGGAAATGACGTCATTTGAAAGGGGTCTCAATTCCGATATGTTATATCTCAGTAAATAAAGTGAAGAAGAATAAAAAGTGAAGAAGAAGAATTTTAGTTACAACTTATAAACGCAAAGTTCTTTTATTACAAAGATCATTTCGAGATAATTTTGGGAATGAGGTTTTGTGTTGTATCGCGTGACCCAAGGGATGGGGGTTATAATAAGGCGAGGTTTGCGTTGCTGAAACATTGCGAGGTCGTCAACTCTATAAATACAACGTCCTTCGGAATGCAGATCCAAAGTTAATTTTAACCCTCGGTTACTGATCCTTCTGATCTCTATAATGATAACTCTCATCATCATCTCCTACTTCATGCTTCAAAGTCCTCAGCCATGTAGGCCTGGGTCCTCCAACTCTTCTAGCGCCTTGAGGAGCTCAGATGAAAGTTTTGTGGCATAATCTCTTGGGGAGTGCGAAGAGGTCGCCCAAACCATCTCCATCTACCCTTAACCATGATCTCATCCACTTATGGTACTCGAATAATCTTTCTTATAGTTTCATTTCTAATCCTGTCCTGCCACTTAACTCCTATTATTCTTCAGAGGGTTTTGTTCTCAAATCTACAAAATCTATTGTTTTAATCGCTCAAGTGTTAATATAAATTAGCTGTCTAAGCCTAGTACCAGTTTGTGTTTGAATGATTTTAAAGAAATTAAGTGTTTCGTCACTGTCTAATTACTAAGCCTAAACAAAACGTACCTTTCTGTTAATGAAAATAAGTTGTTTATTAATCTGTTGACCGAAGCCATTAACGACATTAAGTTGCGTCTTAATTTTTCGATCGAAACCTGTAGCAGCACATAAGCGTATTTTGTATTTCTGTAATTGAATACAGCACTTTTGAGATATCTCACGATTTAGCACAGGCAATTGATAAGTGTGGATCGATATGTAAAATTAATTGATTGTGTAAAATGTAAAGTGAAACCTGCTTGATACTGCTTTATTTGCACCAAGTGATTTTTTTTAATTGTATATTCTCGTTAAATATGTAATAAACATATATTTTTTAAATTCAACCGCATGATTTAATCTTTTGACCTTCTTTTGTATAACTCTGTTATTACTTTAAGTCTGGTATTTTTTACTCTTAGAATTATTTAAGTCATAGACTTGTTATTACCTTTAGCCTGACCTTTATTACCCTTAGAAATATTTAAGTCGTAAGCTTAGAGAATTTCAGGTACTTGTTTATTCTGATTGATTTTCTGAAATTTTAAAACAAACAAATCTAACAAATTCTACTTCACCGAACACCTCCATTATAGAATTCCTCCCATTTCCCCAGTCTTCAGTAAACAAAAGGGTTAATGGAGCGTTGAAACAGCGGTAGATGTATTAATATTCTTGGCCAACTTCTGTGTACCCCGACTTCTGATTCTCGCTCAAGGTTTGATAGATTTGACAAGTAAAGGTACTCCTTAGGACACCCCCCCCCCCCCCGCCCCGCCCCAGGCCAATTTTAGTGGACGGGGCTCCCACTATTTCGTGGTAAGAAATGAAACGCATTTGTGTCTATGGATATCCGAGCCAATTTTCTTTTTCACAGCTTGCCTCTCCATTTTTTTTTCTCCTCCGTACACTGGAAAGTGTCCCTTGTGCGGGCAATCTTACTCTGCTAAACTAGGGGTGGTACAGTTGGCTTCACTACTTCCGGTACACTGACGTCTCTTTACTTTCCCGTAAAGTGTACCGGAATTTATGAAGCCAACCGTACCCCTAGCTATGACTCTGGTGGAGAAGGGACTTGATGATCGACGATAATAGGTTGAAATCTTGATCCTTAAGAACATAGTACCTTGTCCGTGACATCATGTGCCCAGAGCGACCTTTGAACTTATAAACCTCATGAAAATCACTTTTATATTTTTAATTCAGTGATGAATAGATTATTGAAAATGAAAAGTACACTTACAACTTTCGTCACAAATTGAATGTTTCCTCTTTGTGTATGGTTTTACTGACAGTTACGCAAAGATTGACTGAAATGGCTTGCACACAAAAATATGGTTATTTGTAATCAACATATTAGATAGTTTTCGAACAAGTTAACACTGATTTAGTTATATGTGCCTTGCAATGGGCAATGAATAGAATGGAAAATATATCATATTGAGCTTAATGATACCACGTAAACTATGCCTAGCTGAAATGGTTAGAGTTGAGAGAGAGAGAGAGAGAGGAGAGAGAGAGAGAGAGAGAGAGAGAGAGAGAGAGAGAATTATTTTAAACATAGCCAAGTATGTATTTGGAAGAGGTCTCTTTTCAGATATTTGCAAGATATCGTGGTGCAAATCTCTCTCTCTCTCTCTCTCTCTCTCTCTCTCTCTCTCTCTCTCTCTCTCAGCGCAATTTCTTTGTATAATTGCATTCATCTATCTATTAAAGTAATATTTTAGTATAGAACCCTCAACGCTTATAACATATAAGCATATTGATCATTCCTATCTTAAATATTCACCTTTAATATTTCTATTTTCCTCACTCGTAATGCAAAGTCTCCTTCGTCACTTCTGTTCCCAAAGGCGAGACAGCTTTCCAACTCGAAGGAACCTGGGTTCTATTATTAGACTACTCAACCGGGTATCTGTTAGTCAAGGGAGAAAGAAATTCAGTGTCTTTCAAAAACTAAATGAGGCAAATTGATAAACAAGTATAAACAATCCCTGTGAGAAAGGATTGTGCTTGTGAAACGCCCCAACCTCCAGATACGTAAACAAAGTTCTGAAAACACTCTGGGAAAATTAGATTAATCAAGTAGATGAAGATTGAAAGAATTCTCTGAAAAAAATTGTATGAATAAACGCAGATGAGGAAATTAAGGAGAATCTGAGTGATGGACATAGAAATGGAAATGGGAAGACAAGTATACTTTCACATATTCCCTAAGGAGAATTTTACACATCCAATTTACTAAAAGGAGAAATGGGAAGACATATATTATTATTATTATTATTATTATTATTATTATTATTATTATTAGCTAAGCTACAACCCTAGTTGAAAAAGCAAGATACTATAAGCCCAAGGGCTCCAACAGGGAAAGATGATACAGTGAGGAAAGCAAATAAGGAAATATCTTTTCTTTCCAAAGGAGAATTTTAAAACATCCTGTTTGCTGAAAGGGTGAAAGTGGACATAAGTCAATATTAGGAAAGTTTAAGATTGGTATTATATTTCAAAATTTACTTTCTTTAGAAATTATTCCTTTATCTTTCATTTCCCATCTCCAAACTTCTTTCCCATCGTTATCCCTACACTAAGGGGTTGGTTGCCTGATGCGCCCTCTCCAATGCCTCCTATCAAACGCATCCTCTTCCACCACATCTCTTCTCTCCATATCATCCTTCACCATATCTCGCTATCTAATTCTCTGTCTCCTTCTCGATCTTCTCCCAATAACAGTTCCTCCCAAGCCCTCCCCACCATCCATCCTCAACACGTACCCACACCATCTCAGTCGTAACACTTTTCTCACCTCTATAATCTTTACTACGCCTGCCATCCCTCCGTATCATTCATCTAATTATCTGCGTCCCTCTTGGTATTCTCCCCCTAGTAGGTTCCTCCCAAACCCTTCTCACTCCCTCTTCCATCTTCGAACTCCAACAAGATAAATTTCAGAGATATCAATAAGTATTAGTTGACTACCATACTGAGAGGTAGCTACAGAGTCGAACCTTGAATGTCTTCTTTGAGAAACCGTACGTTGACAGCCCCTTCCTGAACAAGCCAATGACATCATCAGAAGGAAATAGAAGTTTGACGCGTCGATAGTAACCTATTCAAGAGTATCGGTGATAGCAATAGTGAGGTTCAGTGATTCATATTATACTCATTTTTTTTAATGAGGCACATTTGCACCGACTCTCAGGGGTGCCCTTTTAGCTCGGAAAAGTTTCCTACTAGCTGATAGGTTGGGCAAAATAATTCTAACCAATCAGCTAGTAGGAAACTAAGCATGTGCTGCATACATAAACGAAAGTATGCAAATGAATCCGGAACACGCATCACCATGAATACATAATTCGCATGTGTTCATGATGTATTAGAAATTAAACATACTTAAAGTATTCAGTGTATTGCTAACATACCTACACCTACCTAAACCTGCGTGCACGCACGTGCGCACAAGGTGCTCTCCAATGTTAATCCTGTCTCGAGGGCATTGTCCAACGATTAGCGAATTATTATATTATTATCAAATAGACACAGCAACGGACGGTTGCTGTCAGCCATGATTGGCGGTTAATGAATATGAGAGTAGGAATAATGAGAAAGAGTTCATTTAATATGGATGGTAGGATTTTATATATTAGTATTTCAATATACATTCATTCTTATTTATTAATATATTTCATTTTTATTTCTTTTTACTGTTATTCCCTGTTCACTGCGTATTTCGTTCTATAAGATTGTTATGGATGTAACTGTAATATCATGCAGTTCGTACCGTGTTTAAATCCTCCAATAAAAACTAAAGTAAAAAAGCGTTGCACCAGAAATTAGTGTGAAAAATGTATCCACACGTTACCACTGTATATTTCATTTAAATGGCGTTCATGATAGTTCTCACAATTGATTCAGAAAAATAAAAATCATAATTCTAGCCTACATCGTCGTGTTTTTTTTTTTTTTTTTTTTTTTTCATTAAGCTCTTCTCTTTCGTGTTTCTGTCCTTTGTCACTGTATAGGTTCGCATGTCGTTGATTGCTGTAATGCATATTTTAATCACTGTATTTTAGCGTCGTAAGTGTGACTTGTGCGCTGTCTGCGGTCACTTTCGGAACTAACGTCGTCAGAATTTTACGATTGAAAATTCTAGGTTTGAAAGAAAATATTGATGTAAATTGGGATTTATTTTCGCTTTTTGTTATTGTTTTGGTTTTGGGATTGTTATATTCTATTTTAATGTTGATTGTATCGACACTAATGATGTTTTTATTTATATAATTCTTGTGAATAAAGACATTGTAACTCAAGATGAAATAGGTTGGCACAGCAGAGGAACTTATATAGTGTAACCATTGATAGTATCAAAAGAACTTTTAAGAAAAGTGGAAAAATCCCCCGAATATACAAGAGGTTTTATTAACAGAAGCAGCAGAAGAGTCGGCTAAAGCTTTTACTATTATTATTATTATTATTATTATTATTATTATTAATATTATTATTATTGGCTTGGCAATTGAAAAATCCGCGATTGGATAATGTTTACACAGGAACAAGTATACACACACAAACAAACACACACACACACACACACATATATATATATATATATATATATATATATATATATATATATATATATATATATATATATATATATATATCTGTGTGTATGTATGTGTATGTGTGCGTGTGTGTTTGTGTGTGTGGGAGTGTGTTTACATATATCACTGCAATTAATGTATAACTTATTTCCCTAACGTAATATTTTTTTTCTTGTTACATGCGTGTTTATATATGATAAAGTGATCAGGCTAAAAGCTGATTTTAATGGGGAAAATTGTACTATATTTTTTCTCTTGTAAGATTATAACTTTTATCATGGGTAATCATTTGATTTTGTAAAAATGATTTAAGAAAAGAATTAGTTTTTTTTAGTATTACACCTATTAACTTTCAAATGAAAGTTTCGATATTTTCATACTAGAATAAAAGTTTAATATATTTCCGTAAGTGATTATGCTAATAAGGTTCCTCTTATAATTGCTTGCAAATTGTACGATGGTGCTCTTGGTTACATTAAGAAATATGAATATTCACGATGCTATTCTTCGATACAAATAAGTACTAGCAGTGTTGCTTTCCGACACAGAGTACTACTAGCAATCTTATTTATTATCATGGTCTTCCATGCGCGCAGATACCAGCATGGATTTTTACGATGTAGCCTATATTTTCGATGCAAGAAAACTAACTATTAACTATTAACAATTATTAACTACTGCCTTCGTTATTATATTGCAAAATAGCAGACCGGATATATGATTCATGTTAAGAAATTGAAAGTTCGCTTATTTTCTTTATTCAAAGAACAAGTTATCCTCTTTTGGGGATATTTTTAATACTGCCATATTTCAGAAACTTTGAAATTTATTTTTCCTAGGTTTTTACATATAATCACTGATGACGACCTGAAACAGGTTTTCATAAACTCAAAATTGCAAAGACAGATTCTGAAACTCAAAATAATCATTTGTGATTAGATTCAATCTTTGGAGAAGGAAGATAAAAGCTGTAGGTAAATGATCCAAGATTTTATAGCTGTAGTGTTACGCAAAAGGATATTTTCGGTCAAGGTACAACATTTAAATCCATTGCCAAAGGTCGTTCATGATTGGCAGGGGCAAGGGACACTGACATTGCCCTTTCAAGCAGGACAATGCCCTAAAGACTGACCATATTCCATATGATCAGCGGCCAAGCCCCCTCTCCACCCAAGAAAGGACCAAAGAGGGCCAGGCAATGGGTGCTGATGACTCAGCAGATAGACCTATAGGCACCCCCCCAAAACCCCCCCTTCCTTAGCTCATAAGGGTGATGAGGTTGCAGCGACCAAAGGAACTAACGAGTTTTGAGCGGGACTCGAACACCAGTCTGGCAATCACCAGGCAAGGGCGCTATCCATCAGGCCACCACAACCCCTCCCAACCCCATTGTTAGCATAAATGGCTGCATGTTCATAACCTGGTTCATTCATTCTTGACGATTATGAGACAGGCAATGTTAAAACTCTCGGCCGAGTTTATTCTATTCTCTTTCCTTTATTCTGTTCTCTTTTCTTTATTCTATTCTCTTTTCGTTAGGCTATTCTGTTCTCTTTCCTTTATTCTGTTCTTTCCTTTATTCTATTCTCTTTCCTTTATTGTTTTCTCTTTTCTATATTCTATTCTTTTCTTTATTCTATTCCCTTTACTTCATTCAACTCTATTTTCTTTATTCTTTTCACTTTTCTTTATTCTATTCTCTTTTATTTATTTATTTTTTCCTATATTTTATTCTCTTTTCTTATTCTATTAAATCTTCTTTATTCTCATCTTTTTTCTTTATTTCGTTATTTTTTTATTATATTTTCTTTTCTTTATTATATTCTCTTTCCTTTATTCCATTCTCTTTTTATTCTATTCTCTTTTTATTCTATTCTCTTTTTATTTTATCCTCTTTTCTTTATTCTATACTCTATTCTCCGAGGAGTTGGAGTGAATGAAAATTGCAATTTGTTGGTATCAATGAAATTGACTCATTCGGTGCAATCATTAACTATGAAATATACAAGAAGAAATTTCTCTCTCTCTCTCTCTCTCTCTCTCTCTCTCTCTCTCTCTCTCTCTCTCGCAATGGTTCGGAAGGCACGAAAAAAAAATATTTAATGTGAATTACGTGGAGTCGAAGATAGTCCCAATTATTAGAAGTTATCACGTTGGAAATCTTTTCTTTATGCCAATTAACGAAATAATTCATATCGTATTTTATAGAATATTTTATAACCGCTAGCCTGTGCTTCGAGAAGTAATATAGGATGGTCTAGGGCATAATGTATTTCTTTAAATAGAATGGTTTTTATTATATCTTTAATACAGCAAACTCCCAATTATTTATCAATCTTCCCACATTCCTTCCATGGTCCTTATTTTTGTGGGAAAGGTTACATAAGGAGGATAGCTTTTATGAAGAATTCAAGATCTGTACCTTCATAGTAAGAGGAGTAAATTCACATTTAATATTAAATATTTTTATGTAATATATATATATAAATATATATATATATATATATATATATATATATGTGTGTGTGTGTGTGTGTGTGTGTGTGTGTAAAACGCATGTCAGTTCATGTCTTGGGTTTGGCCAATTATCATCAAGCTGGCCACTGCGGAAGTGTGATGGTGGGAGGACTCCACCAATCGTTCACAGTAAACTAGCCTAGTGTGGTTGGCTTTGAGTAATACAGCTTTTGTGTGGTTGGCTTTGAGTAATACAGCTTTGCTGATCATAGCGTTGCAAAAACCCTTTCATCACGTTAAGGCATTACCCCACTCAGAAAGGGATATATATATATATATATATGTGTGTGTGTGTGTGTGTGTGTGTGTGTTTGTGTGTGTATATATACATTTATATATATATATAATATATATATATGATATGGGTGTGTGTGTTAGTTTGTACGCGCGCATACGATCATTATCTGGGAGTATTTTTTACCCAAACCCATCATCGTTACCAGGTACTTTGCAAAATGATTCATAAAAAACAGCCTATTATTTTTATTTTTATTATCGGATTAATCCTGGATGTTTACGTTGTGTGTTATTAACTATCGCTCTTATTTATCATATTAGAATACTCTCTTCACCATCTCCTGTACACAGACTGTCTGAATGACTTAAACCTTTGCAAAAGCTTATTTAGACTGTCAAAATTTTGTTTAACATTGGACCCTGGGATCTCTTTAATAAGGTGCTGGCTAAGGAGTGAATCTGGGCTCTCTCTCTCTCTCTCTCTCTCTCTCCTCTCTCTCTCTCTCTCTCTCTCTCTCTCTCTCTTCTATATATATATATATATATATACATATACATATATATATATATTTATATAGATGTATATATATATATATATTTTATATATATATACTATATATATATATGTATATATACATATATACACATGTTATTATGCTACAAAAGATCTAGTAATCTTATGTAACCCAAACCTTCGAATGCTTGGACTTTTTTCTTTTGCTACTTTAAACTTTTGACTTGCTTTGGTAAATGTACCTTTCTACATCTTTTGTTGTGGCCTATTGGAAACGTCCCCTGCTGAGCGATTTGCCGGACTGTGGTTCGAGTCCCGCTCAACACGATAGTTTCTTGTAGTGCCTGCAACCTCACCATCCTTGTTAAATAAGGATGGGGTGTTTGAGGCAGCCCATAGGTCTTCCAGCTGAGTCATCAGCAGCAATTGTCTGGTCCTTCCTGGTCCTAGCTTGGGTGGAAAGAGTCTTGGGCGCCGATCATATCTATGTATGGTCTTTCTATATGGTACTGGCACTGTCCCTTGCCTCTATCATATCAAGAGCGGCCTTGAAATGTTTCCACACTTTTCAAATAGTATTTTTTTTTATATTAGTTTTTCCCGGAAGGTTAATTTTTTTCCCATTCACTATTTCGTATCTATCAAGTGAATATATATTTAGTTTACCTCTATTTTGTTATTTTTTTTTATGGAATTATAAATCTCCGACGCTTTCATGCGCTTCGTTTTGATTGATCTCATAGATATCCAGATATGTTGTTACCTTCCATGTGATAAGCTTGTTGCTCCAATCCATTTAGTTTTTTTATATGATAGTAACCATTATTTAAATTCATTCTCAAAATTTTCATCTTCACGCACTGGAATTATTTGTTATTATTTATGAAAAATTACAATGATTTTCTATGAAGCCAGTATTCACCAAAAGGTTATTCTTTCTATAACGCAGATATCGATTATTTATATATATTTCTTTAGGTTCTTGTATTGATTCTGAAGTGGATACTTTAAATTATGTGTGTGTGTGTGTGTGTATATTATATATATATATATGCGTGTGTGTCTGTGTGTATATACGAAAGCGTATATCTGTCCTACCTATCTATCTATTTATATATATATATATATATATGTGTGTGTGTGTGTGTGTTTGTGTGTGTACTCTAAAAAGAGTGCGACCATTATGAGCATATGTTTTCAACCTTAGATTTGAAAACCCAGAGAGAGAGAGAGAGAGAGAGAGAGAGAGAGAGAGAGAGAGAGATAAACAATATGTTGATGATGATAGTGATTAATTATGGATACAAAGTCATTTATTTTTAACCGCGATGACAACATCTATTGTATCACTCTACGTCAATTCCACATAGTTCAAAAGAACTTTATATTCATCGTTAGATAAAAAAGGATATTTTAGAAAGATGATCATATGATCAACGAAAGAAACCGCCAATATCTGTAAACATTGAACATTAATTTCTGGGTTCCTTTGTTCAGGAATGGATGGATCATCATGATGTCTCTAAAATCAGTAAGTAACCTCAATTTTTTTTTTTTTTTTTTTTTTCATTTCGGCTCAGGTATTTTTGAGGTAAGGGAAATGTGATATGCAGTATGCTGTCCATAAACGTATGATAACATTTTAATGCCTTTTTATGCTCTTCTAAACGCTCCTTCTAAACTCTCCTTATTAAAGTTCCTTTTAAACGTACCTTCTAAACGTTTCCTATTCCGGTTTTGCTATAGTTTGCTCTTTTTAATAATACCATTGTTTCAAGCTACTGAAAACCCATAGATGGATATATATATATACATATATATATATATATATATAATATATGTGTATATATATATATATATATATATATATGTATACTGTATATACATAAATGTGTTTGTATATATTTGTGAATAAATGTAGAAGGTATTGGGGAATTCTTTCAAGTGCTTAATCACGTATATCAAAATCATGCGTAACTTATACACACACACACACACACAACACACATATATATATATACATATATATATATATATATATATATAGATATGTTTGTTAGTGTGGTGTGTCTTTATATACATTGTCCGTGCACAATGAATGGTCTGTATACCTCTCTCTCTCTCTCTCATCTCTCTCTCTCTCTCTCTCTCTCTCTCATTATGATGTTTAGATAATACCCGACACGTATAATTTTTCGAAAGTTAAGAATATGATTTCCCGTATTCACTGAATAATTAAAACAAAAGTTGGTGTCTGGGTATTTTGACCATGTGAAATAAGGATGGTGTCGGGTACCGGTAAAATTGCTTATAAAAACACAACATTTAGAAAAAATATTCTGCAAAATGGCAGCAATTCCCACCAAAAATGGTATTACCAGTATGTAAATCATTTGCTTTTATGATTCAGGAGCAGAACCATGAATTAACTTTAATTGCTATTACGGTTTATTCTGTCTGGGCTGCCATTAAAATTATGCATGGAGAAACTTTTGGTATATTTTTGGAAAGTGCTGTAACGCTCTTTTTAATGTGAACCTATTGCCTTGGGTAATATTATTATTAATAGTGTATACGACCAGTGAAAATAATATATATATATATATATATAATATATATGCATACGAACACCCCTCTTACCATGGTATGATTACTCCCTCTCCCCTTATTGCCCCCTACCCTAGCGCTTGAGAAGACACCGAGTGGTTTTATATATATATATATATATATATATGTATATATATGTATATATATATATATTATATATATAATATGTGTGTGTGTGTGTGTGTGTCTGCGTGTATATACAAAATCAAATATTTCATCATATTAAATTTAATGATCAAAATCTCCCTCTTTTAAAAATTTTATCATCGACCGCGAACAACTTCGAAAGCAAGTTATCACATCCGGTCGAACGTGCACCCGAGTTTGTCCCCCAAACAATTTCCAAATAATTATGGGCGTTGATGCTCTGGGCCAATAAATGCCACGAATCCCTGTTGGGGATTGACAATCCGTCATCGGTTTGGCATTCCGGTCAAAAAGGCATTACTTCGTGGCTCGGCCAGTCATCCTGAGAATGCTAAGCGGGCCTTCGGTTTTTGGACTATTATTATTATTATTATTATTATTATTATTATTATTATTATTATTATTATAGATAGAATATTTCTAAATATCACCTTCAGTTGGAAATGCGGAAATGGAACCTCTGTTTAAAATGTTTAAAAACCACTCATGAATGGCAGAGTCAAGGACAATGCTAACAGGACAATGCCTAAACACTAACCATATATATATATATATATATATATCGTCATATATATATATATATTATATATGATCAGTCCCGAAGCCCAATCTACACCCAAGCTAGGACCAGGGAGGGGCCAGGCATTGGCAGCTGAGAACTCAGTAGGTTGACCTATACGTAGGAGGATTAAAATACTGTTATTTTTCCTCCAAGACCTATGCCCCCCCCCCCCCCCCCCCAAATCCTTTAGCTCACAAGGATCTTGAGGTTGCCGACACTAAAAGAAACTATTGTGTTTGCGCAAGACTCGAACCTCATGTCGGGGATCGCCAGGCAGGGGTCGTTTCCATTAGTACACCGCAACCCCATCATTTCAGCTTATAATTTTATTACTGAAATCTCGCTCAGCTTAAAAGCATTAGGTTGACGACCCTTGTGGAGCCTAATTTATTTTCCTTGGGCTTTTGTAATGTTCCTTTGAGACGAGAGAGAAAGTGAGATGGAAAGTGAGAGGCAACGAGATGGGAAGAGAAAGCGAGAGTCATTTAAGTCAAGAGATTAAAGTACCGCCCTTGTGCTAGTGTTAAATTATCAAGTCTCATTAAAGGGAGCTTTTGCTCGTTATCAACTCGACAGACGATTAACAGAGGGAAAATTATCCCTGGGAGAGTTGGTATCTCGAAATATCGCCGCTAGAGGGCAGCAGCGAGCTTCGTTTTGTAAAATGTTCACAGAAGTTGGTAACATGGATGCGCCTCGTTAAAAACATCTAGAATTGGTTATGTAAACATAACTAATTAATAAAAAATAGCTTTCTTAATGAGGGTTATTATTCCAAATTTCCTCAGTTTTGAGGATGAATTCTTATTTAGAAATTAATAATTTCCTTTCGTTTGATCCGGAATCACAACAAATTTCAAAAAATTTATTTGTTTTACCTTTAGTCTCGACTTCTGACATTTTCAGCGTTACGATTACTATATTACGGCGACTATTTTTTCTCTTAGAATTGTCTTTAATATCTTTATTTGAAATCATTTTAGTTGCTTCAAAGACGAAAAGAGTCATGCTGTGGGGAACTTCAGAAAGGTAAACGAGACAATGATCATACGGTTAGCTGCTGAATCCTGGATGAAATTCCTATTCTGAAAACTTCCTCATCATTGCATATTCCTAAAATTAGTTTCTCCATTTCTGTGCTTAGTTGATATAAAGGTCTTATATTTCCATTCTATGTATACAGTATATATATATTATATAAATATATATATATATATTATATATATGTATATATAATATATGTATATGTGTATATATAATATATGTATGTGCGTATATATATATGTTTATAGCGTTTCAAAAAGGCATGGTTTTAATTGTGTTAATTAATATGTTTTGAGCTTTTAGAAATATATTTTTGATTTTGAAAAAATAATGTTTTTGAATGTTTGAAATAAACACACTCAAAAAACATGCTTTTGTTTCAAACACTCAAAAACATTTTTTTTAAACACTCATAAACATTATTTTTTCAAATTCAATTTTTTTTAAACGCTCAAAACTATGTTTATTTCAAACATTCAAAAACATACTTTTTCCAAACACTCAAAAACATTATTTTTTCAAAATCAACAAAATATTTTTAAATGCTTAAAACATATTAATTCAAACAATTAAAACCATTCTTTTCTGAAACACTATGAAACATTAATTTGTTTTCAAATTCAAATATATTTTTTTGAAACAATATTTTATTTCGAATGCTCATTTTTTTTTTTTTTTTAATAGCTCCAAAGCACATCTATGAATGGTTTAATTATTATTAAGTTTACCTTCTTTAGACTGAAGCTCATCTAACTTGGTTTGTTTTTATGTCATTTTCAACCTGCATTGAGCTTCTCTAAAAGTGAAGCCAAGTACCACACAATACGCGAACTTTATGGCCATATTCTTCTTGGAAATATATTTAATGAAGTCTCCTAACATATTTTCTTTTTGATTTTCGGTCTTTGTTGGCTCGGATGTTTCCTTCTGCTAATTAGAAGTACAAGAGGTGAATATGTTTTAAAAGATAATATGAGAGAGAGAGAGAGAGAGAGATGAGTAGAGAGAGAGAGAGAGAGAGAGGGGCGGTTATGTAAGGTTGGAGGTGATGTATATATCTAATTAGCAGTGCTAAAGATGAATTTATTTCAAAAAATGATGAGAGAGAGAGAGAGAGAGAGAGAGAGAGAGAGAGAGAGAGGCTAATGTAAGGTTTAGGTGTGATGTATATATCTAATTAGCAGTGCTAGAGATGAATTTATTCCAAAAGATAACGAGAGAGAGAGAGAGAGAGAGAGAGAGAGAGAAGAGAGAGAGAGAGAGGCCTAAGAAAAGATTATTCGTAGTGCCTGTGAGGAGATTATACTGTATATAAGAAGAAATTGTGGGATTTGAAGTATTGCCTTGTATCATCAATAATGGGGATCTTAGGCCTAGAAAATAAATATTCTTTTGTTTTAACTTATAGTTTTTTTTTATTTATAATCCTTGCAAAATTCTAATGACGTTTTGTTTAATTCGTAATGAACATTGTAAAATGTATCAGGTTTACTATTAGGTATTTAGAAGGTCAACATGATTAATTGGTGATAGGAAGCTTTTGCTGTTGTTAGTTCGTGATATTGTGAAAGTTAAAGGTTGTTGCTTTTTATTTAGATAAGATATACTACTGCACAAATGCTCTTACACACACAAACAAACAAACACACGTTAAGGAAGAATAGCCTATGCATATTACTCCCATGGTGCATTGTAATGCACGTCGCAGTAAGCAATGCACATAAAAAGGCAGAAGGATGCTTTATCAATGTTTAGGTTTATTTTTCATTATTGGAATCCTTGTAAACAAAAATCATTGAATATAATTTCAACTCTCTATTATAATCTCATTGTTATGTTATCTATTTTTTATACCAATTTCAATCTAATCAACAAAAACTGTTGATTGTAATCAGGCAATAGTCACTTTTATCTGACCCTTTTGGGATCGTATAAATACCTGTGTTATACGTAAATAAAATTCGTTGTTTGGGGGGCTGCCTTTTGCATTAGCCATTCCTCCCGCTCACTGTTACAGTAGAGTTTTAAGAATGTATACCATAAAAAGATTTATTGTTAACTTTATAACAAAAGGGGATTATTCAATGTTTTATGTCAGAGTTTTATTTACGGAAGAGGCTTTGTTGTGTCACCCTTTCAGTGTGCATGTGAACTGCAGTGATATTTTTAGTTTGTAAAGCTGTACAGAACAGAGGTGGTATTTCAATTGGCTTTATTCAGATACAGAAGTGATAGCATGACGATACAAAAATATATTTATTCCTATTTCTTACGAATCACCAACATGTTTTCAGAGAACTGAGGATTGATATGAAAATTCTTCTGTCGATTCAAATGAGAATATTAAAAGAGAAATGAAGGAATAAGAACGGAAGTAATTCATTTATCAATATAAAATAAACTAAGAGAAAAAGAGATTAACCAATACAAAGGTCTTTTTGTTTCTCATATTTCAATCATTCGATATAAACTTTCCTGTATGTATCATTTTCTTTTCCTTCGTGAAAAGAAAATTTTTACTTTGGTGAATTTCTATCCATCAAATCGAGATAAGATAATTTCTTTTCTTTTATGCGGAAAAATATTTATTCTTACCATGAAATATTGAGATGAAAAATTATTCTTGAATTTTAAGATCTCTCTCTCTCTCTCTCTCTCTCTCTCTCTCTCAATCGGCAATGCATCTTGCTAGACAATTACAAGTTCAGTTTTTGGACAAGTTTCCAACACGATAGGAAGTTCGTACAGCTAAAGAACATAATCAGTTTCTCTCTCTCTCTCGCTCTCTCTCTCTCTCTCTCTCTCTCTCTCTCTCTCTCTTTCGGCAATGCATCTTGCTAGACAATTACAAGGTCAGTTTTTTGGACAAGTTTTCCAACGTGATAAGAAGTTCGCACAGCTAAAGAACATAATCAGATTCTCTCTCTCCTCTCTCTCTCTCTCTCTCTCTCTCTCTCTCTCTCTCTCTCTCTTGGCAATGCATCTTGCTAAACAATTACGAGGTAATTTTTTTGAACAAGTTTCCAACATGATAAGAAGTTCGCACAGCTAAAGAACATAATCAGATTATCTCTCTCCTCTCCTCTCTCTCTCTCCTCTCTCTCTCTCGTCTCTCTCTCTCTCTCTCTCTCTCTCTCTCTCTCTCATATATATATTACATACACACACACACACACACACACATATATATATATATATATATATGTGTGTGTGTGTGTGTGTGTGTGTGTGTGTATATATTTATATATGTAAATATACACATTATACACATATATTTGTATGTATGTATTCATATATTTATACATACATATATATATATATATATATATATGAAACATTCAACTGTATATATAATTATAATTCTTCTGTTCTGCTTCTTATACCTGATGCAGATATTTAGATATTTTTAATGTTCCTTCCTAAAATGATGAAATGGCTTTTAAGTTAGGTACCTATCTATTGTTTTATTTATTGATTTTTTTGTAAATCACAAATTCAAATATTTGATTATGAAACAGACCGTTAAATGAAGAGCAATAGTAAAGTAATTGGGGATGTCAGTCAATTATTGTTTTTTTTTTTTTTTTTTATGTTAAAGGTAAACATATGAATGAAAAATTTTGTTCTATTTCTGTCTTTTATTTCTTTCTATTTTAACATTAGTTTTCAATGCCATTTTGCTTTGGGAATTACATGTATCTTTCGAAATTAAATGGGTTGATTTTGTGTCCCTATTATTATTATTATTATTATTATTATTATTATTATTATTATTATTATTATTATTATTATTATTATTATTTTTATTATTATTAATAATAATAATAATAATAATAATAATAATAATAATAATAATAATTGTTATTAAAAGTATCAAAATTATTAGTATAATTAGAATGATAAAAATTATTAATTTTTATAAAAATTAGACGCGAGAGCATGAACCCTTACGCAGAATGTAATCTGATTGCTCTGGTATGATAAGAAATTTGATTTAGAATTGAAATTGTAATAAAATTAACTGTAAATCTAGGAATTTGTTAACTAACTGTTTAGGCCTATTTATCGACTCGCTGTTGCATGCTGTGAGAATTCTAAGATTTGTTATCTAACTGCAATGAGTGTATATTCTCGTTAATGCATTCTGTGAGAATTTATAATGTAAAATATTATGCTTATATTCAAACTTGACACTTTAGTAACATAAAAGACAAATTTTCTAATTGCATTTAACAAATTTTAACGCTTGGGTCCCCAGGAATCCGTTCCAAGATTACGAAGATCCACAATTTACAAACACAAATCGAACTGAAAATAACAAAGATAAGAGGAAGAGAATACTGTAAGAAAACAATATTTATCATTTAATACAGTAAGTATTACAACATTTATGATAACCTGATATCTATATCATATGAAAGCCGGCTATTTATTGATTCTTTTACTTGGAAATCATTGGCATTAGGATTCCAGTTCAGACAACCCTTAGACAAAAAAAAAAAAAAAAAAAAAACACACACACACACACACACACTCTCTAACAACTCGACTTACAAGCACTTGCTTGGAATCTATTACGTTCGATGACGTTCGTTATTAAGGATCGGAAGAATTGTGATAATGCCATTTCTGTTTTCGTAATTATTGATATTGCTCCTGCGTATAGAGCACTAACAACTGGTAATCTATCTAGAGGCTATTTGAAAATACAATATATGAGTTGCATAATCTTTTTTCCTAAGATCTTTAGAATAACGTTTTTTAACAGAACTATTGTTGTTCCATGTATAGTAAACAACAACTGATAATCTATTTAAAGCCCTTTTGAAAATGCTATATATGAATTGCATATAATTTTTCATAAGATCTTTAAAATAATGTTTTTAACAGAACTATTGTTTTTCCACGTATTGACGTATTGTAAACAACTGGTTAATGTATTTAAAGATTTATTTGAAAATACAGAACATGAATTACATATATTTTTTCTCAAAATCTACAAATTAAAAATGGGATTTTAATCGGAACTATTATTGTTACTCGTAATTAAAAACAACTAGTAATCTATCCAAAGGGTCTATTTGAAAATACAAAATATGAATAGCATATGATTTTTTTAATTAAGATTTTCAAAATAATTTTTTTTATCAGAAATATTGTTGTTGTTCGTATAGAAATCAACAACTGGTAATCTATTTAAAGACCCATTTGCAAATGCAAAATATAAATTTCAGAATTTTCTCTTAAAATATTCTAAATGGTGTATTTTAATTTGAAATATTGTTGTTCTTCGCATAGGAAACAACAACTGCTAATCTATCTCAACACCTATTTGAAATTACAAATTATGAATTGCATTTAATTTTTTCATAAGCTCTTAAAAATTATGTTTTAGCAGAACTAATCCCATTTTTTTATTTCCTTAATATCCCAACTAAAGAGGTCTTAAATATATCTGATAAATCACGAACTGTCAAAGATATCACGGATGCTTCTCCGAGGGATAAACCGTCTAATTTAAATCACGTGTTAAAGACAAGAATTTTTCCCCATTGAGTTCTCCAGATTTACGTTATTAAGCATAATGATATGAACCCCTTTTGAACGTATTATCTTTGGGAGATTACTGTGAAGTCTACATTATTAATTATTA
>NC_090734.1:142805880-142823380 GCF_036898095.1 Palaemon carinicauda
CTTGCGAGCCTAATATGGAGAATTGGTGGAAGCTTATAGGTCTACCTGCTGAGTCATCAGCAACCATTGCCTGGCCCTCCTTGGTCCTAGCTTGGTTGAAAATGTGACTTGACCGCTTATCATATGTATATATTTTTATATGGTTAGTCTCTAGGGCATTGTCACTGTCCCTTGGCCCAGCCATTCATGAGTGACTTTTAAACCTTTCAACAACTTGGTATTTTCCCACCTATAACATTTGTTTGCTTCATAAAGGGAATATTATTAAACCTTTTTGTCAATTCATATTATCCTTGCTGTCCAAATACACCTTTTTATAAGAGTCATTCACTTGTTTTTCAGTTTATCTTCAGTTATCTCTCCTCTTTTCCTCTCATTATGAAGGTATATCATATCAGTTATGACAAAAGTATTCCAGCGAGAGAGTGGTGTCTTGGGAATCCATTCTCTCTCTCTCTCTCTCTCTCTCTCTCTCTCTCTTTCTCTCTCTCGTTATCTCCCTTTCCTTTTCACTCATTATGAAGGTATATCAGTTATTGCACAGAAGTATTGTCTGAGGAGTTCATAATCTCTCTCTCTCTCTCTCTCTCTCTCTCTCTCTCTCTCTCTCTCTCTTTAGTTATCTCTCCTTCCTTTTCTCATTATGATGGTATATCAGTTATTACACAGAAGTATTCAAGCGAGAGTTTACTGTCTGAAGAGTCCATACTCTCTCTCTCTCTCTCTCTCTCTCTCTCTCTCTCTCTCCTGTAGGACCTCTATCCCTCGAAATTCCCCTCCTTCAGTACGCCTTTGCCCCTCAAAAGCAGGGCGTTGCCTTCTGGGAAAGGACACTCAGAAACAGGAAGAGGGTAAACGTGGATTAAAAAAAATCAGAAAGAGAAAGAGGAGGTTATTTAAGAGGAAGAAGAAATATAGGAAGTAAGATAAGGGAAGAGGAGCAAATGAATGTTGAGTGAAGTAATTCTTTATTTCAATATGGGAATTATTACAAGTAACTATTGAATATGTTGCAGATAAAAATATATAATGGATGACCAAGAGCAATTGAGATGATGTAGGATAATGGGGAATAAGGAGAGAAGGGAAAAATGGGCGTAATAAATGCGTAATGAAGGAAGAGGGAATGGATATGATGAAAATTGATGGATTTTATGGGATAAGGAATTAAAGTTTAACTGAAAATTCATATATTTTATATGGATAGATAATTATTAAAGCGATATAGATGAAAGTGAAAAGATGTAAATGTAAAACAGATGAAATAAGAATAAAGATTTCTTATGTGGAATAATGTATCTATGATAATAGGGAGTGGTTGAAGGGACCATATTAAAAGTAATAAATATTAAAGAAAGGAGAAGGTAGAAATAGATAAAGAAATAATTGTGTAGATAAAGAAGGAATAATGTTAAATGTATGGAATCTAGTGAGAGTGGAGAAGAAAATAGATAATAATAATTCACATTACATTAATAGAGTTTCCCTTTTCAGGTTTCATTTTTTGAAGTTCTCTTTTTTCTTTCATGTTAATGAATGCTCTTGAGGTCAACCTCGTTTCCCGTACTTTTCCGAAAATTTTTTAATGTATGTATCATAAACCTTAGCCTTTTTTCTTTATTGTACGTGTTAAAATCTTTTTCCTTTTTTTATTTTTTTTTCCTTGTTCGTGGCACAAACCTTTGCCTCTTTTCTCTCTTGTACCGGTGCATACTTTTTCTCCCCACCCCCTTTTTTTTTGGTGGGTGTGTGTGTGTGTGTGTACGTGGCACAAACTTTTTTTCTTTTTCTTTCTTATACATGACACAAACGTTTTTCCTTTTTTTATATATGACAAAAAAAATGTTGCATTTTTCCTTTCTTGTACGTGGTACAATATTTTTCCCTTTTCTCTTTTTATCTGTACGTGGAACAAACTTTTTATATTTCTTTCTTGTACATGGCGCAAACTTTTTCCTTTTTTTCTTTCTTGTGCAGGGTAGAATCTTTTTCCATTTTTTCTTGTACGTGGCACAACTTTTACCTTTTTTTTCTTTCGTGTACAAAGCAGAATATTTTTTTTCTTGTACAAATAAAAAAATTGTCGTTCTTGTACGTGGCACAACCTTTTTCCTTTTTTTTCTTTCTTGTACAAAGCAAAATATTTTGCCTTTTTTTCTTTCTTGTATAAAGCAGAAAGTTTTTCCTTCTTTTCTTGTACGTGGCACAACTTTTTCTTTTTTTTCTTTTTCCTGTACGTGGAGCAAACATTTTCCTTTATTTTTCTTTCTTGCACATGGCAGAATTTTTTCCCTTTTTCTTCTTATACGTGACAACTTTTTTTGTACATGGCACTGGGTCAGGGCATTTCTCTTCTCGATCCTCTATATGCAAAGTACCAGAAGGGAAGGAAGATTATGATCATCTTTAAAATAAAACAATTTTATTATAGGATTATTTTTTTTTTACCTTCTGTGCCAGCTTAGAGACTAGAGGTATGAATTCAATAATTGCGAGAGGAAAAAGCGAATCCATTGGAGGAGGTTTAATCCTTCAAATTCTTTCGGTGTCGTCGAAAGATAGAATAATCCCGAGTTAAAGCTTCACGAAGTAAGAAAAACTGCAAGAAGATAAGAAAAAATCCCTAGAGAGAGAGAGAGAGAGAGAGAGAGAGAGAGAGAGAGAGAGAGAGAGAGAGAGAGAGAGAGAGAGAGAGAGTTACTTTTGTTTATGTGAGTGTAAGGATCCATGTTTTCATGCTTGCTTTCTTTTGTTTCATGGCGCTTGTCAAGCAGACAGACAGATGCCGAGAGAGAGAGAGAGAGAGAGAGAGAGAGAGAGAGAGAGAGAGAGAGAGAGAGAGAGAGAGAGAGAGAGAGAGTTTTTCCTCTGGGAAATGAGATGCCGTAGAGAAGGCAGAGAAGAAATACGACTGTAGTGTCACTTGCGATAAACTTACGATCATGTAAAACCGAAACATGAAATTAAGTTGTAGCCCCTCTTGGTGTAATATCTCACAAATATAAATAGAAAATTGGGTTATTTTGATCCGAGGTCTACACAGAGACCTATGAATATTTATCTTTTGTCTGTTAGTGACAGTATGTCGTCTCGTCTAAAGTCTAAACTGCTCCGGCTCTCATATCTTTCAGGGGAATAGCATTTCCTTTTGTTTTAATTAGCTGTCGCAGTACCTGCCGGTAATTAATGTTGCTTTCAGAAGCCAAAAAAAAGCAACAGTAGATCTCTCTCTCTCTCTCTCTCTCTCTCTCTCTCTCTCTCTCTCCCTCCCTCCCTCTCTCTCTCTCTCTCTCTCTCTCTCTCTCTCTCTCTCTCTCTCTCTCTCTGGAATGTGATTCCATCACAGTTACTATCACGTAACTTGGCTATCATATGAGGAAGAAAGTCAATCAGTATTTCGTAACCATTCTTGTCTGTAAAAGTGTCTAAAGACTGCCTGGTCCTTGTGAGTGGTACAATTTTTTCCCCTTTCTCTTTTTATCTGGTGCAATCTACTGTATTCTCGCAGGTGGTACTTATCTTAATTGCATTGTCCTTGATACTAAAAGATAATATTGTTATATAAATTTTTTTCCCTTCTTTATTTTTATTGTACTTTACTGTGTTACCTGACGTTTCGAATGAATTTGTGTCAGAAAGTAATTTCAGTTGATGTTTTAATAGTAGAGACAGTCGTTAGCGACATTGTCTTACACACACACACACACACGCACAGAGAGAGAGAGAGAGAGAGAGAGAGAGAGAGAGAGAGAGAGAGCTATATATGGTCAGCGCCCAGGCTCCTAACCATCCAAGCGCGGACCAGGGAAGGCCAGGTAATGCTGCTGAGGACTCAACTACCCCAAACCCATCATTCTTAGAACACAAGGATGGAGAGGTTGCAGACACTACAAGAAACTATCGAGCTTGAGCGAGACTCGAACTCTAGTCCAGCAGATCGCTAGGAAGAGACGTTTGCAATAGGCTACCAAAACAGGTAAATTGATCCCTATGAGGTCAGTTTCTTGATAACCCCAGATAAGGTGGATTTACGAGAATTAACAAATCGTTATATTCATTATTCATTTGTATGAGTAATTAATATGGATACTAAAATATTTCTTTGGGTAAACTTATTAATATGGATTACTGGTGTTATTTAAGCCAATGACAGGCAAAGCATTATTAATATACCCCTTTTGATACAGTCGTCTTAATCTGTTTGGCTCTTATAGATAAGCCTTTTGATATTTGGGTGACTTGAAATGAATCCCATTCTGATCATGGAATACTGCATATTATATTATTATCATTTTGAGGGATATTTTCATTCAAATTTTTATTCAGTGTATAACCATATTTAAACACTACCCTTATATTTATTTATTTTTCAAAAGGAGAACGATCTCTAAAAAACATTCTTTAGATAGTAAACAAAGTATATTAATCAGTGATTACCTTTTCTCTAAATGGACGTTATAAAAAGTTTTCTTGGCGCCTTTCGTGCAATTTGCTAATATATATATATATATATATATATATATATATATATATATATATATATATATATATATATATATATATATATATATATATATATTTCTAAGTGGGATACCTGAATGTGGTGAAAGGGTTTGTGCATTGTCATAATGAAGTCATTTCAGGGCCACACCTACTAGGCTGGTTAGCATTAAGCGGTCAGGCTAAAGTTTCCCATCATCACCAATCTGCAGTAGCGAACACAGTGATGAAAATTGGCGAAACCTCAGGCATAAATTGACATGTCTAAATTTATTGTTTTTGTTGTGTATGTATATATATGTGTATATATATACATACATATATATATATATATATATATATATATATATATATACATTGTAGTATTTGTATGTAGTCTACCGTATATAATTATGTAAATTGTTTATTTATTCACAACATTCCCTTCCACATACAGATTTGTAAGAACTCCCCTTGCTTTTCCCCTCTTCCACTGAAATATGGAAATTAGTTCATTTTCACCAAATAAATCCTTCAAAATTTCTTATTCTTTTCCTACGACTTCCGTTGCCCACTTTCCCCTTTCACTTAAAGTCTCTACCCCTATTGGTCAACCGGCTTTTGCTCATTATTCTCACTGGACACGGATTCAAGGGTCAATTTAACCAATGATATTATACAATTTCTAGTGCCCATTATAGGTCTCTCTCTCTCTCTCTCTCTCTCTCTCTCTCTCTCTCTCTCTCTCTCTCTCTCTCTCTACGAGGAGCATATTTTTCGATTATTGGAATGGGGTTAATGTTCCATTCACCGTCCAGTTCTCTATGTTTCATGTGTACTTAGATAGAACATACTTATTTAAATGTGTACACTATTATACTTACCGTTAGTTCATATATATATATATATATATATATATATATATATATATATATATATATATATATATATATTTATGTACATATATATACACACATACACACACAACAACAATAATAAATGCAACCATTTCCAGTCCACCGCAGGACTAAGGCCTCAGGCATGTCCTTGGTCATGACTGGGATTTGACCGATTTAATCACCACTCTGTCCTCTGCAAATTGGTGATAGTGGAGGACTTTAGTGTGGGCGTTTACAGCAAACCAACCTAGTATGGGTGTGTGACTAGTACAGCTTTTCTCACCATGATGATACACAAACCCTTTCACCACGGTAAGTATAGTATATCCATAAAATTGCAAATGATACTTGTTCGTTGGTATTCACTCTTAATATCAATTCAATCTAGTTTTATTTTATGATCTGATCGTTGTAGTGTTTACATTGTAATTTTCTCCAATTATCATAAAGGTATTTATAACAATATTTATTTGTAATATTTGATGGCCTGAAGATCATCGTATGTATATGTATTCAAATAGTCTATTTTCGTATTATGTAACTTCTAACTAATTACCTCCGTCAACGAAGTTGGAAAGAGGTTATGTTTTACCCCCTGTTTGTGTGTGTGTGTGTGTTTTTTTGTGAACAGCTTCCTGACCACAATTTTAATCGTAGAGTAATGGTACTTTCAGGGATTAGCTGTTATATAAAAAGCTGGAAATGATTATATTTTGGAAGGTCAAGGTCAAACGTCAAGACCACGGTTGAACAAAAGGTCGAAAAATAAGCTGCTGCAGCGGAGGTCTGCGCTCTACTGAGTGCCCCTCTAGTTGCAGTATATGTGTCAGTCCATTCGTACCTTACATACTTACTTTGATGGCTGCTTTTCCGGTCCCATACAGCAGGGGAACCCCACTCTCTACAGGACCTCCACTGTCGTTTTACCTTGTTCGTTCTGAGTATTTAACGTTTCATATCGCGTATTGTTCATTTACTGTTAAATGGTCACTGTCTAAAGACTCATGAAATAAGAAAGTCTTCAGTTTCCTCTTGAAAGCCTTAATGTCTTCAATCATTCGAATGTTTCGTGGGAGCTTATTATATAGTCTCGAGGCCGCATATTTAAGGGCTCTGGAGCCTGAAGTAGACATAAATCTAGGTTCCAACAGTTTGAAGCCATCTGTAACTATTCTCCTGATTTTAGTTTATCTTTTGAATATATATAAATTACTTCAAGATTCTATCCTTATGACATATTAATTCATTCATTTGTTTATTTTGTGCCCATATTCACAATCTCTTAACCTTTACATGTTCGTCTTAATGGCAGCAATTAGTTAACAGCAGAAAACAATCCCTGGGGTTATTTCTTCACGGTGTTCCCAGAACTTTCCACTCATATTTTCACCTTTCTTGCTATTTTTTTTTTTTACTATTTATCACATTCTTACAAATAACTGATGATAACGAGAATCGGGATTAATTTTCTCAAAAATGATTTAATCACTTAATATCCTCGTGACATCTGTCTTTCATAAGCATCTGTTCTATTTCAGTAAAAGAATGATTTAATAACTTTATGTCTATTTCAATGAGATATATATATATATATATATATATATATATATATATATATATATATATATATATATATGTTTGTGTGTGTGTGTATTTATTTATGCATATATTTTTTGGTCGATTCTTCTACTATTAATGTTGTCTTCTTTTTGAAGGACTTTGCTTTGGCTTTGGGGTAGACCGTAGTCCCGATCGGCTGCCCTGCCTGACAAGGAAAAATAAAACATTTTAACAACAGTAACAACATTAAAATGAATATTTCCTATATAAACTATAAAAAACTTTAACAGAACAAGAAGAGAAATTAGATAGAATAGTGTGTGTGAGTTTACCCTCAAGCAGGAGAACTCTAACATGAGAACTTTTACAATATTGTCATTTAATTGTTATTATTATTGAACATGAAATAAGCTTCATAGGAAAACCTATTGGGAATGCCCCTATCTGGAGATCTGCTGTACTGGGGTGCGAGACCCGCTCAAGCTCGATAGTTTTTTGTAGTGTCTGCAACCTCACCATCCTTTTGAGCAAAGGAGGGGGGTTTGATTCGGAGGAGCCTGTAGGTGTACCTGCTGGAGTCATCAGTAGCCATTGCCTGGCCCTTCCTGGTCCTACCTTGATGTAGAGGGAGCATGTGCGCTGATCATATGTGTATATGGTCGGTCTTTGCGGGATTTTCCTGCTATGGCATTTCCTTTGCTATTCATGAGCAACCTTTAAATTGAAAAACAGACTTTTTTTATATTTGAAATCACCGTTTTGAGTGAAATGGAAATAAAGGTACTGTTTAAATATAATTGAAAATTGAAAAACATGTTGATTAAGATAAGCTCTGGAAATGTCAAGAACGTGATATACTCTACAGTATTCTTTGTTCATGAAGAATTTCTTCAGAATAAAATTTTTTGCATTTCATTCAGATTTGAATGAATAAATTCGTCATATGTGATTTTTTTCAGCAATTTAATAACGTAAGGGATAATAAGATTTTTTAAGGTACTCGGTCGAACAAGCGTTTGCGTAATGTAGATTAATTTCTTAACTTTGCTTATGTATTTATTTTTTTAAAGATGATGTTATATTCCTTTTTGTGTTATTCTTCTATGCACATGTACGTTTATCTTTATCCTTCCACCATTCATCTTATTTTCAGTGTTTCTTTCTATCATGCAGACGGAAATACGTCTCGCCTGGTGTGATTGTGTACGCATTTTACACAACTTTATGTCTTCTAATGTTTGATATACTCCGACCCTTTGTATGTTTACAGGCAAGCATACTTTATTGGGATATTTTTATACTTTTGACATGAACAAATATGTAAAAGACTTTTTTGTGTTTTAGTTTGGATTATTTTTCTGTTGACGTTTCATGATGCATTTGCAAATGTCATTTACAGTTTCCAACATGAAATTTCTGATTTTGTCTCGCTAGTCATTGTGCCAGTTTTTAAATGTATGAAAACATGACTAGGCATAGAGAGTAACAGCCAAAGTAAAGAGAGAAAATTGCAAGTACATGGACAACATAAATGTGTCAATTTTCTTTTTTTAAATCAAGGTACTTTTTATGATCGACTCTACAGAAAGAATGCATCCTTCTAGTAATCGACACTTCATATCAATTTTTTGAAATGAAGGTACTTTTTGTGATCAACTTTCGACATACAAGAAGGCATTAAAAAACAACAGTAAACATGAAGCAAATTGTAATTGAGAACCTTTGTTGCTCGCATATATATTGAACTAAATCAAGGAACTGGTAAATAATCAAGAACATTGAATGATGTTTTTTTCGTATGTTGGAAAATGCTTCTAGGAAAGGAAAAAGATTAAAAAAAAAAATTGTGATGCGTGAGACAAGTCTTTTTATTTTTCAAATAGGTTCTTGGATAGTTAATTTTGTCATTGATAAATACACTACACGTGCTGGCGATGTGTATTATGATGTCATGGGCACTTCTGATATTAATAATCTCTTGAGAGGAAGATTATTTATGTATGTCTTAAGAGCTTATAATTATTACTGTGATATGAGTAGTATTAATAGATTTTATATTTATTATTATTATTATTATTATTATTATTATTATTATTATTATTATCAAGTTATTGTTATGTAATTGTTCATACATATACATGTCAATAACATAAATTAATTGATTTCTAATGAATCTGCTACGACGAATACAGATCTGATACGTTGTACTTTGTATTGCACGAGTTTCATACACGCTCTTTCACTGTAACGGCCTTAATTTATTTATCTTATCACATGATAGCTTCTTGTTATCGTGCTAGTTCATTCGTTTTCGTGTTTGAGGTTTTGTGACGTTCTTGCTCGCAAGTCGCTGTATATAAACTCGATTATTGTTTAATAAAGATTAGTTGCTTTCACCTCGCCTCTCGGTTATCCCCAAACTGGCGCCTCCGCACAACTATTAATTGGTTTAAAGGCCGCTCATGAATGGCAGAGGCAAGGGATAGTGACATTGCTCTAGCAAGCAGGATAATACCCTAGAGACTGACCATATATTATATGGTCAGCGTCCTAGCCCCCTCTCCACCCAAGCTAGGGCCAGGGAGGGTCAGGCATTGCCTGCTGATGACTCAGCAGATAGACCTATAGGCTCCCCCAAACCCCCAACCTTAGTTCACAAGGTAAGGTTGCAGACACTAAAGGCACTAACGAGTCTAAGCGGGACTTGAATCCCCCGTCTGACAAACACCAGGCAGAGACGTTACCAATCAGGCCACAACAATCCTAAGCGGGAAAATTTATTGCGATGAAGGGAATGTAGAAAGGTCTATAACAAATAATCATGCGTACATGGAAGTTGAAAAGGAAATGACGTCATTTGCAAGGGGTCTCAATTCCGATATGTTATATCTCAGTAAATAGGCGGTTTCTTTGTGAAAGTGAAGAAGAAGAATTTTAGTTACAACTTATATCTTATAATGTTCATTTATTACAAAGATCTTTTCGAGATAATTTTGGGCACGGAGTTTTTGTGTTGTATCACGTGACCCAAGGGATGGGTGTTATATAAAGGCGAAGTTTGCATTGCTGAAACATTTCGAGGTCGTCAACTCCATAACTACAACGTCCTTCGGAATGCAGATCCAAAGTTAAGTTTAACCCTCGGTTACTGATCACTCTGTTCTCTCGTACGTCTCGGATCTCTATAATGATATCTCTCATCATCATCATCTCCTCCTACGCCTATTGACACAAAGGGCCTCGGTTAGATTTCGCCAGTCGTCTCTATCTTGAACTTTTAATTCAATATTTCTCCATTCATCCATCTCCTACTTCACGCTTCATAGTCCTCAGCCATGTAGGCCTGGGTCCTCCAACTCTTCTAGTGCCTTATGGAGCCTAGATAAAAGTTTGATGAACTAATCTCTCTTGGGGAGTGCGAAGAGCATGCCCAAATTATCTCCATCTACCCTTAACCACGATCTCATCCACATATGGTACTCGAATAATCTTTCTTATAGTTTCATATCAATCTTGTCCTGCCATTTAGCTCCCAATATTCTTCTGAGGGCTTTGTTCTCAGATCTACAAAATCTGTTGTTTTAATCGCTCAAGTGTTAATATAAATTAGCTGTCTAAGCTTAGTACAAGTTTGTGTTTGAATGGTTTTAAAGAAATTAAGTGTTTCGTCACTGTCTAATTACTAAGCCTAAACAAAACGTACCTTTCTGTTAACGAGAATAAGTTGTTTATTAATCTGTTGACCGAAGCCATTATCGAAATTAAGTTGCGTATTAATCTTTCGATCGAAACCTGTAGCAGCACACAAGCATATTTTGTATTCCTGTAATTGAATACAGCACTTTTGAGATATCTCGCGATTTAGCACAGGCAAATGATAAGTGTGGATCGATATGTAAAATTTATTGATTGTGTAATATGTAAAGTGAAACCTGCTTGATACTGCTTTATTTGCACTAAGGGATATTTTTTTTTAAATTGTATATTCTCGTAAAATATGTAATAAACATATATTTTTGAAAGTCAACCGCATGATTTAGTCTTTTGACCTTCTTTTGTATAATTCTGTTATTACTTTAAGTCGGGTATTTATTACTCTTAGAATGATTTAAGTCATAGACTTAGAGAATTTCAAGTAATTGTTTATACTTATGATTTAACCTTTTGACTTTTTTGTAGAACTGTTATTACCTTAAGCCTGATCTTTATTACTCCTAGAAATATTTAAGTCGTAAGCTTAGAGAATTTCAGGTAATTAACTATTCTGATTGATTTTCTGAACTTTTAAAACAAACAAATCTAACAAATTCTACCTCACCGAACACCTCCATTATAGAATTCCTCCCATTTCCCCAGTCTTCAGTAAACAATAGGGTTATAGGGTTAATGGAGCGTTGAAACAGCGATAGATGTATTAATATTCTTGGGCAACATCTGTGTACCCCGACTTCTGAGTCTCGCTCAAGGTTTGATGGATTTGACAGGTAAAGGCACTCCTTAGGACACTACACCCAGGCCAATTTTCAGTGGACGGTGGTCCCATTTTTTTCGTGGTAAGAAATATAACGTATTTGTTTTTATGGATATCCGAGCAATTTATTTTGTTCACAGCTTCCCTCTTTTTTGGGGGGGTGGGGGGAGGGGGTGGGGGGGGACTTAAAAACAGAGGCAGCCACCGTCCGCTGAAAAGTGTCCCTTTCTCTGCTAAACTAGGGGTGGTACAGTTGGCTTCATTAATTCTGGTACATTGATTGATTGATTGATTTAAAGTTTTCTGGCATCCTAATTCCGGTACACTAACGTCTCTTCCCCTTCCCGTAAAGTGTACCGGAATATATGAAGCCAACCGTACCCCTAGCTATGGCTCTGGTGGAGAAGGGACTTGATGATAGACGATAATAGGTTGAAATCTTAGTCCTTAAGGACATAATACCTTGTCCGTGACATCTTGTGCCCAGAGCGACCTTTGATCTTATAAACCTCATCAAAATCACTTTTATATTTTTAATTCAGTGATGAATAGATTATTGAAAATGAAAAGTACACTTACAACTTTCATCACAAATTGAATGTTTCCTCTTTGTGTATTGTTTTACTGAGTTACGCAGAGATTGACTGAAATGGCTTGCACACAAAAATAGGGTTTTTTGTAATCAACATATTTCGTACTTGATAGTTTTCGAACAAGTTAACCCTGATTTAGTTATATGTGCCTTGCAATGGGCAATGAATAGAATAGAAAATATATTATATTGAGCTTACTCTGCTAAACTAGGGGTGGTACAGTTGGCTTCACTAATTTCGGTAAACTGACGTCTCTTTACCTTCCCGTAAAGTGTACTGGAATTTAAGAAGCCAACTGTACCCCTAGCTATGGCCTGGTGGAGAAGGGACTTGATGATCGACGATAATAGGTTGAAATCTTCGTCCTTAAGGACATAATAGCTTGTCCGTGACATCTTGTGCCCAGAGCGACCTTTGAGCTTATAAACCTCACTAAAATAACTTTTATGGTTTTAATTTAGTGAAATAAGATATGAAAATACAAGACGCGAGACCACAATCACGTTAGTAATGGCATATGCGAAGATGAATAGATTATTGAAAATGAAAAGTACACTTACAACTTTCCTCACAAATTGAATGTTTCCTCCTATGTGTATTGTTTTACTGACAGATTGACTGAAATGGCTTGCACACAAAAATATGGCTATTTATAATCAAGATATTTCCTACTTGATAGTTTTCGAACAAGTTATCACTGATTTAGTTATATGTGGCTTGCAATGGGCAATGAATAGAATGGAAAATAGATTATACTGAGCCTCTCTCTCTCTCTCTCTCTCTCTCTCTCTCTCTCTCTCTCTCTCTCTCTCTATACATATATATATATATATATACTATATATATAATATAGATATATTTCCATCAATATCTTTGTATAATTGCATCCATCTATCTATCAAACTAATATTCCAGCATAGAACCTTCAACGCTTATTACATCTATGTATATTGATTACTCCTATATTAAGGATTCACCTTTAATATTTCTATTTACCTCACTCGTAATGCAAAATCTCCTTTGTAAATTCTGTTCCCAAAGGCGAGACAGCTTTCCAACTCGAAGGAACCTGGCTTCTATTATTAAACTATACTACCGTGTATCTGTTAGCCAAGGGAGTAAGAAATTCAGTATCTTTCAAAGACTAAATGAGACTAATTGATAAACAAGTATAAACAATCCCTGTGAGAAAGGACTGAATTTATGAAGCGTCCCAACCTCCAGATACGTAAACAAAGTTCTGAAAACACTCTGGGAAAATTAGATTAATCAAGTAGATGAAGATTAAATGAATTCTCAGGGAAAAAATTATATGAATAAACGCAGATAGGGAAATTAAGGAGAATCTGGGTGATGGACATAGAAATGGAAATGGGAAGACAAGAATACTTTTATATATTCCCTAAGGAGAATTTTAAACATCCAGTTTACCAAAAGGAGAAACGAGAAAACAAGTATTATTATTATTATTATTATTATTATTATTATTATTATTATTATTATTATTATTATTACTAGCTAAGCTACAACATTAGTTGGAAAAGCAAGATGCTATAAGCACAAGGGCTCCAACAGGGAAAAATAACCCAGTGAGGAAAGAAATAAGTAAATAACTAACTTCCCTAAGGAGAATTTTAAAACATCCTGTTTGCTGAAAGGGTGAAAGTGGACATCAGTCAGTATAAGGAAAGTTTAAGATAGGGATTATATCTCAAAATTTACTTTCTTCAGAAATTATTCCTTTATCTTTCATTTTCCATCTTCGAACTTCTTTCCCACCGTTATCCCTACATTAAGGGGTCGGTTGCCTGATGCGTCCTCTCCAATGCCTTCTATCAAAGGCATCCTCTTCCACCAAACCTCTTCTGTCCATATCATCCTTCACCTTATCTTGCCATCTAATTATCTGCCTCCTTCTCGACCATCTCCTCCTTACAGGTTCCTCCCAAGCCCTCCTCACTCCCTCCCCACCATCCATCCTCACCACGTGCCCACACCATCTCAGTCGTGACACATTTATCACCACTATAATCTTTACTACGCCTGCCATCCCTCCGTATCATTCATGTGATTATCTGTGTCCCTCTCTATCTTCTCCCCCTAGCAGGTTCCTGCCAAACCCTCCTCACTCTCTCTTCCATCTTCGAACTCCAACATGATAAAATTTAGAGATATTAATAGGTATTAGTTGACTACCATACTGAAAGGTGGCCGCAAAGTCAACCTTGAATGTCTTCTTTGAGATAACCAAATGTTGACATCCCCTTCCTGAACAAGCCAATGACGTCATCAGAAGGAAATAGAAGTTTGACGCGTCGCTAGTAACCTATTCGAGAGTATCGGTAATAGCAATGGTGAGGTTCAGTGATTCATACTACACTCATTTTTTTTTTAATGGGACACATTTGCACTGACTCTCACGGATGCCCTTTTAGCTCGGAAAAGTTTCCAGATAGCTGATTGGTGGGACAAAATAATTCTAACTAATCAGCTAGTAGGAAATTAGCCATGTGCTGCATACATAAACGAAAGTATGCAAATGAATCCGGAACACGCATCACCAAGGGAAAGGCCCGTGCCAACAACAAGTGTTGGCTTTAATACCCCAACAACAACAACGCATCACCAGGAATACATAATCGCATGTGTTCATGATGTATTAGAAATTGAACATGCAAAAAGTATTCAGTATACTGCTAACATACCTACAGCTACCTCAACCTGCGTGCACGTACGTGCGCACAAGCTCTCCAATGTTAACCCTGTCTCGAGGGCATTGTCCAACGATTTGCGAATTATTATATTATTATCAAATAGACACAGCAACGGACGGTTGCTGTCAGCCATGACTGGCGGTTAATGAATATGAGAGTAGGAATAATGAGAATGAGTTCATTTATTATGGAGGGATTTTATATATTAGTATTTCGATATACATTCATTCTTATATATTGTATGTGTATATATATATATATATATATATATATATATATATATATATATATATATAAATAAATATCTATATATATACATATATATATATATCTATATATATACATATATATATAAATATATGTATATTATATATATATATATATATATATATATATATATATATATATATATTTGTGTGTATATATATATATATATATATATATATATATATATATATATATATATATATATATATATATATATATAACTCTAATTCCCTGTTCACTTTCTATTTCGTTCTATAAGATTGTTATGGATGTAACTTTAATATCCTGCAGTTCGTACCGTGTTTAAATCCCCCAATAAAAACTCGAGTAAAAAAGCATTGCACCAGAAATGAGTGTGAAAAATGTATTCACACGCTACCACTGTATATTTCATTTAAATGGCGTTGATAATAGTTCTCCCAATTGATTCAGAAAAAAAAGTCATAATTCTAGCCTTCATCGTCGTGTTTTTTTCCATTACGCTCTTCTCTTTCGTATTTCTGTCCTTGGTTACTGTATAGCTCCGCATGTCGTTGATTGCTGTGATGGATATTTTAATCACTGTATTTTAGCGTCGTAAGTGTGACTGATGCGCTGTCTGCGGTCACTTTCGGAACTAACGTCGTCCGAATTTTACGATTGGGAATTCTAGGTTTGAAAGAAAATATTGTTGGAAATTGGGATTTATTTTCATATTTTTATTATTGTCTTGGTTTTGGGATTGTTATATTCTATTTTAATGTTGTTTGTATTGACATTAATGATGTTTTTATTTATATAATTCCTGTGAATAAAGACATTGTAACTTAGATGAAATAGGTTGGCACAGCAGAGGAACTTATATAGTGTAACAGTTGATAGTATTAAAAGAACTTTTGAGCAAAGTGGAAAAGTCTCCCGAATATACAAGAGGTTTTATTAACAGAAGCAGTAGAAGAGTCAGCTAAAGCTTTTATTATTATTATTATTATTATTATTATTATTATTGTTATTATTATTATTGGCTTGGCACTTGAAAAATCCCCGATTGTATATTGTTTACGCAGTAAGAAGTATACACACACAAACACACACACACACACACAAACACACACACACACACATATATATATATATATATATTTATATATATAGATATATATATATATATATATATATATATATATATATATATATATATATATATATATATATGTGTGTGTGTGTGTGTGTGTGTGTTGTGTGTGTGGGAGTGTGCTTACATATCTCACTGCAATTGATGTATAACTTATTTCCCTAACGTAATATATTTTTTCTTGTTACATGTGTGTTTATATATGATAAAGTGATCAGGCGAAAAGCTGATTTTAATGGGGAAAATTGTACTGTATTTTTTCTCTTATAAGATTATAACTTGTATCAAGGGTAGACATTTAATTTTGTAAAAATATTTTAAGAAAAAGAATTCGTTTTTTTTTTTCAGTATTACACCTATTAACTTTCAAATTGAAGATTCAAGATTTTATACTAGATTAAAAGTTTAATATATTTCCGTAAGTGATTATGCTAATGAGGTTCCTGTTATAATTGTGTGCAAATTGTACGATGGTGCTCTTGGTAACATTAAGAAATATGAATATTCACGATGCTATTCTTCGATACAAATAAGTACTAGCAGTGTTGCTTTCCGACATCGACAACTGCAAGCAAAGTTATTTTTTCGACACAGACAACTAATAGAAATGTTGTATTTCAGACAGACACCTACTAGCAATGTTGCATCCCGGCATAGACAACTAATAGCAACATTGGTTTTTTTGTAGACAACTACTAGCAATGTTGATTTTCGACACAGACCACTGCTAGAAATAATGTTCTTTCGTCATAGACAATTACCAGCAATCTTGTTTTATGACTCAGACAACTACTAGCAATCTTGCTTTTCAACACAGAGTACTACTAGCAATCTTATTTATGATCATGGTCTTCCTTGCAAGCAGATACCAGCATAGAATTTTACGATGTATCTTTTCGATGCAAGAAAACTATTAACTATTAACTATTAACAATTATTAATTACTGCCTTCTTTATTAATTTATATTACAAAATAGCATACCTGATATATGATTCGTGTTAATTAGTTGAAATTTCGCTAATTTTCTTTGATCAAAGAACAAGTTATCCTTTTTTAGAGATATTTTTGATACTGCCATATTTCAGAAACTTTTTGAAATTTATTTTTCTTAGGTTTTTATATATAATCACTGATGACGACCTGAAACAGGTTTCATAAACTCAAAATTGCAAAGACAGATTCTGAAACTCAAAATCTTCCAACGCATTTTATATGTAGGTTTCATAGGTTTTATTTATAATATACAAAATAATCCTTGGCGATTGGATTCAATCTTTGAAAGAGTAAGATAAAAGCTTTATGTTAGTTTAATGATCCAATATTTTTATAGCTTCTCTGTTATGGAAAATGACATTTTCGATCGAGGTAGAACATTTGATTACATTGCCAAAACGCTCTTAAA
>NC_090734.1:142825880-142833380 GCF_036898095.1 Palaemon carinicauda
CCCCAGAGAGAGAGAGAGAGAGAGAGAGAGAGAGAGAGAGAGAGAGAGAGAGAGAGAGAGAGAGAGAGAGAGAGAGATAAACAATATGTTGATGATGATAGTGATTAATTATGGTTACAAAGTAATTTATTTTTAATCACGATGATAACATCTATTGTATCACCCTACGTCAATTTCACATAGTTCAAAATAACTTTATATTCATCGTTAGATAAAAAGGATATTTCAAAAAGATGATCATATGATCAACGAAAAACCGTCAATATTTGTATGCATTGAATATTAATTTCTGGTTTTCCCTTTTTTTCAGGAATGGATGGATCATCATACTGTCTCTAAAATCAGTAAGTAACCTCAACTATTACTTTTTTTTTTTTCCGGCTCAGGTATATTTTGAGGTAGGGGAAATGTGATATGCAGTATGCTGCCCATAAACGTATGGTAACATTTGAATGCCTATCATGCTCTTCTAAACGCTCCTTCTAAACGCTCCTTCTAACAGTATCTTCTAAACGTTCCTATTCCGGTTTTTCTAGTTTGCTCTTTTTAATAATACCATTGTTTCAATCTACTGAAAACCCATAGTTGTGTATATATATATATACATATATATATATATATATATATATATATATATATATATATATATATATATATATTTGGGCTCAAGCCATGTCGTCCTGATGGAAGTTCCTATAGGGTAGCTTCCTAGGGTATATTACAACTACGGCGATATTCCCAGAGAATTTACCTTAAGGTACCAGAATTCTAACTCCTGGAGCGAGTATCCCTCGTGAAAGGGATATCGCGACATATCAGAGGACGTATTCTAGACACGTCACATGGCAATCTACGACCTGAACAGAGATTTCGTCTCGTAGGAGGGAGATTGACGAGATACGAATTCGGGAAAGAAAAAGGGGAGCCGCTCCCAAGGCTTCCCTATCCCCCGATTCGTATGCGTGCCTGGCGCCAATCCTGGCGCCATCTGTATTCCTTTTTGCGTAGCTTAACAACTCGGTGTTTTTTCCTGTTTTTCTCGCAAATCTTGGATTTATTCAACTTTTCATGGCTTCTCCGTCTTCGTTGACCTCGGATAAGTTGAGTATAGTGTCTGTTATGTATAAATGTAGGCTCTTGGTAAATTTTGAGTGATTAATAGGATTAATCTTTGATACAAGAGCCGTAGCCTACCAGAGGTGTCCTGGACACTGTCACTCGCTAGGTATAAATTAGTTAGTCAGAGTGACATTCCTGGTTGTTTTGCTTTAATAAATTTTAGCTATTTAGCTTTACATAGGATTTCCTTTCGTGCTTAGTATTATTTGGCGAAGTATTCGCCATTCTGGCCTACGCTAGGCCATGTAGCCTAGTCGTTTGGTCCTAGTACTTAATGCATGATTTTGGTTTTTTCCCAGTGTAATTAAAATTTTATTGAAGCTTTAGGCTATACTTTATACATTTTAGACTGTGTGGAATATTTCCAAGATTGTATACGTGTGAGTTTCGGTGAATCAGGTAATCGATTGTCTTGGTGCCTAGGCTAATTGCTTATGGAGCCTTAGTATACTTTATCATACTCCCCGGTTGCTTTCTTTTCTTCGGAGAAGGTATGCAATCCCTTTCCCTCTGTTTAAGCCTTGGGCTTATCCCTAAGTGGTTTTTTCCGAATTTATTTTCGATAAAACTATACTAGGGTGTTACTGTACCTTCCTGTTCCAGCAAAGTCTGGTTCAAAGAGGGACAGAACAACAGAGTTTTTAGTCTGAGTCCGTGTTGTCTGGCTTGGGGCAGAGTCTCCCTCGCTGACCTAACACTTTCAAAGGGAGCTTAGCTCCCTTAGGTCACTACCGAAGGTTTCTGTAAGTTATGATTCCTTCTTTTGTGATCGACCAGACTAAGTCCTGTTGCTGTTCTCGGGGGAGGATAAAATCTTCCCTTGGGAGTAGCAACGCCTTCCTTGCTTTGGTGCTCTGGAAGCTGGCAAGTATTGCTGGCCTTTTCCCTTAGATCTCCCTTAGGCTAAGACAAAGTTCTTGGCTGCGGGTGATCTGTCACTAAAGCAAGGTTGGCAGGACCCTCTTGTCCCTTCCCCCTCTATCTCCGTAATGGCCTAGCCATTACTGTACTGTACCTTGCCGGCCGGCAGAGCTGGCCGGCAGGGGTATTACTGTACTTTTCGTCGTTCTACCTCTGGACCTAGTATAGGTTGGGATGTGGAATTGACTAAGCCCATTGCCGGCCGGCAGAGATGCTGGCCGGCAAGGGTTTTTTGTTTTCGAGTGCTGCCCGGACCTCTCTTGGTCCCTCATCCATGCCTGCCGGCAGAGCCGGACGGCATTGGTCAAGGAAGCCTGAATTAAGTTTCTCCCCTTCCTTATATGCACTCTTTCGGTTGCCGGGCTTGGGGGGTAGTGTACTCTCTTATCCCGGCATCCATTCTATTTTCTTCTAAGTGCTGTACCTGTCCCGGCTGCCGGCCTCATCCCGGCTGCCGGCCTATGAGGCCGGCAGCCGGGCAGGTGTTGTCTTCTGGTTCTTTTGCTGCCGGCTGGCATCGGTCTTGTACCTTTGCCGGCCGGCTTATGTCAGTCCTTGTCTGCCGGTCACCAAGAGTGTGGCCGGCAGCTGGGTACTACCTTGTGTAGTTGCTGGCCGGCAGTCATTGCCGGCCAACACTGGCTGTGGCCGGCCGGCAGTTGCTGCCGACCGGCACAGGCATTTGAACCAGAGTGCTGCTGCCCTATAGCTGTTAAGTAGTATACTTTAAAGCTAGTTGTGGTGTGTGCCGGCCGGCAAAGGCAGGCCGGCACACATCCTCCTATACTGTACTAGTATTCTTCTGTATAGCATATACAGTAAGAAGAAAACTATAGTAAAGGTTTAGGTACAGCACTGTATCTTCTAACACTATTGTGTTTTCTTGCACGGCCCTTTGCTGTTGCCTTCAGACAAGAAGCAGAGTTCTTCCCTGTCTATTATCCCGGATTTTAAAATCATTGCCTAGGTGTGAGCTCCACCTGTTTCCTCTGGAAACTTTGCATTGGTTACTCTAGTAGAGATAAACCATTTTGATTTTATTATCTGGAAGGCTGCAGCAATGGGTTGTGAGGGAAACACAAGTGTGTGTCTTTCCTTTCTGAATTGTTATGCTATACTATGCATATCCAGTGATACATAGTTCACTTGATACTCATGGAAATTTCTTCTCTTTACAGAAGGACACTCCGAAGTGGGGAAGTGCTTTCTGCAATGTCAGCAGCAAGAACCTCTGCGGACATGAGTTTTGTAGGAGACACGCAGCATACGCTGTCTCCAAGGATGATCTCCGGTATTGGGACCCTCAGGTATGTACTGTGTGCACTAACCTGATTAATGAGACATTTAAATAGCTAGGAAGAAGCTTCGTACCTGGGTAAGGGGCTTCCAAAAGTACTCTTCTGGCCCTTATCTTCCAAGTGAGAAGATGAGGGCGTATCTTTTCCCTAAGGCATCAGCTGATGCAGTGATTCCCCAGCCTCAAGAGGAGATCCCCTAAGTTCAGATCCAGGTGGATGCTGAAGTCGCGGTCGCGATGCAAGACATCCAGCTAAATGACAGGATATCTGATGTGGACGGGTGTCAGGAGGAAGACCTCCTTGCAGAAGCCCAGGATGAAGTTCAAGCCCCTCTACATCGGCCGGTCTCCCAGTAGAGCTGGGACAGGCCCTCTCTTCTATTGTTGGAATGATCCAACAAATGCAGAAGGAGAATCAGGAGAAGGCGGCTGCAATGGAACTGCGAATGCAGTGCCTTGCAGAATCACATGGGCCCCAGAAAAGCTCAATGTGAAAGACCTTCCTTTGTGCTCAGATGCTAACCCATGGAGGTATGCTGAGCACATGTCGATGACGACTGGAAAGATCGTCATCTCGGATATGCTGGGCTCAGTTCCCCTGGAGGGTGGAATTCTGGCCCAGCAAGGCATCATATCCGAACTGTTATGTCCGGCTGAGGAAGGAACCAGCTTCAAAGGAGGAGGCAGAGCCGAAGGAGGTCATAGTGATGGACCATGCTAAGGCTCAAGCTCTACTTTCATCTTCGATGAAAGAGAGGGGCTTCTCTAACTCAAAGGTAGCTGCATTGAATAGGAAGCTCCCTTCCTTTGTGTCCTCGCCTACTAGAGCCTTCCCCCTTTTACAGAAAGGGTTTCTGGCTGTACTAAAAGCAATCGAGGCCGGCAAGTCTTGCCCCTCCCTAGAGGAGTGTAAACCCTTGTCGTTGGCCCTGCCTATGGACCACAAAGACTGGAAGGACGTCCATCTTACGTTCTCAGTGGGAAAGTTGGAGGCTGATATTGCCGGACGTCAGTTCGGCAAGGACCTCCCTAAGCTGTCTGACTTTCTTTTGCTAAGTGAGTTCGATACAAAAGAAAGACTGACTGCCTCAATGTCTCTTCAGACTACTCTCGAGACGATGGCAAGTGACCCCAAGGTCCATGAAATGTTCATGGTAGTGGCTAAGCCTCATCTGGCCACAGTGACGAAGGACCTTTATGGCTTCGTCAAGGCAAGGAGAGCTTGTAGGGAGTTCGTGTTTACCTCGGCTACGGTGAGGCACGAGCTAAAGAAACTAATCTCCTCCAACATTTGGGGAAAAGCCCTTTTTCCCTACCGACTTGGTCAAAGAAGTTTTTGATAAAGCCACCTTGGAGAATAGAAACCTTCTCCAGAAGTGGGGCCTGGCTATCAAAAGAAAGTCTTCCCCGGATGAGGGTCCTCAACCAAAGAGGAAGACTATGAGGACTAGGCTACCGTCTCGGCCAGCCAAGCCTCTTAGACAGCTACAGCAACTGCAATTGCCATTGCCCCCAGTGCCCCAGATCGTGGCACAAACCCCGACCACCTTTCAGTGGGTACCCCAGGCCGTGTCGACACAGTCCACGGCATTCACCCCAGCGTTCGAAGGGCAGTCTACTTCCTTTCGAGCAAAAGCCTAGAGGAGCAGCCAGAGGCTCGTCTAGACGCCCCTCAAGGGGAAGGGGATTCAGGGGTGGTCGTGATCAGGAAGGCAAGACCTCAGGACGGCAGTCCAAGTGAGGTGATACCGGTAGGAGGGAGACTTCTGAAATTTCGGGATCGCTGGACCTTCGATCCCTGGGCCCACAGCCTACTCAAGAATGGACTGGGCGGGAGCTGGTACAGCACTCCACCCCCGTACCTTCGGTTTTTCCAACACTCCACCCCCGTTATGGAGGAGTACGTTCAAGAACGGTTGGAGAAAAAGGGTGAAGCCCATCAATTTCTAAGGGAGGCTGTTTTGTGTTCCCAAGAAAGACTCGGAAAAGCTCAGAGTCATTCTGGACTTGTCGCCACTTAACAAGTTCATAGTGAATTGCAAATTCAAAATGCTAACACTGCAACACATAAGGACCTTACTGCCCAAGAGGGCATATTCCGTCTCTATAGACTTGTCAGATGCCTACTGGCACATTCCAATTAACCATCGACTCTCCCCCTACCTAGGGTTCAGGCTACAGCGAAGACTATACGCCTTCGGAGCCATGCCATTCGGGCTAAACATAGCCCCAAGGATTTTTACGAAGCTTGCGAGCGTAGCTCTCAAACAATTTCGCCTAAAGGGAATTCAGGTAGTAGCCTACCTGGACGACTGGTTGGTGTGGGCAGCATCCGAGACAGAATGCTTGCAAGCTTCCAGTCAAGTGATCCAGTTCCTAGAGTACCTAGGCTTCAAGATCAACAGAAAAAGTCTCGACTTTCTCCATCTCAAAAGTTCCAGTGGCTAAGATCCACTGGGACCCTTTGTCACACCGTTTCTCCACCCCAGCGAAGAAAAGGAAGGAGATAGCGGGTTCTGTCAAGAGACTTCAAGATTCCGAAAGGATATCAAGACACGAGCAGGAGAGAGTACTGCGCTCTCTCCAGTTTGCTTCGGTGACAGACCCAGTGCTAAGAGCACAGCTAAAGGATGCAATCGGAGTTTGGAGAAGTTATGCATCAAACGCGTGAAGAGATCTGAGAAGACCAGCCGCTTCGGCTAAGTACTCTTCTCAGGCCTTGGTCCCAAGCCAGACATCTAAAGAAGTCAGGTTCTTCTTCAGCCACCTCCCCCGTCGGTGACGATTCACTCAGACGCCTCAAAGGAGGGATGGGGAGGTCACTCTCATCGGAAAAAAGTCCAGGGGACTTGGTCCAGGCTATTCAAGACCTTTCTCATAAAACTTTCTAGAAGCTAGGGCAGTGCTCCTTACCTTAAAGAAAGTCTCCCTGCGTCATTCGTTCCACATAAAGTGGTAATAGACAGCGAGGTAGTTGTAAGATACTTGAATCGACAAGGATCGAGGTCACCACCTCTCAACCAGGTGATGTTGGCCGTCTTCCAATTGGCGGAAAAGAAGAAGTGGTACCTGTCGGCAGTTCACCTTCAAGGAGTCCGCAATGTGACAGCGGACGCTCTATCCAGGTTCACACCGATAGAGTCGGAATGGTCCTTAGACGCAGGATCATTCTCCTTCATTCTGAATCAGTCCCAGAACTGCAGATAGACCTCTTTGCGACGAAAGACAACAAGAAGTTGCCCCTGTACGTGCCCCGTACGAGGACCCCTTAGCGGAAGCAGTGGACGCGATGTCCCTCGACTGGAACAGATGGTCCAAGATTTATCTGTTCCCTCCTCACAACCTTCTGTTGAGGGTCCTCAACAAACTGAGATCCTTCAAAGGGTAGCGGCAATAGTGGCCCACAAGTGGCCGAACAGCGTGTGGTTCCTCCTGGCATTGGAACTGTAGCTGAAGTTTGTACCACTACCAGATCCAGTTCTGACCCAGCGAGTCCAGAAGTCAACTGTCTGCGCTTCATTACAGAAAACCCGGACCCTGCAGTTCATGATTTTCTCTCCCTAGCGGTGAGAAAGCGTTTCGGGATTTCGAAAGCCAGTACAGACTTCCTTGAGGAATATAAATGCAAATCTACTAGAAGGCAATATGAGTCATCTTGGAGAAAATGGGTGGCCTTTTGTCAAGGCGAAGATTCCGCAGGAGATCTTGACAGACTTCTGCTTATCTTTTTTCCCCACCTCCATGGTCAAGGGTTGGCAGCGAACACGATTTCAGCGTGTAAGTCTGCTTTGACAAGACCCATTCTATATGCCTTCCAGGTCGACCTAGGTAACGAGATCTTTAATAAAGTCCCGAAAGCCTGTGCTAGGCTCAGACCTTCAGCACCTCCAAAGCCCATTTCATGGTCTTTAGACAAGTTCTTCATTTCGCTTCTCTGTTGAGCAATGAAGAATGTGCGTTAAAGGATTTGACACAAAAAGTTATTTTCCTAATTTGCACTCGCGTCCGGGGCCAGGGTTAGTGAGATTGTAGCCTCTCGAGAGAGGCAGGTCGTGTTCAGTTCCTGGATGGGGAAGAACTGAACCTGTTTCCGGATCCTACGTTTCTCGCCAAGAATGAGTTACCCACCAACAGGTGGGGTCCCTGGAGAATCTGCCCTCTGA
>NC_090734.1:142848032-142850532 GCF_036898095.1 Palaemon carinicauda
ACTCTACTATGACGTTATTTAAATAGATATATATATATATATATATATATATATATATATATATATATATATATATATATTTATATATATATATACATACCAATATATATGTATATATATATATATATATATATATATATATATATGTGTGTGTGTATATATATATATATATATATTTATATATATATATATATATATATATATATATATATATATATATATATATATATATATATATATATATACATACCAATATATATGTATATATATATGTGTGTGTAAATATATATATATATATATATATATATATATATATATATATATATATATATATATATATATTTATATATATATATATACATATATATATATATTATATATTTAATATATATATATATATACATATATATATACATATTTATAATATATATTATATATATTATATATATTATATATATATATATATATATAGATTATATATATATATATATATATTATACATATATAATATGTGTGTACATATTTGATTTTACTACAAAACGTATAAAAATATATATGTATCAGGATAATCTAATACGCCACTGTATATTACAGTAGAGCAATTTCGGCGGAAGTATATGAATGAAATGCTGATATTTCTATTTTATGGCCTCTTTAAATCCACTTCTAGGATATAACTCAAAGATGCTCTCTCATTGAGATAATTATTGTCATATTTTGTTATTGATATTACTTTTGGTCATTGGAGTGATTTATTATATATTTTCCTGTTTCATTAAATACTAGTATACGTGACCTGTCAACAATAGCTAAATATTTGGATAAGATATGCACACATACGCACACACAGATTCAACCCTTCCTACCTCCTCCCCCTTTCCTAACCACAAACCCTGTCACCCGGATATGACTACTCCCTCTTTTCCTGCCTCTGGGACGGGACATTGAAGTAACACAGGAAAGTCATAAAAAAAACAACACTAGAAATATGCACAAAAGCATGCAAAACACTATTCATCTCCCCTATATAATAAAATATTAAGTGTTTTTGCGTATATATATATATATATATATATATATATATATATATATATATATATAGTATATATAATATATATATGTATATATATATATATATATATATATATATATATATATATATATATATATATATATGTATATATATATATATAAAATAAATGAGGAGGTTATTTAAGAGCAAGAAGAAATATAGAAAGTAAGGTAGGGGAAGAGCAGCAAATGAAATGTTGAGTGAAGTAATTCTTTATTTCAATATGGGAATTATTACAAGTAACTATTGAATATGTTTCAGATAAAAATATATAATGGATGACCAAGAGCAATTGAGATGATGTAGGATAATGGGGAATAAGGAGAGAAGGGAAAAAAATGGCGTAATAAATGCGTAATGAAGGAAGAGGGAATGGATATGATGAAAATTGATGGATTTTATGGGATAAGGAATTAATGTTCAACAGAAAAATCATATATTTTATATGGATAGATAATCATTAAAGCGATATAGATGAAAGTGAATAGATGTAAATGAAAAACAGATAAAATAAGAGTAAAGAATTTTTATGTGGAATAATGTATCTATGATTATAGGGAGTGGCTGAAGGGACCATATTAAAAGAATAAATATTAAAGAAAGGAGGAGGTAGAAATAGATAAAGAAATAATTGTGGAGATAAAGAAGGAATAATGTTAAATGTATGGAATCTAGTGAGAATGGAGAAGAAAATATATAATAATAATTCACATTACATTAATAGAGTTTCCCTTTTTAGGTATCATTCTATAAAGTTCTCTTTTTTTCTTTCATGTAAGGGGTGCTCTTGAGGGCAATCTCCTTTCCCATCCTTTTCCAAACCTTTTTTTTAATGGATGTGGCATAAACCTTTCCCTTTTTTCTTTATTGCTTGTGTTAAAATCTTTTTCCTTTTTTCGTCCGTGGCACAAACCTTTGCCTCTTTTCTCTCTTGTACGGGTGCATACTTTTTCCTTTCTTTTTCTTTTTTTTATTGTACCAGGCACAAACTTTTTATTTTTCTTTCTTATACATGGCACAAACGTTTTTCCTTTTTTTATATATGACAAAAATGTTGCATTTTTCCTTTCTTGTGCGTGGTACAATTATTTTCCCCTTTCTCTTTTTATCTGTACGTGAAACAAACTTTTTATTTTTCTTTCTTGTACAAACCAGAATATTTTTCCTTTTTTTCTTTTTTGTACAAAGCAGAATATTTTTTCTTGTACAAAGCAGAAAATGTGTCCATTTCTTGTGAGTGACACAACTTTTCCTTTTTTTTCTTTTTTTGTGTACGTGGAGCAAACATTTTCCTCTATTTTTCTTTCTTGTACAGGGCAAAATAGTTCCCCCCCCCCTTTTTTTTTTCTTTTACGTGACAACTTTTTTTTGTACATGGCACTGGGTCAAGGCATTTCTCTTCTCGATCCCCTATATGCAAAGTACTAG
>NC_090734.1:142855532-142858032 GCF_036898095.1 Palaemon carinicauda
AATAACTTATATCTATTTAAATAACATTCGTTTTTAAATAGATTCTTCTTCTATTAACGCCTATTGACGCAAAGGGCCTCGGTTAGATTTCGCCAGTCGTCTCTATCTTGAACTTTTAAATCAATACTTCTCCATTTATCATCTACTTCACGCTTCTTAGTCCTCAGCCACGTAGGCTTGGGTCCTCCAATTCTTCTAGTGCCTTGTGGTGCCTAGATAAAAATTTGATGAACTAATCTCTCTTGGGGAGTGCGAAGAGCATGCCCAAACCATCTACATCTACCCTTAACCATGATCTCATCCACTTATGGTACTCGAATAATCTTTCTTATTGTTTCATTTCTAATTATGTCCTGCCATTCAATTCCCAATATTCTTCTGAGGGTTTTGTTCTCAAATCTACAAAATCTATTGTGTTTTATTTACTCAAGTGTCAATATAGCTGTCTAAGCTTAGTACCAGTTTGTGTTTGAATGGTTTTAAAGAAATTAAGTGTTTCGTCACTCTGTCTAATTACTAAGCCTAAACAAAACGTACCTTTCTGTTGACGAAAATAAATTGTTTATTAATCTGTTGACCGAAGCCATTAACGAAATTAAGTTTCGTATTAATCTTTCGATCGAAACCTGTAGCAGCACACAAGCGTATTTTGTATTTCTGTAATTGAATACAGCACTTTTGAGATATCTCGCGATTTAGCACAGGCAAGTGACAAGTGTGGAACGATATGTAAAATTAATTGATTGTGTAATATGTAAAGTAAAACCTGCTGGATACTGCTTTATTTGCACTAAGGGATATTTTTTTTTTTAAATTGTATATTCTCGCAAAATATGTAATAAACATATATTTTTGAAAGTCAACCGCTTGTTTTAATCTTTTGACCTTCTTTTGTATAACTCTGTTATTACTTTAAACCTGGTATTTATTACTCTTAGACTTATTTAAGTCATAGACTTAGAGAATTTCAGGTAATTGTTTATACTTATGATTTAATCTTTTGACTTTTTTGTAGAACTGTTTTTACCTTTAGCCTGATCTTTATTACTCTTAGAAATATTTAAGTCATAAGCTTAGAGAATTTCAGGTAATTGTTTATACTTATGATTTAATCTTTTGACTTTTTTGTAGAACTGTTTTTACCTTTAGCCTGATCTTTATTACTCTTAGAAATATTTAAGTCATAAGCTTAGAGAATTTCAGGTAATTGTTTATACTTATGATTTAATCTTTTGACTTTTTTGTAGAACTGTTTTTACCTTTAGCCTGATCTTTATTACTCTTAGAAATATTTAAGTCATAAGCTTAGAGAATTTCAGGTAATTAACTATTCTGATTGATTTTCTGAACTTTTAAAACAAACAAATCTAACAAATTCTACCTCACCGAACACCTCCATTATAGAATTCCTCCCATTTCCCCAGTCTTCAGTAAACAATAGGGTTAATGGAGCGTTGAAACAGCGGTAGATGCATTAATATTCTTGGGCAACATCTGTGTACCCCGACTTCTGAGTCTCGCTCAAGGTTTGATAGATTTGACAAGTAAAGGCACTCCTTAGGAAACCCCCCCCCCCCCCAGGCCAATTTCAGTGGATGGGGCTCCCACTATTTCGTGGTAAGAAATGAAACGCATTTGTCTATGGATATCCGAGCCAATTTTCTTTTTCACAGCTTACTTCTCCATTTTTTTTCTCCTCCTTGTGCGGGCAATCTTACTCTGCTAAACTAGGGGTGGTACAGTTGGCTTCACTACTTCCGGTACACTGACGTCTCTTTACTTTCCCGTAAAGTGTACCGGAATTTATGAAGCCAACCGTACCCCTAGCTATGGCTCTGGTGGAGAAGGGACTTGATGATCGACGATAATAGGTTGAAATCTTAGTCCTTAAGGACATAATACCTTGTCCGTGACATCTTGTGCCCAGAGTGACCTTTGATCTTATAAACCTCATCAAAATCACTTTTATATTTTTAATTCAGTGATGAATAGATTATTGAAAATGAAAAGTACACTTACAACTTTCATCACAAATTGAATGTTTCCTCTTTGTGTATTGTTTTACTGACAGTTACGCAGAGATTGACTGAAATGGCTTGCACACAAAAATAGGGTTATTTGTAATCAACATATTTCGTACTTGATAGTTTTCGAACAAATTATCACTGATTTAGTTATATGTGCCTTGCAATGGGCAATGAATAGAATGGAAAGTAGATTATACTGAGCTTAATGATACAACGGAAACTATGCCTAGCTGAAATGGTTAGAGAGAGAGAGAGAGAGAGAGAGAGAGAGAGAGAGAGAGAGAGAGAGAGAGAGAGAGAGAGAGAGAGAGAGAGAATTTTTAAATGTAGCCAAGTATGTATTTGGGAGAGGTCTCTTTTCAGATATTTGTAAGTTTTCCTGGTGCTAATCTCTCTCTCTCTCTCTCTCTCTCCTCTCTCTCTCTCTCTCTCTCTCTCTCTCTCTCTCTCTCTCTCTCTCTCTCTCTCTCACA
>NC_090734.1:142863032-142873032 GCF_036898095.1 Palaemon carinicauda
ATCGGAAAATGGCTAACATCACTTGGTTGAGAGGTGGTGACCTCGACCCTTGTCGATTCAAGCATCTCACAACCACCTCGCTGTCTGTCACCAATCTTATGTGGATCGAGTGACGCGGGGAGACTTTCTTTAAGGTAAGGAGCACTGCCATAGCTTCTAGAAAGTTTATATGAAAGGTCCTGAATAGCTTGGACCAAGTCCCCTGGACTTTTTTCCGATGAGAGTGACCTCCCCATCCCTCCTTTGAGGCGTCTGAGTGAATCGTCAACGACGGGGGAGGTGGCTGAAGAAGAACAGACTTCTTTAGATGTCTGGCTTGGGACCAAGGTCTGAGAAGAGTACGTAGCCGAGGCGGCACTGGTCTTCTCAGGTCTCTTCGCGCGTTTGATGCATACCTTCTCCAAACTCCGGTTGCATCCTTTAGCTGTGCTCTTAGCACTGGGTCTGTCACTGAAGCAAACTGGAGAGAGCCTAGTACCCTCTCCTGTTCGCGTCTTGATATCCTTTCGGAATCTAGAAGTCTCTTGACAGAGCCCGCTATCTCCTTCCTTTTCTTCATTGGGATGGAGAAACTGTGTGACAAAAGGTCCCAGTGGATTCCCAGCCACTGGAACTTTTGGGATGGAGAAAGTCGAGACTTTTTCTTGTTGATCTTGAAGCCTAGGTACTCTAGGAACTGGATCACCTGACTGGAAGCTTGCAAGCATTCGGTCTCGGATGCTGCCCACACCAGCCAGTCGTCCAGGTAGGCTACTACCTGAATTCCCTTTAGGCGTAATTGTTTGAGAGCTGCGCTCGCAAGCTTCGTGAAAATCCTTGGGGCTATGTTTAGCCCGAATGGCATGGCTCTGAAGGCGTACAGTTTTCGTTGTAGCCTGAACCCTAGGTAGGGGGAGAGTCGACGGCTGATTGGAATGTGCCAATAGGCGTCTGACAAGTCTATAGAGACTGAGTATGCCCTCTTGGGCAGTAAGGTCCTTATGTGTTGCAGTGTTAGCATCTTGAATTTGCAATTCACTATGAACTTGTTGAGTGGTGACAAGTCCAGAATGACTCTGAGCTTTTCCGAGTCTTTCTTGGGAACACAAAACAGCCTCCCTTGGAATTTGATGGACTTCACCTTTCGGATCACATTTTTCTCCAACAGTTCTTGAACGTACTCCTCCAAAATGGGGGTGGAGTGTTGGAAAAACCGAAGGCATGGGGGTGGAGTGCTGTACCAGCTCCAACCCAGTCCATTCTTGAGTAGGCTTTGGGCCCAGGGATCGAAGGTCCAGCGATCCCAAAATTTCATCAGTCTCCCTCCTACCGGTATCATTTCACTTGGACTGCCGTCCTGAGGTCTTGCCTCCCTGACCACGACCACCTCTGAATCCCCTTCCCCTTGAGGGGCGCCTAGACGAGCCTCTGGCTGCTCCTCTAGGTTTTGCACGAAAGGAAGAAGACTGTCCTTCGAACGTTGGGGCGAATGTGGTTGACTGACCTGGCACCGCCTGGGGTACCCACTGAAAGGCAGTCGGGGTTTGTGCCACCATTTGGGGCACTGGAGGCAAAGGCAATTGCAGTTGCTGTTGCTGTCTATAAGGCTTGGCTGGCCGAGATGGTAGCCTAGTCTTCATATTCTTCCTCTTTGGTTGAGGACCCTCATCCGGGGAAGATTTTCTTTTGATAGCCAGGCCCCACTTCTGGAGAAGATTTCTATTCTCCACGGCGGCCTTATCAACAACCTCTTTGACCACATCGGTAGGGAAAAGGTCTTTTCCCCAAATGTTGGAGGAGATTAACTTCCTTGGCTCGTGTCTCACCGAAGCCCCGGTGAACACGAACTCCCTGCAAGCTCTCCTTGCCTTGACGAAGTTATAAAGGTCCTTCGTCACTGTGGCTAAGTGAGACTTAGCCACTACCATGAACATTTCATGGACCTTGGGGTCACTTGCCATCGTCTCGAGAGTAGTCTGATGAGACATTGAGGCAGCCAGTCTTTCTTTTGTCTCGAACTCTCTTCGTAGAAGAGATTCGGACAGCTTGGGGAGGTCCTCGCCGAATTGCCGTCCGGCAATATCAGCCTCCAACTTTCCCACTGAGAATGTTAGATGGACATCCTTCCAGTCTTTGTGGTCCATAGGTAGAGCCAGCGACAAGGGTTTACACTCCTCCAGGGAGGGGCAAGGCTTGCCGGCCTCGACTGCCTTTAGGACAGCCGCAAACCCTTTCTGTAAAAAGGGGAAGGCTCTATCAGGAGAGGACACAAACGAAGGGAGCTTCTTGCTCAATGCAGCTACCTTCGAATTCGAGAAGCCCCTCTCTTTCATCGAGGATGAAAGTAGGGCTTGAGCCTTAGCGTGGTCCATAACAATGACCTCCTTCGGCTCTGTCTCCTCCCTTGAAGCTGGTTCTTTTCTCAGCCGGACATAGCAGTCCGGATATGATGCCTTGCTGGGCCAGAATTCCACCTCCTCTAGGGGAACTGAACCCAGCTTATCCGAAATGACGATCTTTCCAGTCGTCATCGGCATGTGCTCAGCATACCTCCATGGGTTAGCATCTGAGCATATGGGAAGGTCTTTCACATTGAGCCTTTTCCGGGGCCCATGTGATTCTGCCAGGGACTGCATGCGCAGTTCCATTGCAGCCGCCTTCTCCTGATTCTCCTTCTGCATTTGTTGGATCATTCCAACAATCGAAGAGAGGGCCTGTCCCAGTTCTACTGGGAGGCCAGCCGATGTTGAGGGGATAGGCTCCGGCATCTGAACCGGAGCAGCCGACACCTCGTCGACCTCATCCTCTACGACATCCGGGGTTTGAACTTGATCCTGACCTTCTGCCAGGAGGTCTTCTTCCAAACGATCGTCCAGGTCAGACATCCTGTCACACAACTGGATGTCTTGCATCGCATCTGCGACTTCCTCGTCCACCTGGACTTGATCTTGAAGGATCTCCTCTTGAGGCTGGGGAATCACTGCCTCAGCTGATGCCTGGGGAAAAAGATACGCCCTCATCTTCTCACTTGGAAGATAAGGGCCAGAGGTGTTCTTCTTGAAGCCCCTTACCCAAGTACGAAGCTTTTCCCTAGCTATATCCCTTGATTCCGCCGTTCTAGGGGAATCAAAAGCCTCAGTAATCAGGTTAGTGCATACAGTACATACCTGAGGGTCCCAATACTGGAGATCATCCTTGGAGACAGCGCATGCTGCGTGTCTCCTACAACACTCATGTCCGCAGAGGTTCTTGCTGCGGACATTGCAGAAAACATTTCCGCACTTCGGAGGGTCCTCCTGTAAAGAGAAGAAATTTCCATGAGTATCAAGTGAACTATGTATCACTGGATATGCATAGTATAGCATAACAATTCATAATTGAAAGACACACACTTGTGTTTCCCTCACAACCCATTGTTGCAGCCTTCCGGATAATAAAATCAAAAATGGTTTATCTCTACTAGAGTAACCAATGCAAGGTTTCCAGAGGAAACAGGTGGAGCTCACACCTAGGCAATGATTTTAAAAATCCTGGATAATAGACGGGGAAGAACTCTGCTTCCTGTCTGAGGGCAACAGCAAAGGGCTGTGTAAGAAAACACAATAGTATTAGAAGATACAGTGCTGTACCTAAACTTTTACTATAGTTTTCTTCTTACTGTATATGCTATACAGAAGAATACTAGTACAGTATAGGAGGATGTGTGCCGGCCTGCCTTTGCCGGCCGGCACACACCACAATTAGCTTTAAAGTATACTACTTAACAGCTATAGGGCGGCAGCCCTCTGGTTCAAATGCCTGTGCCGGCGGCAGCAGCTGCCGGCCGGCAACAGCCAGTGTTGGCCGGCAATGATTGCCGGCCAGCAACTACACAAGGTAGTACCCAGCTGCCGGCCACACTCTTGGTGACCGGCAGACAAGGACTGACATAAGCCGGCCGGCAAAGGTACAAGACCGATGCCAGCCGACAGCAAAAGAACCAGAAGACTACCCCTGCCCGGCTGCCGGCCTCATAGGCCGGCTGCCGGGACAGGTACAGCACTAGAAGAAAATAGAATGGATGCCGGGATAAGAGTGTACACAACCCCCCAAGCCCGGCAACCGAAAGAGTGCATATAAGGAAGGGGAGAAACTTAATTCAGGCTTCCTTGACCAATGCCGTCCGGCTCTGCCGGCAGGCATGGATGAGGGACCAAGAGAGGTCCGGGCAGCACTCGAAAACATAAGACCCTTGCCGTCCAGCGTCTCTGCCGGCCGGCAATGGGCTTTGTCAATCCATATCCCAACCTATACTAGGTCCAGAAGTAGAATGACATATGGTACAGTAATACCCCTGCCGGCCAGCTCTGCCGGCCGGCAAGGTACAGTACAGTAATGGCTAGGCCATTACGGAGATAGAGGGGGAAGGGACAAGAGGGTCCTGCCAACCTTGCTTTAGTGACAGATCACCCGCAGCCAAGAACTCTGTCTTAGCCTAAGGGAGATCTAAGGGAAAGTGCCAGCGCAGTAGTATAATACCTGCCAGCTTCCAGAGCACCAAAGCAAGGAAGGCGTTGCAACTCCCAAGGGAAGATTTATCCTCCCCGAGAACAGCAACAGGACTTAGTCTGGTCGATCACACAAGAAGGAATCATAACTACAGAAACCTTCAACAGTGACCTAAGGGAGCTCAGCTCCCTTTGTAAGTGTTAGGTCAGCGAGGGAGACTCTGCCCCAAGCCAAACAACACGGACTCAGACTAAAAACTCTGTTGTTCTGTCCCTCTTTGAACCAGACTCAGCAGGAACAGGAAGGTACAGTAACACCCTAGTATAGTTTTATCGAAAATAAATTCGGAAAAAACCACTTAGGGATAAGCCCAAGGCTTAAACAGAGGGAAAGGGATTGCATACCTTCTCCGAAGAAAAGAAAGCAACCGGGGAGTATGATAAAGTATACTAAGGCTCCATAAGCAATTAGCCTAGGCACCAAGAGAATCGATTACCTAATTCACCGAAACTCTCACGTATACAATCTTGGAAATATTCCACATAGTCTAAAATGTATAAAATAGCCTAAAGCTTCAATAAAATTTTAATTACACTCGGAAAAACCATAATCATGCATTAAGTACTAGGACCAAACGACTAGGCTACATGGCCTAGCGTAGGCCAGAATGGCGAATACTTCGCCAAATAATACTAAGCACGAAAGGAAATCCTATGTAAAGCTAAATAGCTAAATTTTATTAAGCAAAACAACCAGGAATGTCACTCTGACTAACTAATTTATACCTAGCGAGTGACAGTGTCCAGGACACCTCTGGTAGGCTACGGCTCTTGTAACAAAGATTAATCATATTAATCACTCAAAATTTTACCAAGAGCCTACATTTATACATAACAGACACTATACTCAACTTATCCGAGGTCAACGAAGACGAAGAAGCCATGAAAAGCTGAATAAATCCAAGATTTGCGAGAAAAACAGGAAAAAACACAGAGTTGTTAAGCTACGCAAAAAGGAATGCAGATGGCGCCAGGATTGGCGCCAGGCACGCATACGAATCGGGGGATAGGGAAGCCTTGGGGGCGGCTCCCCTTTTTCTTTCCCGAATTCGTATCTCGTCAATCTCCCTCCTACGAGACGAATCTTGTAATATACCCTAGGAAGCTACCCTATAGGAACTTCCATCAGGACGACATGGCTTGAGCCCAAAAAAAAAAATATATATATATATATATATATATATATATATATATATATATATATATATATATATTTGTGTGTATATATACACACACACACACACATATATATATATATATATATATATATATATATATATATATATATATATATATATATATATATATATATATATATATATATATATATATATTTACTCTAATTCCCTGTTCACTTCGTATTTCGTTCTCTAATATTGTTATGGATGTAACTTTAATATCCTGCAGTTCGTACCGTGTTTAAATCCTCCAACAAAAACTAAAGTAAAAAAGCGTTGCATCAGAAACGAGTGTGAAAAATGTATTCACACGCTACCACTGTATATTTCATTTAAATGGCGTTGATGATAGTTCTCCCAATTGATTCAGAAAAAAAAGTCATAATTCTAGCCTTCATCGTGTTTTTTATTCCCATTAAGCTCCTCACTTTCGTGTTTCTGTCCTTGGTTACTGTATAGCTCCGCATGTCGTTGATTGCTGTTATGGATATTTTAATCACTGTATTTTAGCGTCGCAAATGTGACTGATGCGCTGTCTGCGGTCACTTTTGGAACTAACGTCGTCAGGATTTTACGATTGGGAATTCTAGCTTTGAAAGAAAATATTGTTGTAAATTGTGATGTATTTTCATATTTTTATTATTGTTTTGGTTTTGGGATTGTTATATTCGATTTTGTTGTTGTTTGTATTGACACTAATGATGTTTTTATTGATATAATTCCTGTGAATAAAGACATTCTGACTCAAGATCATGATGAAATAGGTTGGGACAGCAGAGGAACTTATATAGTGTAACCGTTGATAGTATTAAAAGAACTTTTACGAAAAGTGGAAAAGTCTCCCGAATTTACAAGAGGTTTTATTAACAGAAGCAGCAGAAGAGTCAGCTAAAGCTTTTATTATTATTATTATTATTATTATTATTATTATTATTATTATTATTATTATTATTATTATTATTATTAGCTTGGCAATTGAAAAGTCCACAATTGTATATTGTTTATACAGTAACAAGTACACACACACAAACACACACATACACGTATATATATATATATATATATATATATATATATATATATATATATATATATATATATATATATATATATATATGTATATATTATATGTGTGTGTGTGTGTGTGTGTTTGTTTGTGCGCGTGTGTTAGTGTGCGTGTGGGAGTGTGCTTACATATAAAACACACACATACACGTATATATATATATATATATATATATATATATATATATATATATATATATATATATATATATATATATATATATATGTGTGTGTGTGTGTGTGTGTGTGTGTATGTGCGTGTGTGTTTGTGTGTGTGGGAGTGTGCTTACATATATCACTGCAATTAATGTATAACTTATTTCCCTAACGTAATAATTTTTTTCTTGTTACATGTGTGTTTTTATATGATAAAGTGATCAGGTGAAAAGCTGATTTTTATGGGGGAAAAATATACTATATTTTTTCTCTTATAAGATTATAACTTGTATCAAGGGTAATCATTTGATTTTGTAAAAATGATTTAAGAAACGAAATAGGTTTTTTCAGTATTACACCTATTAACTTTCATATGAAAGATTCAAGATTTTATACTAGATTAAAAAGTTTAATATATTTCCGTAAGTGATTATGCTAATGAGGTTCCTGTTATAATTGTGTGCAAATTGTACGATGGTGCTCTTAGTTACATTAAGAAGTATGAATATTCGCGATGCTATTCTTCGATACAAATAGGTACTAGCAGTGTTGTTTTCCGACACAGACAACTACTAGCAAAGTTTTTTTTTTTTCGACACAGACAACTAATAGCAACGTTACTTTTTACGACAGACAACTACTAGAAATGCTTCCCAGCATAGCCAACTACTAGCAAGGTTTTTTCGACAGACAAATAGTAACAACGTTGTTTTTTTTCGACAGACAAATAGTAACAACGTTGTTTTTTTCGACAGACAACTACTAGCAATGTCGCTTCCCAACACAGACAACTACTAGGAAGGTCTGTTGTTTCTACACGGCCAACTAATAGCAACTTTGTTTATTTCGACAGACAACTACTAGCAAATGTTGCTTCCCGACACAGACAACTACTTGCAAGTTGTTTTCGACACAGACAACTAATAGCAATTTTTTTTTCGACAGACAACTACTAGTAATGTTGCTTTTCAACACAGAGTACTACTAGCAATCTTATTTATGATCATGGTCTTCCTTGCAAGCAGATTTCGATACAAACAATTATTGCTTGACACTGCCATATTTCAGAAACTTTTTGAAATTTATTTTTCTTAGGTTTTTAAATATAATTACTGATGGTGACCTGAAACAGGTTTTCAGAAACTCAAAATTACAAAGACAGATTTTGAAACTCAAAATAATTCTGTTTGATTAGTTTCAATCTTTGGAGAAGTAAGATAAAAGCTGTATGTTTAATGATCCAAGATTTTTATAGCCTTAGTGTTATGCAAAATTACATTTTCGGTCGAGGTACAACATTTAGATACATTGCTAAAGCTATCTTAAAGGTTTAAAGGTTTAAAGGTCGTTCATGAATGGCAGGGGCAAGGGACAGTGACATTGTTCTATCAAGCAGGGCAATTCCCTAGAGACTGACCATATTCCATATGATCAGCGGCCAAGCCCCCTCTCCATCCAACCTAGGACCAAGGAGGGCCAGACAATGGCTGCTGATGACTCAGCAGATAGACCTATAGGCACCCCCCAAAACCCCCTATCCTTAGCTCACAAGGATGATGAGGTTGCAATGACCAAAGGAACTAACGAGTTTTGAGCGGGACTCGAACCTCAGTCTGGAAATCGCCAGGCAAGGACGCTATCCATCAGGCCACCACAACCCCCCCCCCCCCCATTCTTAGCATAAATGGCTGCATGTTCATGTCCTGGTTCATTCATACTTGACGTTTATGAGACAGGCAATGTTAAAACTCTCGCCCGAGTTTATTCTATTCTCTTCTTCATTCTATTCTCTTTCCTTTATTCTATTCTCTTTCCTTTATTCTGTTCTCTTTTCTTTATTCTATTATCTTTCCTTTATTCTATTCTCTTTTCTTTATTATGTTCTCTTTCCTTTATTCTATTCTCTTTCCTTTATTCTGTTCTCTTGCCTTTATTGTTTTCTCTTCTAAATACTATTCTTTTACCTCTATTCTATTCCCTTTACTTTATTCTATTTTATTTTCTTTATTCTTTTCACTTTTCTTTATTTTATTCTCTTTTATTTATTCCATTTTTTTCTATATTCTATTCTCTTTTCTTTATTCTATTCCCTTTTCTTTATTCTATTTTGTTTTCTTTATTTTATTGTCTTTTTTATTGTATTCTCTTTTTTATTGTATTCTCTTTTCTTTATTATATTCTTTTTCCCTTATTCCATTCTCTTTTTTTCTATCCTCTTTTCATTATTCTATTCTCAATTCTCCGAGGAGTTGGAATGAATTGAAAATTGCAATTTGCTGGTATTAATCAAATTGACTCATTCGGTGCACTCATTAACTATGAAATATATAAGAAGAAATCTCTCTCTCTCTCTCTCTCTCTCTCTCTCTCTCTCTCTCTCTCTCTCTCTCTCTCTCTCTCTCAATGTGAAATTCGTGCAGTAGAAGTTATTCCAATTATTAGAAGTTTTCACGTAGGAAATATTTTGTATGCCAGTTAGCGAAGTAATTCATATAGTATTTTATAGAATATTTTGTAACCGCTAGCCTGTGCTTCGAGAAGTAATATAGGATGGTCTAGGGCATAATGTATTTCTTTAAATAGAATTGTTTTATTATATCTTTAGTGCAGCACACTTCCAAGTATTTAATAATCTTCCCACATTCCTGTCATGGTCTTATTTTTGTGGGAAAGGTTTTATAAAGAGGTTAGCTTTTATGAAGTATTCAAGGTCTGTACCTCCATAGTAAGAGTAGTAAATTCACATTTAATAATAAATATTTTTATGTAATGTATATATATACATATATGTATATATATATATATATATATATATATATATATATATATATATATATATATATATGTATATATATATATATATATATATATATATATATATATATATATATATATATATATATATATATATAACGCATGTCAGTTCATGTATGGGGTTTGGCCACTGCAGAAGTGTGATGGTGGGAGACTAGTCCAATCCTTCACAGCAAACCAGCCTAGTGTGGTTGGCTTTGATTAATACAGCTTTGCTGATCATAGCGATGCACAAACTCTTTCACCGCGATAAGGCATTAC
>NC_090734.1:142885532-142890532 GCF_036898095.1 Palaemon carinicauda
TAAAAGTCAATGACAATTCCACTGTACTTCTACCTGTCGAATTCAGGTATTTTGTACTTAGAATTGAAATCAACCCATCTTCACCATCGTAGCCAATTGGTAGTTTGTTACTTGGCATTCAATTTATGATAAATTTTGCACATTTTTACGTGTTTTTCATATTCAAATAAGCCATATATATTTTTGATATATTAATGTCTGGATTCTCTTAACAACCTCGGGATCACAGACCCAGGCGAAATCTCACAAAGACAAGAGCTTGGCTCCGGCCGGGAATCGAACCCTGGTCGGCAAGCTTATATAGACAGTGACTTAACCCACTTGGCCACGATCAAAGATAAAAGTCAATGACAATTCCACTGTACTTCTACCTGTCGAATTCAGGTATTTTGTACTTAGAATTGAAATCAACCCATCTTCACCATCGTAGCCAATTGGCTACGATGGTGAAGATGGGTTGATTTCAATTCTAAGTACAAAATACCTGAATTCGACAGGTAGAAGTACAGTGGAATTGTCATTGACTTTTATCTTTGTTCGTGGCCAAGTGGGTTATGTCACTGTCTATATAAGCTTGCCGACCAGGGTTCGATTCCCGGCCGGAGCCAAGCTCTTGTCTTTGTGAGATTTCGCCTGGGTCTGTGATCCCGAGGTTGTTAAGAGAATCCAGACATTAATATATCAAAAATATATATGGCTTATTTGAATATGAAAAACACGTAAAAATGTGCAAAATTTATCATAAATTGAATGCCAAGTAACAAACTACCAATTGGCTACGATGGTGAAGATGGGTTGATTTCAATTCTAAGTACAAAATACCTGAATTCGACAGGTAGAAGTACAGTGGAATTGTCATTGACTTTTATCTTTGTTCGTGGCCAAGTGGGTTAAGTCACTGTCTATATAAGCTTGCCGACCAGGGTTCGATTCCCGGCCGGAGCCAAGCTCTTGTCTTTGTGAGATTTCGCCTGGGTCTGTGATCCCGAGGTTGTTAAGAGAATCCAGACATTAATATATCAAAAATATATATGGCTTATTTGAATATGAAAAACACGTAAAAATGTGCAAAATTTATCATAAATTGAATGCCAAGTAACAAACTACCAATTGGCTACGATGGTGAAGATGGGTTGATTTCAATTCTAAGTACAAAATACCTGAATTCGACAGGTAGAAGTACAGTGGAATTGTCATTGACTTTTATCTTTGTTCGTGGCCAAGTGGGTTAAGTCACTGTCTATATAAGCTTGCCGACCAGGGTTCGATTCCCGGCCGGAGCCAAGCTCTTGTCTTTGTGAGATTTCGCCTGGGTCTGTGATCCCGAGGTTGTTAAGAGAATCCAGACATTAATATATCAAAAATATATATGGCTTATTTGAATATGAAAAACACGTAAAAATGTGCAAAATTTATCATAAATTGAATGCCAAGTAACAAACTACCAATTGGCTACGATGGTGAAGATGGGTTGATTTCAATTCTAAGTACAAAATACCTGAATTCGACAGGTAGAAGTACAGTGGAATTGTCATTGACTTTTATCTTTGTTCGTGGCCAAGTGGGTTAAGTCACTGTCTATATAAGCTTGCCGACCAGGGTTCGATTCCCGGCCGGAGCCAAGCTCTTGTCTTTGTGAGATTTCGCCTGGGTCTGTGATCCCGAGGTTGTTAAGAGAATCCAGACATTAATATATCAAAAATATATATGGCTTATTTGAATATGAAAAACACGTAAAAATGTGCAAAATTTATCATAAATTGAATGCCAAGTAACAAACTACCAATTGGCTACGATGGTGAAGATGGGTTGATTTCAATTCTAAGTACAAAATACCTGAATTCGACAGGTAGAAGTACAGTGGAATTGTCATTGACTTTTATCTTTGTTCGTGGCCAAGTGGGTTAAGTCACTGTCTATATAAGCTTGCCGACCAGGGTTCGATTCCCGGCCGGAGCCAAGCTCTTGTCTTTGTGAGATTTCGCCTGGGTCTGTGATCCCGAGGTTGTTAAGAGAATCCAGACATTAATATATCAAAAATATATATGGCTTATTTGAATATGAAAAACACGTAAAAATGTGCAAAATTTATCATAAATTGAATGCCAAGTAACAAACTACCAATTGGCTACGATGGTGAAGATGGGTTGATTTCAATTCTAAGTACAAAATACCTGAATTCGACAGGTAGAAGTACAGTGGAATTGTCATTGACTTTTATCTTTGTTCGTGGCCAAGTGGGTTAAGTCACTGTCTATATAAGCTTGCCGACCAGGGTTCGATTCCCGGCCGGAGCCAAGCTCTTGTCTTTGTGAGATTTCGCCTGGGTCTGTGATCCCGAGGTTGTTAAGAGAATCCAGACATTAATATATCAAAAATATATATGGCTTATTTGAATATGAAAAACACGTAAAAATGTGCAAAATTTATCATATATATATATATATATATATATATACATACATACATACATATGCGCATTTACACATATTTATTTATGTATATATATATATATATATATATATATATGTATATGCATATGCAGACATATCTATCTATCTATCTATCTATCTATTTATCTCTCTATATACATATATATATATATATATATATATGCCTGTGTGTATCTGTATGTGTCTTTGTGTGTGTGTGCATGTTTATATATGTGCAGGAAAGAGAACATTCATTTAATATTCTATACTGAGGTATTTATATGCGGTGTGCTTAAAGAGATCCATGTACGTATTGTCCATTTTTCATAAAAGAAAAAAGCATGACACGGTCTGTATGTTATGTACACCGCAATATTGGAGCTTCCGGATGAAGGGATGAATTAAGGATTAGCCTCTATTCTATGTAATCTTCGTGACGTCATTTCCCATGTATTCTCCCCTCTTTTTTTCAAACGCTCAAAAATATGATGTTTTTTTTCAAACACTTAAAGATATTTATTTTTTCAAATTCGGAAATATTTTTTTGAGACTCAAAAGGATGTTTATTTCACACACTCAAAACCATGCCTTTTTTTTTCAAACACTCAAAAGCATAATTTTTTTTTTTTCAAACACTCAAAAACATTCTTTTTTCAAATTCAATTTTTTTTTTCAAACGCTGAAAACTGTTTATTTCAAACATTCAAAAACATACTTTTTCCAAACATTCAAAAACATTTTTTCCAAATCAAAAATATATTTTTAAGCGCTCAAAACATATTAATTAAAACAATTAACACCATGCTTTTTTGAAACTCAATAAAACATTTTTTTTTTTTCAAATGCTTTTTTTTTTTTTTTTTTTTTGTTAGTAGCTCAACAGCACATCTATGAATGGTTTAATTATTATTAAGTTTCCCTTCTTTAGACTGAAGCTCATCTAACTTGGTTTGTTTTTATGCCATTTTCAGGCTGCATTGAGCTTCTTTAAAATTGAAGCCAAGCACCACACAATACGCGAACTTTATGGCCATATTCTTCTTGGAAATATTTTTAATGAAGACCCTAACATTTTTTTCTTTTTAATTTTCGGTCTTTGTTGGCTCGGATGTTTCCTTCTGCTAATTAGCAGTACAAGAGGTGAATTTATTTTAAAAGATAATGAGAGAGAGAGAGAGAGAGAGAGAGAGAGAGAGAGAGAGAGAGAGAGAGAGAGAGGCCTAAGTAAAGATTATACTGTATATAAGAAGAAATTGTGGGATTTAAAGTATTGCCTTTTATCATCAATAATGGGGATTTGGGTCTTGAAAATAAATATTCTTGTGTTTTAAATTATAGTTCTTTTTTATTTATTTAGAATACATGCAAAATTTTAGTGACGTTTTGTATAATTCCTAATGATCATTGTAAAATGTATCAGGTTTATTATTAGGTATTTAAGAGGTCAACTGGATTAATTGGTGATAGGAAGCTTTTGCTGTTGTTAGTCCGTGATATTGTGAAAGTTAAAGGTTGTTGCTTTTTATTTAGATAAAACATACTACTGCACAAATGCTCTTACACACACAAACAAACAAACACTCGTTAAGGAAAAATACCTATGCATGTTACTCCCATGATGCATTGTAATGCACGGCGCAACAAGCAATGCACATAAAAATGCAGAAGGATGCCTTATCAATGTTTAGGTTTATTTCTCATTATTGGAATCCTTGTAAAAAACAATAATTGGATATAACAAGCTAATTTCAACTCTATCATTATTCATTGTTATGTTATATATTTTTATACCAATATCAATCTTATCAACAAAAACTGTTGATTGGAATCATGCAATAGTCACTTTTATCTGACCCTTTAGGATCGTATAAATACCTGTGTTGTACGTAAATAAAATTCGTTGTTTGGGGGCTGCATTTTGCATTAGCCCTTCCTCCGCTCCTGTCACAATAGAGTTTTAAGAATGTATACCAATAAAAGATTTATTGTTAACTTTATAACAAAAAGGGGATTATTCAATGTTTTATGTCAGAGTTTTATTCACGCAAGAGGCTTTGTTGTGTCACCCTTTCAGTGTGCAAGTAAACCGCAGTGATATTTATAGTTTATAAAGATTATTCAATGTTTTATGTCAGAATTTTATTAACGCAATAGGCTTTGTTGTGTCACCCTATCAGTGTGCATGTGAACTGCCGTGATATTTATAGTTTATAAAGCTGTACAGACCAGAGGTGGTATTTCAGTTGGCTTTATTCAGATACAGAAATGATAGCATGACGATACAAAAAACAGTTGTATTCATATTTCTTACGAATCAGCAACATGTTTTCAGAGAACTGAGGATTGATATAATAATTCTTCTGACGATTCAGAATAAGAATATTAAAAGAGAAATGAAGGAATAAGAACGGAAGTAATTAATTATTCATTATAAAATAAACTAAGAGAAAGAGATTAACCAATACAAAGTCTTTTTATTTCTCATATTTTAATCATTCGATATAAACTTTCCTGTATGTATCATTTTCTTTTCCTTCATGAATGAAAATTTTTCGAGATAGAATAATT
>NC_090734.1:142893032-142898768 GCF_036898095.1 Palaemon carinicauda
AATGCAAAATATAAATTTCATAATTTTCTCTTAACATATACTTAATATTATGTTTGAATTAGAAATATTGTCGTTCGTATAGAAAACAATAACTGGTAATCTATTTAAAGACCTATTTGAAAATACTAATTATGAATAGCATATGAATTTTTCTTAAGATCTTAAAAATAATCATGTTTTCCCAGAACTAATTCCAATTTTAATTTCCTTAATATCCCAACTAAAGAGGCCTTAAATCTATCTGGTAAGTCACGAACTGTCAAAGATATCACGGATGCTTCTCCGAGGATAAACTTCTAATTTAAATCACGTGTTAAAGACAAGAATTTTTCCCCCATTGAGTTCTCCAGATATACGTTATTAAGCATAATGATATGAGCCCCTTTTGAGCGAATTCTGTTTGGGATTACTGTGAAGTCTACATTATTATTATTTTTTTTTTTCTTTTACATCGTATCCTTGATATAATTCAGCCATGTAAAGTACAATTGTATGGAATCGGCCTTTATCTTTAAATCAAGTTTTTTTTTCGCACTTTTAGTATTCTTGAAAATGGTCTTTTAAATGTCACTATATAATAATAATGATAATGTTATTATTATTATTATTATTATTATTATTATTATTATTATTATTATTATTATATTATTATTATTATTATTAATGCAAGGCAATCTGCAACCCTACTTGTAAAAAAGGCTTAAAGCTAATACTCCTAAGACCTTATTAAGAAAGTATCCTTGTAATGAAAAAGAATCCGAGAAGTAGGATATAAGAATTAAAGAAAAAAAAGACTAAAATGATAACGACAACAATCTGAAGTTAACTATGAAGAGAGAGAGAGAGAGAGAGAGAGAGAGAGAGAGAGAGAGAGAGAGAGAATTTTGAAAATGAGATATCGACGAGAATTAGATTTTGCAATAACTGGACGCATTGGTCATATGATCTTTAATATTGATCCTAGACGCAACTTTGTTGCTTCGCTAGAATAGTATCTCATATAAGTACAGTCGGACGCTGAATTCCTGGTTCATCTCGCTCCGAGGAATTGCATCATGTCACACCCTTAATGTGCAGCGAGTAACCAAACTGTGTAGGAGAGATGGCAGAGGTGTTGGACAGGGCTCGCCGCGCAGTAAGTGTGTGGCATGGTGCATTTCCTCAGAGCTAGGTGTGCCATGAATTCCTATGTGCAACTGTACATCTTCCAGGTGGAAAATTGTCCTTTTGGGATTTGATACTATCTTCATTCGAGTGTTTTGGAATTACGATGTTATAATTACTAATTATTCTCGTATATTATCAAAAGTATGTTAGCAATGAATCTATTTTCGTCAAGTAGTCAAATTCTCTTAAATTTATTAAGTGGAATCAAACCTTATGAGAACTGATGATGAAAACACTTTGATAACAATGGACGATTTTTTACATCATGTCCCTAAAACAATAGTATTTTATTAAGAAAATATATTCACTGCCATAATGAAAGTACTTTGTAAAATGTTCCATTTAATTTTGGAAGCCCGAAGCCTGACATTGCATAATCTTCCTGTTAAAAAGAAGTTAAACCAGCATTTAGCCTTATGACGTCGTATCTCATTGTTATTATGTCTTATGGTGAAACCTATTATGTTTCTTAGTTCTAATTCCTTTCGGATGGAAGGGATTAGGATTTCATTCCTCTATTGTCTTGGATATAATTGCGCCTCTCATAAACTGCCTTCAGCTAAGCGGGCCTCTCTCTCTCTCTCTCTCTCTCTCTCTCTCTCTCTCTCTCTCTCTCTCTGGTGAATATACGAGGTGCCTCACACTGAGGGACCTGAGGGGAACCCAAACATAGAATAAGGCAATAAGGTAAGGTAGGCTCTCTCTCTCTCTCTCTCTCTCTCTCTCTCTCTCTCTCTCTCTGGTGAATATACGAGGTGCCTCACACTGAGGGACCTGAGGGAACCCAAACATAGAATAAGGCAATAAGGTAAGGTAGGCTCTCTCTCTCTCTCTCTCTCTCTCTCTCTCTCTCTAATGACCGTAATTATATTGGCTGCCATTTTCAAGAATATTGTTCATGTATTTGCATGAATATATATATATATATATATATAATATATATATATATATATATATGTATGTATGTATATATATATATATATATATGTATGTATATATATATATATTTATATATATATATATATATATATGTACACAAAATATGTTTAATATCTTTCTTGATAGCTCGATTGGTAAAGTTGTTCCTACAAGCATTGTTTCGGCTCAGGGCATATGTTCGAATCTTTGCTCACCGAGAATCATTTATATATCATAAATGAATTTCCAGTGAATATGATATACATTTCCGTAGGTAGGATTCGGTATAAAATACCATTGTGGTTGATAATCACATTGATTAAAATCCTGAGTGTTAGTGATACACACACAGACATATATATATATATATATATACGTATATATATACATATATATATATATATATATATACGTATATATATACATATATATATATATATATATATATATGACCCTTATAAGTATCATCGACCAATTATTTAGGGAGCTAATGAAAAGGTTCAAAGGCAATTTATATCAAATGCTGCACACAATGTCTTTAATACTCAGTACCTATTAATACTCTCTCTCTCTCTCTCTCTCTCCTCTCTCTCTCTCTCTCTCTCCTATAAAACCAAGATTATGCCTCACGCTTTACACGAAGAACCTCTTATACAAGTACATATATTAGTATTAAAGCCTTTTTTGCGGTAAAGAAAAATCCTTTTTGGTGATCTTAATACTCTTGTTTATCGCTTCGTGATAAGAACTCTCGTGTAAACAGCTCCATCCGCTGAGGGTGTGCGTGACACTTGGTGTATCGCATGTTCTACACTTTGTGTTCCCTGAATTTTCCATTTGTGTAGCAAAGGATTTTCTAAGTCTCTGCATCGCGTATTTGGTAAGTTATATGTCGTATATATATAAGCTTTGTGCATCGTTTACCTTGAGCTTTGTGCAGAACATTTCTGATTCCTTGTAAATTGTGTATTATTAACTTTGTTTACTTCGTATTTGGTAGTTTTAGTTGAGCATTTTATACGCCTTGTTTATTACTTATGTCACTTTGTGTAAAGCGTATATAACGTGGAGAAAGAATTTACGTATCACCGTTATCAACGAAGCTCTACTAGTCAGGGACACCCATACTATGTTGGCTTGCTCTGAGCGATGAGACGAAAATCTTTCACCATCACCAATCCGCTGTGACCAGCTTGGTGATAAAAACTGGCATAACCCAGACATGAATAAATCTCACACATGATTAAGGACATGTCTGAGCCCTTTGTCCTGCAGTGGACTAGAAACGTCTGCATTTGTTGTTGTTGTTGTTGTACCCACCATCACCAATCCATACTGGCCAGGCCTGTGAGGAAAACGGGCCAAACTCAGACGGGAAGAAATCCCACACATGATTAGGGAGATCTCTGAGGCCTTTGTTCTGCAGTGGACTAGAAACATCTGCATTTGTTGCTGTTGTTGCTGTATCAACCATCAGCAATCCGCACTGGCCACGTCTGTGATGACAACTGGCCAAACCCAGACTTGAATAAATCCCACACATAATTAGGGGCATGTCTGAGGTCTCTGTCCTGCAGTGGACCAGAAACGTCTGCATTTGTTGTTGTTGTTGTTGTATCACATGTAAATTGAAGATGCGCTCTTGTAAGGCTTTTGGAAGCTGCTCTACATTCTCGCTTCTCAGTTATGCACAAAGGTCCTATATAAGCCTCTTCCTAATCCCCTTGTTGTTCCTACTGCACACAACGGCACACAACACATCCATTTCATTAAGTTCAATTCAGATCTAAGCTCACATACTGATTTTCAGTTGTCTTTGACAATTCATGAAAACGTTTCTATAGAGATTCAAGGTTAAATATCACAAACAGTTCCTTGTGACTCCTTACAGCAAACAAGGTAATAATGGCAACGTAATTAAGAATTTTCAAACTCGAGATCCGGAAGATTATATCTGAAATTGTATTTTTGCGTAATGGTGTACGTTTGGGCGCAAGATCAAGGGCTTTAGGCCCTTTAAACATGCATGAGGATAGGAGAGTGCTAATGAATAAACTTGAGAGAGAGAGAGAGAGAGAGAGAGAGAGAGAGAGAGAGAGAGAGAGAGAATTTTCAACCTTTATACCCGCAAAATCTACAACATATTTTATATTTTTTCAGCCCGTGAGAACGTCTACTTTTTATGATGCCAAACGGTTGATTTTGTTGCAATCCTTGGCCATTTATTGGAACTATTTGACGCGCAAAGAACCATTTGAAACAGAAACATCTTTATAGCAAATAGTGCCGAATTTTCAAACCCAGCTATTAATGAATATAAATGCGTTTCGGTGTCCAAGTGACAATGCGAAAACTTTTTTGTTGGGTTATACAATTGTTTATTAATATTCAACAGCTGACTATTCTGTAAATTTGTTAGAGTTTATTGAGGCTTTGGAAAAGAACGAGAGAATAATTGTGACATTAACTTCTTCCAGTTTCCGTTAGTTTTATCTGTTAATATTAGCTGGTGTTTATAAGATATATAAAATGTTTTGTAAGGTTTTATCAGTCTCGACAGTTTTTATCAGGCTAGTATAATTAGCTGTTTTATTAATCATTAAGTTTTCTTAAGATTATTAGACAGTAAATTTCAGCAGATTTGATTAATGATGAGTCTCATATGGTTTTCTCAGTCAGTGGGAAACATTGAAAGCTATCAGTGACTTTGAAGAGCTTTCACAGTTTCAGTTAGTTTCGTTCGTCAGCGAGTTTCAGTTAATTTTGGCAATCAGTGAGCCATATCAGGTTATATAAGTTATTAAGAGTCATTTCTTTTTCTTAGGTGTTTCAGCAGCTTTCGCCAGTCAATTTTTAGGCTAATAGAAAACTATAAACGTCTTTGTATCTTTTGAGAAAAATATCCGAATTGCGAACAATGGGATATTACGCAATTGGTTGTTCACTTTGTGTATTATTATTATTATTATTATTATTATTATTATTATTATTATTATTATTAATAATAACAATGATATTATTATTGTTAGCTAAGCTACAACCCTAGTTGAGAAAGCAGAATGCTATAAGCCCAGTGGTCAAACAGGGACAATAGCCCGATGAGGAAATTAAATTAGGGAGTAGAAAATAAAATATAGATATAAGTAATAGATAAAACATATAAAAAAATCTTTTAAGATCAGTAACAAATAGAATAAAACGAGACACATGATAATCTACTCAAGATAAAAAAAAAAAAAAAAAAAAAAAAAAAACATTTGTTACAATTTTGAACTTCTGAAATAGGTTTCATCTATCAGTGGGTCCCAATGTGATCTTTTGGAATTTTAAGACTCATTATTAATTGTTTGATTAAGAATCTGCGATGTTGTTATGTTTCATCATCATCTCCTACCCCTATTGACGCAAAGAGCCTGGGTTAGATTTTGCCAGTAATTTCTAACTTGAACTTTTAAATCAATACTTCTCCATTCATCATCTCCTACTTCACGCTTCAAAGTCCTCAACCAAGTAGGCCTGGGTCTTCCAATTCTTCTAATGCCTTGAGGAGCCCAGCTGAACTTTTGGTAAACTAATCTCTTTTGGGGAGTGCAAAGAGCATGCCCAAACCATCTTCATCTACCCCTCACCATCGTTGAAGATGAACATTCA
>NC_090734.1:142899268-142901768 GCF_036898095.1 Palaemon carinicauda
AATAAGCTTCTAACACAACTCATACGATTGAGCAGTATAATTAATCTAAAATACATATAAAATACACAAAGGGTACAACCAATTGCGTTATATACCATTGGTTGCAATTGAGATATTTTTCTCAGAAGATACAAAGACGCTTATAGTTTCCTATTAACCTAAGTATATGATTTTTTCTCTCTCTCTCTCTCTCTCTCTCTCTCTCTCTCCTCTCTCTCTCTCTCTCATGTAAGAAATACCACTCTTTTTAACTGCCCCTCATCTCTCTTCACCTTATTTCTATCCATTCTTAATCATTCTAATCTCTCTCTCTCTCTCTCTCTCTCTCTCTCTCTCTCTCTAAGAGATACTACTCTTTTTAACTGCTTCTCTTCTCTCCTCATCTTGTTTCTCTCCTTCCTTAATCATCCTATCTCTCTCTCTCTCTCTCTCTCTCTCTCTCTCTCTCTCTCTCTAAATCAATCAATCAATCAAGCTCTCTCTCTCACTCTCTCTCTCTCTCTCTCTCTCTCTCTCTCTCTCCCGTAAACACACGATTCTGAAATAAGCCCCTTCCTCCCATAAAAAGCCCCTCGTCCGCTTCCCTCACAACATAACTCCTTTTCCCCGTTTCCTTTTAAAAGATCGCAGGAAATACATAATCTTGATATTATGGTGTTTCAACACGAAGCAACATTAGTACCCGAACATCATCTGAATGTGAAATGGTACGGAATAAAAGCTCTCGAATAACCTGGCCCATTTAAATTTTCCATCTAAAAACTCCCTATTTCAGACACCTGTCCCCCTACCCCCAGGCCCTATCTCCTCCCTTTATTCTGCATCTTTTGTCAGTCCTTTATTCAATGTTATTTTCTAATGATTTCTTACTATTATCCAATTTCATTATGGCTTTTCATTCGTTAATGATTTTTATCGCTTTATACATTTCTTACTTGTTCGATCACAAAGAAACTTTTTATTTACATGAAAAGACTCGCGTCCCATTCACACTGTTCTAAAACATACAGAACTCACCTTGCTATTCCAATCTACTGACATACACAGTTTTTTGGCTTCGAAAGTTAAACGGAAATTGAACTTTTCAAGTTGCGTCATTGTTATGCTGCAGTTTTTATCACTTGCTCCTTCCCAATGAAGAAATTCTATCTACATTCTCAGAATATTTACTATATAACACTATGGATATGAGCTATTCCCTACTCAAGCTTTTTATACTTTATTTCTTTATAGATCCTTTTCGTTTGCAGACTTGTCGTACTTACGCTCGAGTGTATAATCTCCAGAAACGTCCCGAGGCGAGGGACGGTAGATAGTTTTCCGTCCCATAATAGTTTTCCTTCACTTAATAAGATGGAGGACTTTTAGAGCTTCCTTATCCAAGGGAACTCTAATTCAAGTTGCCTATCAACTAGAGACTTTTTCCTTTGGGCGATTGCTAACAAGTGGGGACTTGTAAAAGGATTTTTTTTTTTTCAGCGAAAGGATATGTATAAGCAACTCAGGGATATGTGAAGAGAATGGTGTTTACATAATACAGTGCTGTATTATATAGAAGCATATGTTCGTCATTTTTTTTTTTTTTTTGAGCGAACGGATAAGTATAATCAACTTTAGGATATGAAAGAATTTTATATACGGATAAATCTAATTTACCGTTAATGATCTGAAAATATTTTATTTTGATTGCTATTACTTCTCTTGCAATTTATTTATTTCTTTGTTTCCTTTCCCCACTGGGCTATTTTCCCTGTTGGAGCATTTACGCTTTTCCAACTATGATTTTAGCCTAGCTAGTAATAATAATAATAGTAATATCACTACTACTACTACTAATAATAATAATAATTATAATAATAATAACAATAATAGTAATGATAATAATAATAATAATAACAGTATTATATAGACAAATACATTCGTCAATTAACATAATACATCACCTTTGAAGGCAATAAATACAATCAGCCAATGAGACAAATGTACTTATAGCAGTTAGTGACACAAATTCTATGAATGGGACATCAAAATTTTATATTTCATTGGTATTTCCTCAGATAGACTGAAATCGAGCAGTCAATCTTTAGAAATCTATCTATTTACCAAGGTAATTCCCCTAATTTTGGGGGTACCCGACATCAAAAAAAGGAACAAAAGGGGACTTTTCTTCTCTTCGCTCCTCCCAGCCGAGTTTGGTTAGTACTGCTAAGGTACCACAGCCCAGCTTCCGCCGTTATACACCGCAAATGAAATATCATATGCTGAATTCCCTACTGCTGCTACCTTAGCGGTCACCAAGGCGACCGGAGGAAGCAGCGCGGCCTACTGGATCTTTGTCTATAGGAATAAAAACAGTAGAAAATTGTAGGATCCCTCGTGCTACCTCTTCCATGATTTTAGAAAATTGTAGGATCCCTCGTGCTTTCTCTTCTATGAATATAGAAAACTGTAGAATCCTTCGTGTTATCTCTTCTATGAATCTAGAAAATTGCAGGATCCC
>NC_090734.1:142904268-142906768 GCF_036898095.1 Palaemon carinicauda
AATTTATTTTATAGATGCAAACCAATAAATCAAAATTGGGTTAATTTAGATGAAAAATAAATTTGGCTACAAAATCTATTTGATTTAGAGAAGAATGGTGTGACAATTTGGGATATCTTTTCCCAGGAGAGAATATTTCAGAATACTTAATCTTTCAATAATTACCACCAAAATACCAAATGATTCAGTACAGTGAAGGAAACTTTTAAACATATATATATATATATATATATATATACATATATATATATATATATATATATATATATCAATGGGGAGAAAAACTCTAAAAAACCACTGTCTAAAAATATGAAGCAAAAACAATTAAAGAAAATGGTTGGATAAAAGGATATAGAATAAAAATCTCAGGTAATATACAATTGAAAATTAGCAGTAAAAAACCGGTAAAAATTCTGGAATGAATGTTGCCAGATATTTACTTTTTTAAAAAAAGAATAAATTGACGTAAAGGAGTGATATTACGATCACCAACCGTTAATGATACAAATAAAATAGGGCATAAATTACACTCGCCTGTATTTTACTGAAATACAGTATATTTTCAACAAAGAATTTCTGATTAAATTTACGGTGTTTTTTTTTTTTTTTTCTTTTTAACAGTGGACCAATTAAAAGGAGGAAGTGTACTGTATTGAAGTCTGGGAAAACTACGGAATTGATAAAATCCCAGTCTGTCGAAGTAAAAGCAATATTTCAGTAAAAACATATTCGCATGAATATTTATCTTCAACGAGAAAATATCAGAAGCTGAAACATTGCAAGATAGAAGATTCTCAGTCAAATATAACTGATAATCATTCTTAACATTCCAAAAGATTGCATTGGAATCATTGATAGATGAAATCTAATTAAGATGTTAAAACTAACAGCAAAGTTTTTTTTTTTTTTTTTATGTTGAGCAGGTTGACAAGAGTCTCGTTTTATAGTTTATATATGACAGATTTCTTTTAACTCACTAATCTTGATATATTTTAATTGTTTTACCAATTAATTATAATATACATAGAGTATTTTCTACTATAATTTCTTCTCCTCTTTGGTCTATTTCCCCTGTTGGAGCCCTTGGGCTAGTAGCATTCTGCTTTTCCAACTAGGGTTGTAGCTTAGCTAATAATAATAATAATAATAATAATAATAATAATAATAATAATAATAATAATAATAATAATAATAATAATAAAGATAAAACTGAAACTCGCAGACTGATGAAAAATATTGAAATTACCCGACTGGCAAAACGTATTTGACGGGTGAAACTTACTGAAACACCGAATAAAAACTAATGAAACTTACTGAAACACCGAATAAAAACTAATGAAACTTACTGAAACACCGAATAAATACTAATGAAGCTTACTTTTACTTTTTTTATAAATCCTGATAAGGCTCACTGGTTGCCAAAATTAACTGAAACTCGCTGACGAAGGAAAATAACTGAAACTGTTAAAGCTCTTCAAAGTCCTTGTTTGATAGCATTCAAAGTTTCCCACTGACTGAGAAAACCATATGTGACTCATCATTATTCATATTTGCAGAAATTTACTGTCTAATAATCCTACGAAAACTTAATGATTAATAAAACAGCTAATTATACTAGCCTGATAAAAACTGCCGAGAATGATAAATTATATATATCTAATAAACACCTGCTAAAACTAACAGATAAAACTAACGGAAACTAAAAGAAGTTAATAACACAATTATTCTCTCGTTCTTGTTCTAAACCTCAATAAACTTTAACGAATTTACAGAATAGTCAGTTGCTGAAGATTAATAAACAATTATGTAAAATCTCAAAGGGATTTCTTATTGTCTCTTAGACAATAAAGAATCTTTCATATACAGTAATAGCTAGTTCTGAAAATTGGCACTATTCGCTATATAGATGTTTCTGTTTCAAATGTTTTTTTGTGAGTTTAATAGTCCCAATAGATGGCCAAGGATTGCAACAAAATTAACTGTTTGCCATCATAAAAATTAGACGTTCTCACGGGGTAGAAAATCCTCTCTCTCTCTCTCTCTCTCTCTCTCTCTCTCTCTCTCTCTCTCTCTCTCTCTAAAGTTTATTCATCAGCCCTCTCCTATCCTCATGTATGTTTAAAGGCCTAAAGCCCTTGATCTTGCACCCAAACGTACACCATTAAGCAAAAATACAATTTCAGATAAAATCTTACGGATCTCGAGTTTGTAAATTCTAAATTACGTTGCCATTATTACCTTGTTTGCTGTAAGGAGTTACAAGGAACTGTTTGTGATATTTAACCTTGAATCTCTAAAGAAATGTTTTCGTGAATTGTCATAGACAACTGAAAATCAGTATGTGAGCTTAGATCTGAATTGAACTTAATGAAATGGATGTGTTGTGCGCCGTTGTGTGCAGTAGGAACAAGGGGATTAGGAAGAGGCCTATATAGGACCTTTGTGCATAACTGAGAAGCGAGAATGTAGAGCAGCTTCCAAAAGCCTTACAAAAGTGCAC
>NC_090734.1:142914268-142936070 GCF_036898095.1 Palaemon carinicauda
AATCAGACACTCTATGTCTTACCTGGCGTCAGCCTCCCTACTGGCCACCTCACGAGCTTGCAAGCTCCCAAAACCACAGCAGCTGATTGGAGACGTAAGTGCACCAATTCCCTGGGAAGTCCTCCTCGTCAGGGAAAGGCAGAACTGGCTCGAGTCGCAGGTGACAAGAGCACCTGCAGACAACAGATCAATGCAAGGATCAAAAGCGTAATCCAAAGAATCGTCCAAATAAGTTGCCAAACAATCGTCATCCAGAGTCCAAATCACCATGCTGCTCAAGGTATATTATCAGGGGAGTGCTCAAGCCCGAACTGAATTCTGTCCGAGCACCAACGTCCAGACATCAAGTCGCGTTCATAAACACTCGTATGTAAAAAAAAAAAACAATCGTTAAAACGATAGTTCGATAATATAAACAACCGGGGAGGAGGCGCCTAACCACACTGAGAATTGTTAAATTAAGCACTTTACACTTAAACACTTAAATTTCAAAGATAACATAAACAAATACAAAACAAAGGCTATTCTGCCACAAAATGATTCTTAAAAACTAGTAATTAAACCTAGAAAAACAAGGCTGATCTAGACTTTCTAATACCTTCCTCCCCAAAAACAAAACAAAAAATTCCAATAAATTTTTTTTTTTTTATACAAAACATGAAACCTGTAAAGAGAAAATGATTAACACATCACTCTTAAGACAAAGTAAAGTCTCAGGGTGAAACCTGAAATAAGAATTCTCATGAACAACACTACAACCAATGAATTTTAAAAACTGAATTGTCACAAATAAAATTTAACAGCCTAAACAATAGAGAAAACATAAATGAAAAATAAACCATAAGGTCAAATTACCACAAAATATTAACCACCAGACACTGACTGTCTCAAATTCAGCCAATAACATTGAGTTTACACATAACAGACACTACCACAGTAGGACCGCCCACACTTTGGTCACTACAGGCTTTACTTTGGTTCAAAAGAAAACAGACAAATTATAAAATACCTCACTAAGAAAACCTAATGACTAACAAACCAAACTCCCAGCGAAAAACACACTCCTACTCATCCTTACATCTCTAAGAATAACGCAAACCAATTGAAGAGACGAGAAGGGCGAGGGGAGGAGGGCCAAGTCGTGATCAAATCTATATTCTTGAAAGGGCATCGGGAATTCGATTCTCCGATCCTTTAACGTGTTTAATCACAAGCGAGAATTCTTGCAATTGCAGAGCCCAACGTAAAATTCTCTGGTTGGCACCTTTCATGCGCTCGATGAAAACCAGTGGATTGTGATCTGTCCATACTTCTATGGGATAAGAAAAATTTGTTACATAAGGCTTAAAATGCACAAGAGTACGCACCAAGGCGAGGGCCTCCTTTTCAATGGTGGAATATTTTCTCTCGGCGGCCAGTAGCTTTCGGCTATAATACGATACAGGATGAACCTCTCCTATATCGTTCCTTTGAAAAAGGACACCCCCAATACCTATGTCACTGGCATCCACTGCAATAATAAAAGGTCTCTGGAAATTAGGAGAAGTCAATATTGGATTAGATACTAATACCATCTTAAGTTTAATAAGTGCTTCCTCACACTGAGGAGACCACATAAACTTCTGCCCTTTCTCCAACAACTTGGTAAGTGGCTGAGCAATGTCCGAGAAATTTCGCACGAATCTGCGATAATAACCAGTCATGCCCAGCACTCGCCGAACTTCTCTGACATTGCACGGCCTCTTTAAATGCACGATAGCCTCAAGGTTGGCTTGTTTAGGTGCCACCTGGCCCAAACCAACCTCGTGACCCAAATAACAAACTTTTGCCTTACCAAATTCACATTTTGCTAAATTAATAACCAAACCTGCAAATTTAAGGGCCTCAAATACCTTACGCAATCTCGCCATGTGCGTACTCCAATCATCACTATATACAACCAAGTCATCGATATAAATTTCAGTTCCCTTTAAACCACAAATGACCCTATTCATAAGCCTCTGGAAAGTACACGCGGCATTTTTCATCCCAAAGGGCATTACTTTACACTCGTAAAGCCCAAAGGGAGTTACAAATGCAGAGATCTCTCTTGCTCGATCAGACAGGGGAACCTGCCAATACCCTTTCAATAAATCCAATTTCGTAATGAACTTAGCAGCCCCTATGTGATCGAGACAGTCATCTATCCGAGGCAAAGGAAAAGAGTCATTCTTAGTATGTGTGTTAACCTTACGGTAGTCCACACACATACGGAACTTTCCGTCGGACTTCTTAACCAGGACTATCGGGGAGCTCCATGGACTAACGGAAGGTTGGATGAGATCGTGTTCCAGCATATATTTAATCTCCTTATCAACTATATCCCTCTTAATGGGATTCAGCCGATAAGGACTCTGTTTCACAGGAGAAGCATTACCCACGTCTACATCATGCTCAAGAAAATTAGTTCGACCTGGAGAATTCCGAAATAAATCTGAAAAAGAAGAAATTAAATTAATTACATCCCTCCTTTGAGCAATCTCCAGATGCCCCAGCCCTTCCTTCAAAACTTCTAAATTTTGAATATTATCAAAAAGAGCATCAGAAGACACCTGACAAATCAAATCCTCCAAATCCTCTGAAGGTAAATCCATACTTTCAACCACAGGCTCATAAACAATAGCGAGAGGATCATGTCTATTAGAAGTATAGAGTTTTAACCTATTTATATGGAATATTCTGCACTTCCGTTTAGTCCCAGGAGCCTCTATTTCATAATTCACCTCCGACAACTTCCTCAACACCTTCCAGGGTCCCTTATATCTTGGTTCAAGGAAATTGTCAGAGTCAGTACTTAAAACTAAAACTAATTCTCCGGGCTCAAACAACCGTGCTTTAGATTTCCTATCAAAATTTAATTTCATAGCAGCCTGAGAACTGGCCAAATTTTCTCTGGCAAATTTCCAGGCTCTAGATAATTTTTTTCTCAAGTCCTCCACAAAGTCTCCTACGTTTGCATTCCCACCTCGATCAGTCTCAAGCATCTCATGAAAAATCTCCAAAGGCCTACGTACTTTGTGTCCAAATACCAGTTCGAAAGGAGCTACACCAGTTGAAGAATTTGGATGATTTCTTAGAGCAAAGAGAGCAAAGGGAAGCCCTTTATCCCATTCCTCCCCTTGTTCATAACAATACTTTTTCAAAATAGATTTAAGGGTCTGATGGAACCTTTCCACCAGGCCCTGACTCTCCGGATGATATGGTACACTGGTCTTGTGCTGAATGGCCAGTTCTGCACATTTACCTTTAAATACCTTGCTAGTAAAATTTGTACCGCAGTCTGTTTGAATAGTACGAGGGAGACCATACCTGGAAAAAAATTCAATTAGTTTGTCAAATACAACCTTAGAGGTTATCCTTCTCATTGGGAAGGCCTCAGGGAATCGAGATGCTCTATCCATAATTGTCAAGAGATGGGTAAACCCAGACTTAGTTTTAGGCAAAGGCCCAACCACATCAATAACTAATTCCACAAAAGGCTCACCTATCGCAGGAATTGGATTTAAGGGAGCTTTAGGAATAATTTGGTTGGGTTTCCCCATCACTTGACAAACCTCACATTCATTAATAAATTGTTTCACAGATGATTTTAATCCTGGCCACCAAAAACATTCTGCCAACTTTCGAAAAGTTTTACATACACCGAAGTGGCCAGAAAAAGAATCATCATGTGCAAGACTCAAGACAGACCTACGGAATTGAGATGGGACAACAATTTGTTCAATACGAGACGTCTTGCTCAGATTATCAGTTAAAGGACGACTAATCCGGTATAGTAAACCATTGATCACACAAAACCTGGGTTTAGTCAAATCTGCAGTGTCACCCAAATCAAAATTAAATTCCTTTTTCTGAGCTTCAATAAATGAAGACCTGTCCCAATCAGGTCTCAAAACATTGCTAACCACACTATTACTACTACTATCTACAGACCCGGGCCTCTCTATGTCTACTTCTAAACTACTTAAGATTAAATCTTCGTCATTATCAATTAAATTTGCAGCCTTTACTGCTGCCCGGGTTGTTACTGCAACAGGACAGGCATGTACAGACAATATGGGGAACAACTCTTGTCCTTTTGTATTTAACATATCGTTACCCAAAATGCCGTCAATTCCAGGAATAGGGAGACACTCAACAACTGCTAATTCTGTCACTTTATCATAACCAGGGAAAGACAATCTGACCTCCACTAACGGAGCCGAAACAACGGTGTTCGGGAACCCTCCCAGAACAACAAAATTTCCTGTATACTCAGCTAAATTTTTCAAAGAGTCTTTCAAAACCAGAGACCGAGCTGACCCTGTGTCCCTCAAAAATTTCACACCAACAGTTTTAGAAGTAGATATTAATTTACCAGGCCAAATATATTTATCATAAAGTAGTCATGCCTCCTTTCTGCTAGAAGACTGACTACTGCTACTAACATCATTACTAGTGTTAGCTACTGGACGGTTTTCAACTACGGGATCGCTGATAACAGGTTTACTAGTAGATATTAGTGACACAGGATTATTATTATTCCTTTGGAGGTACCTTCTTCTGGCATAACACTGTGCCTGATAATGTCCCTGCTTATTACACCAAAAACAAGTCCCTCTACCTCTATTATTCATATTACCTGGGCCAGAACCAAACCTATTATCTTCAGAAAAGACACGAGTGTCCTGTCCACTCAAGTCTTTTCCCTGGTTACTATCAGGCTTATGATTTTTATCTGGTGGGTTACCCTGTCCACGAGTATTCACAAAAGAGCCTGACCTCTGAAAATTAACTGGCCTAGCAGATTGGAAATTCACATCTTTATTTCCAAAACTACCAGACCCAGTTCGATGGGTCAATACAAACTCGTCAGCAATTTGAGCGGCATTACTTAAATTAAAAGCTTTTACCTCTTCTAGATAAATTTTCAATTCCTTACTACATGACCTTTTGAATTCTTCTAGAAGCATGAGTTCTCTCAAAGCGGAGAAAGAGACCACCTGGCGGCTTTTTAACCAATGATCAAATTGTTCCTCCTTAAGCCTAGCAAATTCCACATAAGTAAGGGAGGCTTGCTTCGTAAAATTTCTGAACTTAAGGCGGTAGGCCTCAGGAACCAAATCATATGCCTTGAGGACTAGAGCCTTAACCTTATGGTAATCACGGGCAATACTTTCTTCCAAGGAATTATACACTCTAATTGCCTTGCCCACCAACCTACATTGAATTAGTACAGTCCACATTTCTGGGGGCCAAGACAACCGAGTGGCAACACGTTCAAAAGCCTTGAAAAATTCTGGAACATTCAACTCTTCAAATACTGGCACCAATTTCAAGGCCGCGCCTACATTAAACTTATCTTGTGAGTTGCCCCGAGGTGTACTAAAATGATTAGAGGTGCCCTGCAGCCTAGCAATTTCTAAATTGATATTGGCCATCTCCAATTCATGCCGCCTCGCCCTCTCATTCTCTTCAAATTCCAGTTTCATCAGTTCTATCCGTTTACATATTAAATTAAATTCACCGTCCTCCTTGGACTCCACCAAAGGACAAACAGGAACCTGAGGATCTTTTGGCGCAGGGTTTCCTACAGAATTGAATGGATTAGTGGAAACATTTAGTTTCAGAGGCAAGTTAGCCTGACCTTCATAAATAGTTCCTGTCCGGGGAGGATCCTCAAACAGAGTTAGACCTCCATTAACACTTATTCTGTCATCATCATTAATCATACTACCCTCACGCTCAGAGTCACTACTACCTGAAACTTCATACTCCCTAACCAAATGTTCAGCCTCAGCCAGACCTTGAGCAACTTTACTTTTAACAGCTACCAACAATTGATTTTTCGTATCCGCTGCCCTCAACGGAATACCCAACCACCGGGCACAACTTACTAAACAAGTCTTATTTAGTACTGGCAGATGCTTTATACAATCACCTGACCCTAAAAACTGTGCGGGGTCAAACACAAAACCCTCCATTGCACCAAAATTAGCAGGGGAGAAAGGTAATACTTTACAACTAAAGAAAATATTGTCAAATTAACAAAGTGCTGTTCCACAGACCAAAACACTGAGTACACCTGAGAACAATCCTGTCACGGTCGCCAAATTGTTATAACCCTTAGGGTTATTATAAGAGTTCTTATTATAATTGTTGTCAGTGATAAATGTAACTCAGTGCTAAAGGTCAGCGGAAACAAACACTCAAGAAAACTTAACAATATTTAATACTTAACAATAACAAAATTTAGATCAACCTTGTTAAAACTACAAATAACATTATTTAATAACAAGGAAGGACAAATAACGGTCCTTTGAATCACACTGGATTCCCTAAAACTAAGAAGCTAAGTCCTATCAAAGACAAGAGAAATATCCATTATGAACTTGGATCCAACAATTTGGCTGGCCAGAACAAAAAATTATCCTAATACTAATTCCAAGAAAGAAGGAAGACGGAGTAAATAAAACAAGAAAAACCATCATAAATCCTACCTATCAACACAAAACTAATGTACACAAAACCTTGTCTATAATAGACATACTGGAAGATATTATGCGGTCACGTCTTAAATATGACAATATATAAAAGATCAAATGATACCAAGGATGTATATAGTTCTCCTCACTTCAGTGGATGAATCAAAGGAGACACAAAACTAGGGCCGTCATTCACTTGTCATAACAGCTATCAGGGCAGGTCCCGAACGCCAGGGCATAATCATAAAGGGCAAGCAATCCCAAACGAAAATCAGACACTCTATGTCTTACCTGGCGTCAGCCTCCCTACTGGCCACCTCACGAGCTTGCAAGCTCCCAAAACCACAGCAGCTGATTGGAGACGTAAGTGCACCAATTCCCTGGGAAGTCCTCCTCGTCAGGGAAAGGCAGAACTGGCTCGAGTCGCAGGTGACAAGAGCACCTGCAGACAACAGATCAATGCAAGGATCAAAAGCGTAATCCAAAGAATCGTCCAAATAAGTTGCCAAACAATCGTCATCCAGAGTCCAAATCACTATGCTGCTCAAGGTATATTATCAGGGGAGTGCTCAAGCCCGAACTGAATTCTGTCCGAGCACCAACGTCCAGACATCAAGTCGCGTTCATAAACACTCGTATGTAAAAAAAAAAACAATCGTTAAAACGATAGTTCGATAATATAAACAACCGGGGAGGAGGCGCCTAACCACACTGAGAATTGTTAAATTAAGCACTTTACACTTAAACACTTAAATTTCAAAGATAACATAAACAAATACAAAACAAAGGCTATTCTGCCACAAAATGATTCTTAAAAAACTAGTAATTAAACCTAGAAAAACAAGGCTGATCTAGATTTTCTAATAATCTAAATAAAAAGCAACAACCTTAACTCTCACAATATCACGGACTAACAACTGCAAAAACTTCCTATCACCAATTAATCCAGTTGTCCTTCTAAATACCTAATAGTAAACCTGATACATTTTACAATGTTCATTAGGTTTTATACAAAACGTCACTAGAATTTTCCATGGATTCTAAGTAAATAAAAAAGAACTATAATTTAAAACAAAAGAATATCTATTTTCAAGACCCAAATCCCCATTATTGATGATAAAAGGCAATACTTTAAATACCATGATTTCTTCTTATATACAATATAATAAGTTTATTTTTAAGAGGCTGATGAAGTTCCCCATTAAGTGTAACCGGAAAAAAAAATCTCCTGGCAGGCACTAGGAATAATCTTTACTCAGGCCTCTCTCTCTCTCTCTCTCCTCTCTCTCTCTCTCTCTCTCTCTCTCATTATATTTTGAAATAAATTAACCTCTAGCACTGCTAACTAGATGTATACATCACCTCCAACCTTACATTAGCCCCTCTCTCTCTCTCTCTCTCTCTCTCTCTCTCTCTCTCTCTCTCACATTATCTTTTAAAACATATTCACCTCCTGAACTGCTAATTAGCAGAAGAAAACATCCGAGCCAACAAAGACCGAAAATTAAAAAGGAAAAAATGTTAGGGTCTTCATTAATATATTTCCAAGAAGAATATGGCCATAAAGTTCGCGTATTGTGTGGTACTTGGCTTCACTTTTCAAGAAGCTCAATGCAGCTTGAAAATGGCATAAAAACAAACCAAGGTAGATGAGCTTCAGTCTAAAGATGGTAAACTTAATAATTAAACCATTCATAGATGTGCTTTGAGCTATTTAATAAAAAACAAAAAATAAATAAACAAATAAAAAAAAAGAAGAAAAAATTGAGCATTTGAAATAAATTTTTTTTTTCAAAAAAATATTTTTGAATTTGAAAAAAAAAAAAATTTTTTATAGTGTTTCAAAAAAAAAAAGCATGGTTTTAATTGCTTTAATTAATATGTTTTGAGCGTTTAAAAATAAATTTTTGATTTTGAAAAAAAATGTTTTTGAGTGTTTGGAAAAAGTATGTTTTTGAATGTTTGGAAAAAGTATGTTTTTGAATGCTTGAAATAAACATAGTTTTAAGCGTTTGAAAAAAAAATTGAATTTGAAAAAAATAACGTTTTTGAGTTTGAAAAAAAAAAAATTGTTTTTGAGTGCTTTAAAAAAAAACATGTTTTTTTAGTATGTGAAATAAACATCCTTTTGAGTGTCAAAAAAATATTTCCGAATTTGAAAAAACAAAAATAATGCTTTTAAGTGTTTGAAAAAATCATCATATTTTTTAGTGGTTTAAATAAACATGTTTTTGAGCGTTTGAAAAAAAAGAGGGGAGAATACATGGGAAATGACGTCACGAAGATTACATAGAATAGAGGCTAATCCTTAATTCATCCCTTCATCCGGAAGCTCCAATATTGCTGTGTTCATATCATACAGACCGTGTCATACTTTTTTTCTTTTATGAAAAATGGACAATACGTATATGGATCTCTTTAAGCACACGCATATAAATACCTCAGTATAGAATATTAAATAAATGCTCTCTTTCCCGCACATACATAAACATGCACACGCACACTAAAACTCATACAGATACACACACACAGGCATATATATATATATATATATATAGATAGATAGATATATGGATAGATAGATAGATAGATATAAATATATGTCTGCATATACATATACATATACATATATATATATATATATATATAAATATAGTAAATGGGCTTATGTATGTATGTATGTATGTATGTATGTATATATATATATATATATATATGTATGTATGTATGCATATATATATATATATGTATATATATATATATATATATATACATATATATATTTATATATATATAGATAGATAGACATATATATATATATATATATACACACAAACACACACACACACACACACACACATATATATATATATTATATACAAACACACACATATATATACACATATATATATATATATATATATGTGTGTGTGTGTGTGTGTGTAAATATATGAATATATGTTAATGTACATGTGTGTTTGTGTTTGTGCACAGAGGCAGACGCCATATGTCAGTCAGACAGAAGGGAGCCCGGCAGTCTTCCAACTGAATATTTGGATATTCATAAAGTAGTCTAAGATCATTAGAGGAAATCATGGCCAGTACAAGGGTCACAAAAAGGGGGAATTCGTAATTGCTCCTCATTAAAACTTATTTAGTTTTAGGATATTTCATAGAGAGAATTTTTCATCGATATATATATATATATATATTATATATATATAATTGTTCTTTTCTTCTTTAATCGTTTATTTATTACCTTATTTCCTTTTGTCACTGGGCTACTTTTCCCTATTGGAGCACTTGGCCTTATAGCATCTTGCTCTTTCCACTAAGATTGTAGCTTAGCTATTAATGATATATATATATATATATATATATGTGTGTGTATATATATATATATATATATATATTCTGTGTGCACATATATATGTATACACACATCAGAAACTTGGAGCCTTACGAAAACCGTAGAACACTTGGTAAAAAAAAATGAGATTATGAAAAGTAAAATGCAACTTTCTTTACAAAGAATAATATTTAATGAGATGGTCCTGCCAGTATTAACTAATGTACCAGAAATTTGGAGATTTACTAAAGCCGTCGAACATAATATGATTGCAACTCACAGAGCTAGCGAAAGAATAATGATGGGAATAACATTAAGAGACAGAAAAAGAGCAATACGGATACGGAAGAAAGGTATAAGATATTCTCATAGCCAGTAAGAAGTAGAAATGGACTTGGGCAGGACATAATGAGAATGACAGATATTAGAGGGGTATTATGAATAACAGAATGGGGCCCTATAGATTACAAAAGAAGCGGGGGAAGGAAGAGAGGACAATGGGTTGACGAGCTAAGAAAATTTGCGGATATGGACTGAGATAAAAAACCATAAATAGACGAGTATCCATATATACATGTATACACGCTCATACACACACACACCACACACACACACACACATATATATATATATATATATATATACATACAATATATACAATGAAAAGGTAAGACCTTTATATCAACTAAGCAGCACAGAAATGGGGAAACTAATTTTAGGAAAATGCAATGATGAGGAAGTTTTCAGAATAGGAATTTCATCCAGGATTCAGCAGATAACGGTATGATCATTGTCTTGTTTATATTTCTAAAGTTCCCCACAGCATGACTTGTCATTGAAGCAACTAAAATATTTCGAGTAAAGATTTCAAAGATAATTCTAAGAGAAAAAATAATCGTTGTAATATACTAATCGTAACGCAGTAAATGTTGTCAGAAGTCGAGATTAAAAGTAAACAAATGAATTAGTTGATATTTGTTGTGATTCCGGATCAACGAAAGGAAACTAAGAATTTCTAAATAAGAATTAATCCTCAAAACTGACGAAATTTGGAGTAATAACCCTCATTAAGAAAGCTATTTGTATTAATAACTTATGCTTATTTAACCAATTCTAGAAGTTTTTAACGAGGCGCATCCATGTTATCAACTTCTGTGAACATTTTACAAAACGAAGCTCGCTGCTGCCCTCTAGCGGCGATATTTCAAGATACCAACTCTCCCAGGGACAATTTTCCCTCTGTTAATCGTCTGTCGAGTTGATAACGAGCAAAAGCTCCCGTTAATGAGACTTGATAATTTAACACTAGCACAAGGGCGGTACTTTAATCTCTTGACTTAAATGACTCTCGCTTTCTCTTCCCATCTCGTTGCCTCTCACTTTCCCTCTCGTCTCAAAGGAACATTACAAAAGCCCAAGGAAAATAAATTAGGCTCCAGAAAGGTCGTCAACCTAATGCCTTTAAGCTGAGCGAGATTTCAGTAATACAATTATAAGCTGAACTGATGGGGTTGTGGTGTCCTACTGGAAACGTCCCTGCCTGGCGGTCGCCGACATGGGGTTCGAGCCCCACTCAAACATACTATTTTTTTTTTAGTGTCTGCAACCTCAACATTCTTGTGAGATAAGGATGGGGGGTGGGTTTGGGGAGCCTTTAGGTCTACCTGCTGAGTCATCAGCTGCTATTGCCTGGCCCTCCCTGGTCCTAGCTTGGGTGTAGAACGGGGTTGGGCGCTGATCATATGCATGTATGGTTAGTGTCTAGGGCATTGTCCTGTTAGCATTGTCCTTGCCTCTGCCATTCATAAGTCGCCTTTAAACCTTTTAAATTTTGGTTCGACTTCCGCCTTTGCAACTAAATGTAATGTTTAGAAATAACAGAATACGACATACATCTATTCATTACTGTTGCAACTGTCACTTTTCAGGAGTTGATACAATATGTTGCGACGCCACATTTGGAGACAATCCAGTCTTGCAACATAATCAAATGAGTGTAAACTATTACTACCTACAGCTCTCACATAAATATATATCTTGTTTTTATACTAAATAAACACAAACATTGCCTATGGCACCCCTGAAACATTAGTTATTAAATCTTCAAGCAGCTATGAAATGCAGGAATTAGTTGCTAATGTCCGACTGTCCCTACTAAATATACTGAACAGTCGTGTTATCCATAGTGGTATGTTTTTAAGAGAAATAATGGACTAAATAGTGCTATGTTGATTATCAATTCACTTGGTAGATTTTTTTCCTTTATGTACTGTGAGGCAGTGATACCCTGGAGTATAACATGCTATTTATCAAGAAACTTGGTTATCCTGATCCACTCAGGATTAATAATAATAATAATAATAATAATAATAATAATAATAATAATAATAATAATAATAATAATAATAATAATAATAATACTTTATGAACGTTGATACAGTAAGAAGCCAATAAGGGTTTTTCCCTGCTATGGCATAGATAACTAAAAGTAACATTCTGACATTATGAAAATACAATTTGATAAAGGGACTATATTTCTTATTTCAAAATAAAAATAAAAATAATAATAATAATAATAATAATAATAATAATAATAATAATAATAATAAACATGAATGAAGTTGCATGGATTAATGAAAGGGCAAGGAAAATCATCCAGCCAGGTGGTTAAAGTGAAACTAAATTTACTGTTTTATGGTAATGATTATATCAGAGTACTCTAACAATTAATTAGTAATATTCCCTGAGGAAGATCGAGATTCATATCAGGATTCTTAATGGAAAAATGCTAACATTAATACCTACATAATGTCTAAATTAATATACACCTCTTCAATATATCCAGTGAGCGAAATGTAAATTAACTCATCTACAAACAGCTATGAGGAAGAAGATATGACCAAATAAAAAAAAAAAGAGTACCAGTATGTTTAAAGGTTTAAAGGCCGCTCATGAATGGCAGAGACAAGGGAGAGTGACATTGCCCTATCGAGCAAGACAATGCCCTGGAGAATGACCATATGATCAGCTGCCAAGTGCCCTCTCCACACAAACTAAGACCAAGGAGGGCCACACAATGGCTGCTGATGACTCAGCAGATAGACCTATAGGCTACTCCAAACACCCATCCTTAGCTCATAAGGATGATGAGATGGCAGCGACCAAAGAAGTAACAAGTTTGAGCGGAACTCCAACCCTAGTCTGGCGTTATTAGTCAGGGACGTTACCACATTGGCTACCACAACCCATAAGGGAAAAGAGGAGTCCAAGTGAACTTGGTTGTGTGACTTAGAGCTAATGCTATTATCCTGAACCCCTTTTAAGGTATGATTAACGATTTTGGTTCATAAGGATGAGGGAATACGCATCAATGGACTAATCTCCAAATGCCATATCATTTACAAGTCATTACTATGGCTATATCCAATTATTATTATTATTATTATTATTATTATTATTATTATATTAACAACTATAATAATAATAATAATAATAATGATAATAATGATAATAATAATAATAATAATAATAATAATAATAAAAAGAATAATAATAATAATAATAATACTAATAATAATATTAACAATAATAATAATAATAATAATATTGATGATAATAATGATAATAATGATAATAATAATCCTTATAACAACAACAAAATTAATAATAATAAATAATGATAATAATAATAATAATAATAATAATAATAATAATAATAATAATAATAATAAAGTCCTACTTGAAAAGCCTATGCATAATCCATAAACGAAGCCCGCTTGGCATTCTCAGAATGTCAGGCCGAGCCACGAAGTAATGCCTTCGTGACGGGAATGCCAAACCGATGACGGATTGTCAATCCCCAACAGGGATTCGGGGCATTTATTGGCCCAGAGCATCAACGCCCATAATTTGGAAATTGTTTGGGGGACAAACTCGGGTGCACGTTCGACCGGATGTGATAACTTGCTTTCGAAGTTATTCGCGGTCGATGATAAAATTTTCAATAGAGGGAGGTTTTAATCAGTAGATTTATTATGATGAAGTATTTAATTATGCGTATATATATATATATATATATACACACACATGAATATATATATATATATATATATGAATATCGGAGTTATATATATATGAACCAATTCTAAACGAACATATCTTTGTTAGGTATAATCCATGTCTTGAAAAACAAAAAAACAATATATATATATATATATATATGTGTGTGTGTGTGTGTGTGTGTATACACGAGTGTATGTGTATGTATGTGTATATATATATATATATACGTGCATGAGTGTGTGCGTGTATATATATATATATATATATATTATAATATATATATATATATATATATACATATATACATACATGAGTGTGTGCGTGTATATATATATATATTATATATGGTTATGGTCAGTGGCATTGCCAGAAATATAACTACTTGTTGCCTCACAGTCCCTCGGGTGTGGGGGGGAGAGGGTATAATCATACCCTGGTTAGATGGGGTGCGTGTGCATGTGTGTGCACACCTTTATAATTATTCAACCATCATTATTGACCGGTTGCGTACGCTAGTAATAATAATAAAAATACCCAAAGCCATAGGTTCACATTAAAAAGAGCATTACTAAACTTTCCAAAAATATGCCGAAGGTTTCTGCATGCATAATTTTATCGCGAGCCCAGACAGAATAAACTGTAATAGCAATTGAAGTTAATTTATGGTTCTGCTCCTGAATCATAAAAGCCAATGATTTACATACTGGTAATACCATTTTTAGTTTAATTACTGCCATTTTATAGAATATTTTTCTAAATGGTGTGTTTTTATAACCGATCCAGACATCATCCTTATTCCACGTGGCCTAAATACCCAGACACCAACTTTTGTTTTAATTATTCAGTGAATACGGGAAATTATATTCTTTATTTTCGACAAATCTACCTTTTTATACGTATCTCTGGTAGTTATGTATCACTATTGTATGACAGTATGAGCGTGCGTTATGCATAGAAGTAGAGAAGTATGTAATTGATGTTTCTTTTACATCAATTTCATTTTATTTTCAGTACATCTCGTCACATACACATTCACTCTGGCGAAAAACATGTCTGGTATTATCTAAACATCATAATGAGAGAGAGAGAGAGAGAGAGAGAGAGAGAGAGAGAGAGAGCATTCACTGTGCACGGACAATGTATATAAAGACACACACACTCACAAACATATATATATATGTACATATATATACACACACATATATACATACACACACACACACACACACACACACATATATATATATATATATATATGTATACACATATGTAAGTTATGCATGATTTTAATATACGTGATTAAGCACTTGAAAGAATTCCCCAATACCTTCTACATTTATTCACAATACAGTATATATATATATATATATATATAACTATGGGTTTTCAGTAGTTTGAAACAATGGTATTATTAAAAAGAGCAAACTATAGCAAAACCGGAATAGGAACGTTTAGAAGGTACGTTTGAAAGGAACTTTTAGAAGGAGCGTTTAGAAGAGCATAAAAGGCATTCAAATGTTACCATACGTTTATGGGCAGCAAACTGCATATCACATTTCCCCTACCTCAAAAAATACATGATTCGAAAAAAAAAAAAAAAAAAAAAAAAAAAAAAAAAGAGTTGAGGTTACTTACTCATTTTTAGAAACACCATGATGATCCATTCAATCCTGAAAAAAAAGGAAACCAGAAATTAATATTCAATGCATACAAATATTGAGGTTCTTTCGGTGATCATATGATCATCTTCTTAAAATATCCTTTTCATCTAACAATGAATATAAAGTTCTTTTGAACTATGTTAAACTGACGTAGGGTGATACAATAGATGTCATCATCGTGGTTAAGAATAAATTACTTTGCATCCATAATTAATCACTATCATCATCAACATATTGTTTATCTCTCTCTCTCTCTCTCTCTCTCTCTCTCTCTCTCTCTCTCTCTGTGGGTTTTCAAATCTAAGGTTGAAAACACATGCTCATAAGAGTCGCACTCTTTTTAGAGTACACACAAACACACATACACACACATATATTTGTATATATATATATATATATATATATATAAAGATAGATAGATAGATAGATAGATAGATAAATAGATAGATAGACAGATAGATAGATAGGTAGACACATTTATGCTTTCGTACATACACACACACACGCATAAATACATACATATATATATATATATATATATATACAGATGTATATATATACACACATATACAGTATATACACATATTATAAGTATCCACTTCAGAATTAATACAAGACCCTAAAGAAATATATATAAATACTCGATAGCTGTGTTATAGAAAGAATAACCCTTTGGTGAATACTGGCTTCATAGAAAATCACTGTAATTTTCAGATATAATACCAAATAATTCCTGTGCGTGAAGATGAAAATTTGGAGAATGAGATTGAATAATGATTACTATCATATCAAAAAACTAATTGGATTGGAGCAACAAGCTTATTAGATGGAAGGTAACAACATATCCCGAAATCTATGACATTAATCAAAACGAAGAGTATGAACGCGTCGGAGATTTATAATTCCATAAAAAAATAACAAAATAGAGTAAACTAAATATATATTCACTTGATAGATACGAAATAGTGAATGGGAAAAAAAATTAACCTTCGAGGAGAAACTAATATAAAAAAAATACTATTTGAAAAGTGTGGAAACATTTTAAGGCCGCTCTTGAATGATAGAGGCAAGAGAGAGTGCCAGTGCCATATAGACTGACCATATATACATATGATCGGCCCCCAAGACTCTCTCCACCCAAGCTAGGACCAGGAAGGACCAGGCAATTGCTGCTGATGACTCAGCTGGAAGACCTATGGGCTCCCTCAAACACCCCATCCTTAGCTCACAAGGATGGTGAGGTTGCAGGCACTACAAGAAACTATCGTGCTTGAGCGGGACTCGAACCCCAGTTCGGCAAATCGCTCAGCAGGGACGTTTCCAATAGGCCACAACAAAAGATGTAGAAAAATACATTTGCTAAAACAATCAAAAGTTTAAAGTAACAAAAGAAAAAAATCCAAGCATTTTAAGGTTTGGGTTACATAAGATTACTAGATCTTTTGTAGCATAATAACATATATGTATATTTATATATATATATATATATATATATAGAGAGAGAGAGAGAGAGAGAGAGAGATATATATATATATATATAGAGAGAGAGAGAGAGAGAGAGAGAGAGAGAGAGAGAGAAAGAGAGAGATCAGATTCACTCCTTGGCCAGCACCTTATTAAAGAGATCCCAGGGTCCAAAGTCAAACAAAAGTTTGACGGTCTAATTTAGCTTTTGCAAAGGTTTAAGTCCTTCAGACAGTCTGTGTACAGGAGATGGTGAAGAGAGTATTCTAATATGATAAATAAGAGCGATGGTTAATAACACACAATGTAATCATCCAGAATTAATCCGATAATAAAAATAAAAATAAAAGGCTGTTTGTTATGAATTATCATGCAAAATACCGGTAACGATGACGAGTTTGGTAAAAAATACTCCCAGATAATGTTTAACACACGCACCCATACCATATATATATATATATATATATATATCCCTTTCAGAGTGGAGTAATGCCTTAACGTGGTGAAAGGGTTTGTGCAACGCTATGATCAGCAAAGCTGTAATAATCAATGCCAACCACACTAGGCTGGTTTGCTGTGAAGGATTGGACTAGTCTCCCACCATCACACTTCCGCAGTGGCCAGCGTGATGATAACTGGCCAAACCCCATACATGAACTGACATGCGTCATATATATATATATATATATATATATTACATAAAAATATTTAATATTAAATGTGAATTTACTCCTTTTACTATAAAGGTACAATCCTTGAATTCTTCATGAAAGCTATCCCCTTTATAAAACCTTTCCCACAAAAATAAGACCATGGCAGGACTGTGGTAAGATTATTAAATACTTGGGAGTTTGCTGCACTAAAGATATAATAAAATAATTCTATTTCAAGAAATACATTATGCCCTAGACCATCCTATATTACTTCTCGAAGCACAAGCTAGCGGTTATAAAATATTCTATAAAATACTCTATAAATTACTTCGTTAATTGGCATACAAAAGATTTCCACCGTGAAAACTTCTAATTATTGGACTAACTTCGACTACACGTAATTCATATTAGATATTTTTCTTTCGTGCCTTCCAAACCATTGCTAGCCAGATGTGTGTGTGTGAGAGAGAGAGAGAGAGAGAGAGAGAGAGAGAGAGAGAGAGAGAGAAACTTTTTATCCTATATTTCATAGTCAATGATTGCAACGAATAAGTCAATTTGATGAATACAAGCAAATTTCGATTTTCATTCATTTTAATTTTGATTAATTAATACCAGCAATTTGCAATGTTCATTGATTCAAACTCGTACAAGAATGGAGAATAAGATAAAGAAAATAATATAGAATAAAGAAAATAATATAGAATAAAGAAAATAATAGAATAAAGGGAATAGAATAAAGAAAAGAGAATAGAATATAGAAAAGAAAGGACAGAGAACAGAATAAAGGAAAAAGAATAGAATAAAGGAAAGAGAACAGAATAAAGAAAAGAGAATAGAAAATAGAAAAGAATGAAGGAAAGAGAACAGAATAAAGAAAAGAGAATAGAATAAAGAAAAGAGAATAGAATATAGAAAAGAAAAATTGGAATGAAAACAGAATAAGGAAAAGAGAGTTGAATAAAGAAAAGAGAACCGAATAAAGAAAAGAGAATAAAATAAATTCGGGCGAGAGTTTAAACATTGCCTGTCTCATAATCGTCAAGTATGAATGAACCAGGACATGAACATGCAGCCATTTATGCTAAGAATGGGGGGGGGGGGGGGGGGGGGGGGGGGGGGGGGCTGGTGGATAGCGTCCTTACCTGGCGATTGCCAGACTGGGGTTCGAGTCCAGCTCCTTTTGCATAATCTTGGATCCTTAAACATACAGCTTTTATCTTACTTTTCTAAAGATTCACTCCAATCACCGATGATTATTTTGAGTTTCAGAATCTGTCTTTGCAATTCTGAGTTTATGAAACCTGTTTTAGGTCGTCATCAGTGATTATAAATAAAAACCTAAGAAAAATAAATTTCAAAAAGTTTCTGAAATATGGCAGTGTTAAAAATATCTCTAGAAGAGGATAACTTGTTCTTTGAATAAAGAAAATAGGCGAACTTTCAAATAATTAACACGAATCATATATCAGGTCTGCTATTTTGTAATATAATAAAGAAGGCAGTAGTTAATAATTGTTAATTGTTAATAGTTAATAGTTTTCTTGCATCGAAAAGATACATCGTAAAATTCTATACTGGTATCTGCTTGCAAGGAAGACCATGATCATAAATAAGATTGATAGTAGTACTCTGTGTTGAAAAGCAAGACTGCTAGTAGTTGTCTGAGTCGTAAAACAAGATTGCTAGTAATTCTCTATGACGAAAGAACATTATTTCTAGCAGTGGTCTGTGTCAAAAATCAACATTGCTAGTAGTTGTCTATAGAAAAACCAATGTTGCTATTAGTTGTCTGTGCCGGGATGCAACATTGATAGTAGGTGTCTGTCTAAAATACATTTCTATTAGTTGTCGTTGTCGGAAAGCAACACTGCTAGTTCTTATTTGTATCGAAGAATAGCATCGTGAATATTCATATTTCTTAATGTAACCAAGAACACCATCGTACAATTTGCACACAAATTATAACAGGAACCTTATTAGCATATTCACTTACGGATATATGTTAAACTTTATAATCTAGTATGAAAATCTTGAATCTTCAATTTGAAAGTTAATAGGTGTAATACTGAAAAAAAAAAAACTAATTCTTTTTCTTAAAACATTTTTATAAAATTAACTGTCTACCCTTGATACAAGTTATAATCTTATAAGAAAAAAAATTTAGTAAATTTTTTCTCATAAAAATCAGCTTTTCGCCTGATAACTTTATCATATATAAACACACATGTAACAAGAAAAAAAATATTACGTTAGGTAAACAATTTATACATTAATTGCAGTGATATATGTAAGCACACTCCCACACACACAAACACACACGCACACATACACACACACACACACACACACACATATATATATAAATATATATATATATATATATATATATATGTGTGTGTGTGTGTGTGTGTGTGTTTGTGTGTGTTTGTGTGTGTGTACTTATTCCTGTGTAAACATACAATCGTGGATTTTTTAATTGCCAAGCCAATAATAATAATAATAATAATAATAATAATAATTATAATAATAATAATAATAATAATAATAATAATAATAATGAAAGATTTTGCTGACTCTTCTGCGGCTTCTGTTAATAAAACCTCTTGTATAATCGGGACACTTTTCCACTTTTCTTAAAAGTTCTTTTAATACGATTAACTGTTACACTAAGTTCCTTTGCTGTCCCAACCTATTTCATCTTGAGTTACAATGTCTTTATTCACAGGAATTATATCAATAAAAACATCATTAGTGTCAATACGAACATTAAAATAGAATATAACAATCCCAAAACAAAACAATAATAAAAATATGAAAATACATCACAATTTACAGCAACATTTTCCTTCAAACCTAGAATTCTCAATCGTAAAATTCTGACGACGTTAGTTCCGAAAGCGACCGCAGACAGCGCACAAGTCACACTTACGACGCTAAAATACAGTGATTAAAATATTCATTACAGCAATCAACGACATGCGGAGCTATACAGTGACAAAGGACAGAAACACGAAAGAGAAGAGCTTAATGGAAAAAAAAAAAAAAAAAAAAAAAAAAACACGACGATGTAGGCTAGAATTATGATTTTTTTTTTTTTCTGAATCAATTGTGAGAACTATCATCAACGCCATTTAAATGAAATATACAGTGGTAGCGTGTGAATACATTTTTCACACTCATTTCTGGTGCAACGCTTTTTTACTTTAGTTTTTATTGGAGGATTTAAACACGGTACGAACTGCATGATATTAAAGTTACATCCATAACAATCTTATAGAACGAAATACGCAGTGAACAGGGAATAACAGTAAAGAGAAATAAAAATGAAATATATTAACAAATAAGAATGAATGTATATCGAAATACTTATATATAAAATCCCTCCATAATAAATGAACTCTTTCTCATTATTCCTACTCTCATATTCATTAACCGCCAGTCATGGCTGACAGCAACCCTCCGTTGCTGTGTCTATTTGATAATAATATAATAATTCGCTAATCGTTGGACAATGCCCTCGAGACAGGATTAACATTGGAGAGCAGCTTGTGCGCACGCACGTGCACGCAGGTTCAGGTAGGTGTAGGTATGTTAATAGTAGACTGAATACTTTATGCATGTTTAATTTCTAATACATCATGAACACATGCGATTATGTATTCATGGTGATGCGTGTTCCGGATTCATTTGCATACTTTCGTTTATGTATGCAGCAAATGGCTAATTTCCTACTGGCTGCTTAGTTAGAATTATTTTGTCCCACCAATTAGCTAGTAGGACGTTTCCTACGAGCTGATTGGTTAGAATTATTTTGTCCCACCAATTAGCTAGTAGGACGTTTCCTACGAGCTGATTGGTTAGAATTATTTTGTCCCACCAGTCAGCTTGTTGGATACTTCTCCAAGCTAAAAGGGCACCCCTGAGAGTATGCAAATATGCCTTATAAGAAAAAAAAAGGAAAAATATTCTGGTTCGTACAAGCAAGAAAAATAAAAAGTTTGTTCCACGTACAGGTAAAAAGAGAAAGGGGAAAATAATTGTACCACGCACAAGAAAGGAAAAATGCATCATTTTTGTCATATATAAAAAAAGGAAAAACGTTTGTGC
>NC_090734.1:142944070-142954070 GCF_036898095.1 Palaemon carinicauda
TGTCTACTTAAATTGCACAAAAAATTGGCAGAACCCTCCTCACTCTCTCTTCCATCTTCGAACTGCAATATGATAAGGTTTAGAGATATTGGTAAGTATTAGTTGACTGCCATACTGAAAGGTAGCTACAGAGTCGAACCTTGAATGTCTTCTTTGGGTAAACAAAATGTTGACAGGCCCCTCCTGAACAAGCCAATGACGTCATCAGAAGGAAATAGAAGTTTGACGCGTCGCTAGTAACCTATTCGAGAGTATCGGTGATAGCAATAGTGAGGTTAAGTGACTCTCATTATACTCAATTTTTCTTATAAGGCATATTTGCATACTCTCAGGGGTGCCCTTTTAGCACGGAGAAGTATCCAACTAGCTGACTGGAGGGACAAAATAATTCTAACCAATCAGCTCGTAGGAAATGTCCTACTAGCTAATTGGTGGGACAATATAATTCTAACTAAGCGGCCAGTAGGAAATTAGCCATATGCTGCATACATAAACGAAAGTATGCAAATGAATCCGGAACACGCATCACCATGAATACATAATCGCATGTGTTCATGAGGTATTAGAAATTAAACATGCATAAAGTATTCAGTCTACTATTAACATACCTACAGCTACCTAAACCTGCGTGCACGCACGTGCGCACAAGGTGCTCTCCAATGTTAATCATGTCTCGAGGGCATTGTCCAACGATTTGCGAATTATTATATTATTATCAAATAGACACAGCAACGGACGGTTGCTGTCAGCCATGACTGGCGGTTAATGAATATGAGAGTAGGAATAATGAGAATGAGTTCATTTATCATGGAGGGATTTTACATATTAGTATTTTGATATACATTCATTTTTATATACTGTATATATATATATATATATATATATTGTTTGTATATATATATATATATATATATATAATACTCTAATTCCCTGTTCACTTCGTATTTCGTTCCATATGATTGTTATGGATGTAACTTTAATATCCTGCAGTTCGTACCGTGTTTAAATCCTCCAATAAAAACTAAAGTAAAAAAGCGTTGCACCAGAAATGAGTGTGAAAAATGTATTCACACGCTACCACTGTATATTTCATTTAAATGGCGTTGATGATAGTTCTCACAATTGATTCAGAAAAAAAAAAAAAAATCATAATTCTAGCCTTCATCGTCGTGTTTTTTTTTCCATTACGCTCTTCTCTTTCGTGTTTCTGTCCTTCGTCACTGTATAGCTCCGCATGTCGTTGATTGCTGTGATGAATATTTTAATCACTGTATTTTAGCGTCGTAAGTGTGACTGATGCGCTGTCTGCGGTCACTTTCGGAACTAACGTCGTCAGAATTTTACGATTGGGAATTCTAGGTTTGAAAGAAAATATTGTTGGAAATTAGGATTTATTTTCACATTTTATTATTGTTTTGGGTTTGGGATTGTTATATTCGATTTTAATGTTGTTTGTATTGACACTAATGATGTTTTTATTGATATAATTCCTGTGAATAAAGACATTGTAACTCAAGATGAAATAGGTTGGCACAGCAGAGGAACTTATATAGTGTAACAGTTGATAGTATTGAAAGAACTTTTAAGAAAAGTGGAAAAATCTCTCAAATTCTCCCAAATATTCAAGAGATTTTATTAACAGAAGTAGCAGAAGAGTCAGCAAAAGATTTTACTCCTATTATTATTATTATTATTATTATTATTATTATTATTATTATTATTATTGGCTTGGCAATTAAAAAATCCAGGATTGTATATTGTTTACACAGTAACGAGTACACACACAAACACAACACACACACACACACACACACACATATATATATATATATATATATGTGTGTGTGTGTGTGTGTGTGTGTGTTTGTGTGTGGGAGTGTACTCACATATATCACTGCAATTTATGTATAACTTATTTCCCTAACGTATTTTTTTCTTGTTACATGTGTGTTTATATATGATAAAGTGATCAGTCGTAAAGCTGATTTTAATGGGGAAAATTGTACTATATTTTTTCTTGTATAAGATTATAATTTTTATCGGCGGTCATCGTTTAATTTTGTAAAAAATATTTTAAGAAAAAAGAATTAGTTTTTTTTTTCTTTTTTCAGTATTACACCTATTAACTTTCAAATTGAAGATTCAAGATTTTCATACTAGATTAAAAGTTTAATATATTTCCGTAAGTGATTATGCTATTAAGGTTCCTGTTATAATTGCTTGCAAATTGTACGATGGTGCTCTTGGTTACATTAAGAAATATGAATATTCACGATGTTATACTTCGATACAAATAAGTACTAACAGTGTTGTTGCCATCCAACATAGACAACTGCCACCTTTTTTTTTTTTTTTTTTTTTTGACAGACAACTAATAGAAATGTTGTATTTTAGACAGACACCTACTAGCAATGTTGCATCCCGGCACAAACAAGTAATAGCAACATTGGTTTTTCTATAGACAACTACTAGCAATGTTGATTTTCAACACAGACCACTACTAGAATTTTTTTCCCGACATATGAATTTTGTTTTACGACTCACACAACTACTAGCATTGTTGCTTTTCAACACAGAGTACTACTAGCAATCTTATTTATGATCATGGTCTTCCTTGCAAGCAGATACCAGCATAGAATTTTACGGTGTATCTTTTCGATGCAAGAAAACTATTAACTATTAACTATTAACAATTATTAACTACTGCCTTCTTTATTATATTACAAAATAGCAGACCTGATATATGATTCGTGTTAATTAGTTAAAATTTCGCTAATTTTCTTTAATCAAAGAACAAGTTATCCTCTTTTAGAGTTATTTTTAACATATTTCAGAAACTTTTTGAAATTTATTTTTCTTAGGTTTTTTATATATAATCACTGATGACGACCTGATACAGGTTTCATAAACTCAAAATTGCAAAGACAGATTCTGAAACTCAAAATAATCATCGATGATTGGATTCAATCTTTGGAGAAGTAAGATAAAAGCTGTATGTTTAATGATCCAAGATTTTTATAGCTTTAGTGTTACGCAAAAGGACATTGTACCAACCGTGTGTCACACAATTGTACATAATTATTTTGTATATATTATGCTTGTATCTGCACTCTTCCCTCGCACTAAAAAGAACCTGAATGATCATGTCTCCGTTTTGCTCAGTAACATTATCTGTCTCTCGAACAGGTCATGTCCTGTTGCCTTGAGGTTTTGTATATAAAGAAGAGTGTTCCTTAATAAATAACTCAGTCGTTTTCAATCTGCCTTTGAGTTCACAACTCCTCTCTCGGCCCGTCACATTGGTGACCCCGGAGTGACTCGCTCCCACTGCCTTCCACCCCCACCTCCCTCGCCCCTCCATCGTTGGTAATATGACGGAGGCGGACTCTACCCCAGCAGTTGACACTGCGGCCGCTCCATTGAAACTTTCACCGTTCGCTAGCGGAGAAGCGTTCGCTTGGTTTCAACGCGCTGAAGTCCACTTTCGTATCAGGGGCGTGAATTGCTCAACCACCAAAGCGGATTATGTTCTCGCGGCGATACCCGAGGACACCTTCCCAGAAATATCCGACTGGCTTTGTGAACAAGGAGACACCCCAATAGCGTATGACGACCTCAAATAATACCTTCTGCAGCAGTACTCGCCGTCGCCAGCCGCTCGTATAGCAAAGCTTTTTCAGCTCTCGCAACAACCGTTGGGGGACCAAAGGGCTTCGCTTGCCCTCAGGGAAATGACCAGTATCGCTCGCCTTCAACCTGCCGCAGACGGCTCTCCTCGTGAGGTGAACCTACTCCGTGCCCTTTGGATATGCCGTTTACCTGAACCTGTGCGCGCTGCCATACCCGATGTCGATAGTTTACCCATAAAGAACTTGATGACCAAAGCCGACGCCCTTATGGACAGCCACTTCAAGACCTTCATCAACGCCTCCACCCCTGACGACGAGGATGCCTATTCAACGTCAACCGAAGCTGACATGAATGCCGTAGGACATACACGCCTACCCCGTGACGTGCCGAAGCGGCGACAAAGCCGCCCACCACCCACCAATCGCTCGCACCCCAACGAACGACTTCTACAGCCACTTACTACCTCCCATCTGCCGCAGTTTTTCTACTACCACTTCAGATTCGGGGCAACCGCAAAGAAATGTGCCAAAGATTGTCAGTGGCCAAAAAACGTGTAAGTAGGCCATCGCTTGTGGCGGTGGCCTCCCATGTTTCTAATCTTTTCTTTTTACAGGATGCAGGAACGGGCGTGCGATTTTTGGTAGACACGGGTGCTTGTCGTTCTCTTTTGCCAAGGAAACTCTTCAAGGCACAACGTAGTCTGTCTACATCTGCCGACGTCCGCTTAGTAGCTGCCAACGGATCTGCGATACCCACCTACGGTTACGAGAACCTCACATTATCGTTCGGAAACGGTAAATTCAATTGGAAGTTTCTCGTTGCTGACGTCACAATGCTAATCCTCGGTGCGGATTTCCTCTCTCATTTCCACCTTCTGGTCGATGTCGCCCACCGACGATTCGTCAACGCAGACTCGTACTTGTCGACACCTCTTCAACCCGCCCCCTCTAACCTCGCTCTCCACATCAGCGCACCCACGGATGCCTACGCCCACCTCCTCACGTCGTACCCGGAAGTTTTCCGTCCAGAACTTCGCCAAACACCCACGGTTCCTGCCAAGCACGGTATTTATCACCATATCAAGACGACGGGACCCCCAGTCTTCGCAAAATTCAGACGTCTAACACCGGAACGATTGGTAGCCGCCGAAATGGAGAAAATGGGCCTTTGCCAAAAGGCCTCTAGCCCATGGTTGTCACCCTTACACATCGTTCTGAAGAAAGACGGCTCCCTCCGTCCGTGCGGGGATTACAGGCGCCTGAACATGCAAACAGAACCGGATCACTACCCCCTCCCAAACATTGCCGATGTAACCTCCTACCTGCACAAAGCGAAGGTTTTCTCTACGCTCGACCTCCTGAAGGTGTATTATCAGGTGCCTATGAACCCAGAAGACATCCCCAAGACCGCCATCACCACTCCGTTTGGCACATACACTCCTGTTTTGGCCTTCGTAATGCTGTGGCAACGTTTCAACGTCTCATGGATGGCATCTTAGGGGACCTCCCTTTCTGTGTATGTTATGTGGACGACATACTTGTGTTCTCCTCCTCAAAAGAGGAACACCTCCATCACCTGCGCAGCGTGCTCGACCGCCTGCAACAAAACGGCCTTGTAGTCCGGTACGACAAGTGTACCTTTGGCGCCAACGAAGTGTCGTTCTTAGGGCACCGTATCACTCCTGAAGGAGGTCCATCCCCTGCCCTAAGAAGGTAGCAGCCGTTCAGAATTTCCCCACGCCCCTCGACCGTCAAAGCTCTGCAGGAATTCTTGGGTATGATCAACTATTATCACCGTTTTCTGCCAGCCATTGCCGCCACTCTCTTGCTCCCCTCTACGCCTCCCTCAAGGGCAAGCCAAAGGACCTGAAGTGGGGGTCCCCTTCACGAAGCAGCCTTCTGCAATGCAAAGAAGGCCCTATCAACTGCTGCGGCTCTCACTTTCCTATCCCACACGCCCCTCTCCTTCTCTCCACCGATGCCAGCGACATCGCTATTGGTGCAGTACTCGAGCAGGTGGTCAAAGGCTCGCCCCGCCCATTGGCCTTCTTTAGCAGAAAACTGTCCAAGGCAGAATCGGGTTATTCTACCTTCGATCGAGAATTGCTGGCGGTGCACTTGGCTGTCCGTCACTTTCGCCATTTCTTAGAAGGTACGCCCTTCGTCATTCGTACAGACCACATGCCTCTGGTGCACGCCTTCACTCGACAGTCTGACGCCTGGTCCGCCCGTCAACGCCGACATATCTCTGCCGTGGCTGAATACAATTGCAACCCTCCAATACGTCCCTGGGAAAATGAATCCCGTTGCCGATGCCCTGTCAAGAAACACGTTGGCTGCCGTTCAACTGGGATTGGATTACAACGCCCTGGCTGAAACCCAACGACAGGATCCAGAGTATCAAACTTGTAGGACATCCTGCACGTCCCTCCGTTGGGAGGATTTTCCCCTCCAAGACTCCAACACCACCCTCCTCTGTGATGTCAGTACTGGTAGACCGCGACCTTGGATTCCTGCTCCCATGCGCCGACAGGTGTTTGATTTCATCCACGGCCTTTCACATCCCTCGTGCCGTTCTACTGCACAGCTGCTGAAGGCAATGTTCATTTGGCAAGGCATTCTAAGGATGCTAAGGATTGGGTCCGTGCGTGTACTTCTTGCCAAACTTCCAAAGTACATCGACACACGGATTCAGGAGTGGGCATCTTTCCTCAACCTCAGCGTCGTTTCGCACACATTCACGTCGACGTTGTAGGCCCCCTACCCACATCACAAGGACATCGTTACCTGTTTACCGTCATCGACCGCTCCACTCGTTGGCCTTAAGCCATTCCCATGGAAACTGCAACGTCCGCCTCATGTACATCTGCCTTACTCTCTGGATGGATTTCAAGATTCGGTATCCCTGAGCATATTACTTCTGACAGGGGAACAACTTTCACCTTTCAATTATGGACGTCATCAGCGAATCTCCTGGGCATCACCCTACATCAGACAACGGCCTACAACCCCGCTGCCAATGGAATGGTTGAACGTTTTCATCGCACCCTCAAAGCAGCTTTGATGTCCCGCTGCAAGGATTGCAACTGGTTTACTCAGCTTCTCTGGGTCCTCCTTGGACTAAGGACCACTCCTAAAGACGCCCTCGACGTCTCGGCAGCCGAAATGGTGTATGGCGACCCGTTGGTCGTCCTGCCGAATTTTTTCCTTCTACGACCTCCTCCGACGATCTCCAGCGCATACGTCACGTCGTGGGAAAATTTACTCCGTGCCACCAGACTTACAAGCCCCCAGCGAAGCATCACATACCAACGGACTTGCACTCTGGAACGCACGTCTTCCTGCGCAACGACACCAGCAAGCCACCACTAACGCCCCGTTACACGGGCCCTTTCCTTGTGATCCGACGCAGTCCGAAAGCATTCCTCCTAAACATTCGGGGCAAAGAAGACTGGGTCTCCATTGATCGTCTAAAACCTGCTTATCTTCTGCCACATGACCCGCCTACAGTTCGCCTTTCCAGATCAGGGCGCCCTATTTAACATGTACAGTATGTCATTTTTAGGGGGGAGCCATGTACCAACCATGTGTCACACAATTGTACATAATTATTTTGTATATATTATGCTTGTATCTGCGCTCTTCCCTTACACTAAAAAGAACCTGAATGATCATGTCTCCGTTTTGCTCAGTAACATTATCTGTCTCTCGAACAGGTCATGTCCTGTTGCCTTGAGGTTTTGTATATAAAGAAGAGTGTTCCTTAATAAATAACTCAGTCGTTTTCAATCTGCCTTTGAGTTCACAACTCCTCTCTCGGCCCGTCACAACATTGTCGGTCGAGGTAAAACATTTAAATACATTGCCAAAGCTCTTTTAAAGGTATAAAGGCCGCTCATGAACGGCAGAGCAAGGGACACTGACATTGCCCTATCAAGCAGGACAATGCCCTAGACACTGTCCACATAACATATGATCAGTGCCCAAGCCACCTCTCCACCCAAGCTAGGACCAAGGAAGGCCAGGCAATGGCTGCTGATGACTCAGCAGATAGACCTATAGGCACCCTTCAAAACCCCCAATCCTTAGCTCACAAGTATGAAGAGGTTGCAGAGACCAAAGCAACTAACGAGTTATAAGCGGGACTCGAACCCCAATCTGGCAATCGCCAGGCAAGGACGCTATCCACCAGGCCACCACAAACCCCCCCCCCCCATTCTTAGCCTAAATGGCTGCATGTTCATGTCCTGGTTCATTCGTACTTGACGATTATTGCCTGTCTAGGCAATGTTAAAACTCTGGCAGAGTTTATTCTACTCTCTTTCCTTTATTCTGTTTTCTTTTCTTTATTCTATTCTCTTTCCTTTATTCTGTTCTCTTTTCTTTATTCTGCTCTCTTTCCTTTATTTTATTCTCTTTTCTTTATTCTGTTCTCTTTCTTTTATTCTATTCTCTTTCCTTTATTCTATTCTTTATTCTTCGAGGAGTTGGAATGAATGAAAATTGCAATTTGCTGTATTAATCAATTTGACTCATTCGGTGCAATCATTAACTATGAAATATACAAGAAGAAATTCTCTCTCTCTCTCTCTCTCTCTCTCTCTCTCTCTGTCTGTCTGTCTCTGTCTCTGTCTCTGTCTCTCTCTCTCTCTCTCTCTCTCTCTCTCTCTCTCTCTCTCTCTCAATGTGAAAATACGTGTAGTCGAAGATAGTACAATTATTAGAAGTTTTCACGTTGGAAATCTTTTTTTTATGCCAATTAACGAAGTAATTCATAGAGGATTTATAGAATAATTTATAACCGCTAGCATGTGCTTCGAGAAGTAATATAGAATGGTCTATGGCATAATGTATTTCTGGAAATAAAATTTTTTTTTTTATATCTTTATTGCAGCAAACTCGCAAGTATTTAATAATCTTCCCACATTCCTGGGAAAGGTTTTATAAAGAGGATAGCTTATATGAAGAATTCAAGGTCTGCACCTTCATAGTAAGAGGAGTAAATTCACATTTGATATTAAATTTTTTATGTAATATATATATATATATATATATATATATATAAACGCATGTCAGTTCATGTATGGAGTTTGGCCAGTTGTCATCACGCTGGCCACTGCAGAAGTGTGATGGTGGGAGACAAGTCCAATCCTTCACAGCAAACCAGCCTAGTACAGTGGGCTTTGATTAATACAGCTTTGCTGATCATAACGTTGCACAAACCCTTTCCCCACGTTAAGGCATCAACCCACTCAGAAAGGGATATATATATATATATATATATTGCTATGGGTGTGTGTGATAGTGTGGGAGTATTTTTTACCAAACACATCATCGTTACCGGTACTTTGCATAATAATTCATATCAAACAGCCTATTTTTATTTTGATTATCGGATTAATCCTGGATGTTTACATTATCATTTTAGAATACTCTCTTCACCATCTCCTGTACACAGACTGTCTGAAGGACTTAAACCTTTCGAAAAGTTAATTTAGACCGTCAAATTTTTGTTTAACTTTGGACCCTGGATCTCTTTAATAAGGTGCTGGCTAAGGAGTGAATCTGGGCTCTCTCTCTCTCTCTCTCTCTCTCTCTCTCTCTCTCTCTCTCTCTCTTTATATATATATATATATATACATATATATACTGTATATATATATATATATATATATATATATTATGCTACAAAAGTTCTAGTAACCTATGTAACCCAAACTTTCAAATGCTTTGACTTTTTTCTTTTGTTACTTAAAACTTTTGGTTGTTTTGCCAAATGTACTTTTCTACATCTTTTGTTGTGGCCTATTGGAAACATCCCTGTTGAGTGATTTGCCGGACTGGGGTTCGAGTCCCGCTCAAGCACGATAGTTTCTTGTAGTGCCTGAAACCTCACCATCCTTGTGAGCTAAGGATGGGGTGTTTGAGGGAGCCCATAGGTCTTCCAGCTATGTCATAAGCAGCAATTGCCTGGTCCTTTCTGGTCCTAGCTTGGGTGGAGAGAGTCTTGGGCGCCGATCATATGTATATATAGTCAGTCTATATGCATTGGCACTGTCCCTTGCCTCTATCATTCAAGAGCGACCTTAAAATGTTTCCACACTTTTCAAATAGTATTTTTTTTTATATTAGTTTTTCCTGGAAGGTTAATTTTTTTCCCATTCACTATTTCGTATCTATTAAGTGTATATATATTTAGTTTACTCTATTTTGTTATTTTTTTTATGGAATTATAAATCTCCGACGCTTTTATACTCTTCGTTTTGATTAATCTCATAGATCTCCGGATATGTTTTTACCTTCCATCTGATAAGCTTTGCTCCAATCCATTTGGTTTTTTGATATGATAGTAAACATTATTTAATTTCATT
>NC_090734.1:142959070-142961570 GCF_036898095.1 Palaemon carinicauda
ATGCATATTACTCCACAATGCACGTCGCAGTAAGCAATGCACATAAAGAGGCAGAAGGATGCCTTATCAATGTTCAGGTTTATTTTTCATTATTGGAATCCTTTTAAAAAAAATCATTGAATATAAGAAGCTAATTTCAACTCCATTATCATTTCATTGTTATGTTATCTATTTTTATAACGATGTCAATCTTATCAACAAAAACTGTTGATTATAATCATGCAATAGTCACTTTTATCTGACCCATTTGGATCGTATAAATATCTGTGTTGTACGTAAATAAAATTCTTTGCTTGGGGGCTGCCTTTTGCATTAGCCCTTCCTCCGATCCTGTCACAATAGAGTTTTAAGAATGTATACCAAAAAAAGATTTATTGATAACTTTATAACAAAAGGGGATTATTCAGTGTTTTATGTCAGAGTTTTATTTACGCAAGAGGCTTTGTTGTGTCACCCTTTCAGCGTGCATGTGATATTTATAGTTTATAAAGCTGTACAGAACAGAGGTGGTGTTTCAATTGGCTTTATTCAAATACAGATATTATAGCATGACGATACGAAAATATATATATTCATATTTCTTACGAATCACCACCATGTTTCCAGAGAACTGAGGATTGATATGGAAATTATTCTGTCGATTGAGAATAAGAATATTAAAAGAAAAATTTAGGAATAAGAACGGAAGTAATTAATTATTTGATATAAGAGAAACTAAGAGAAAAAAAGATTAACCTATACAAAGTCTTTATTTCTCATATTTTACTCATTCGATATAAACTTTCCTGTATGTATAGTTTTCTTTTCCTTCATGAAAAGAAAATTTTACTTTGGTGAATTTCTATTCATCAAATCGAGATAAAATAATTTCTTTTCTTTTATGTGGAAGAAAATTTATTCTAACCATGAAATATTGAGATGAAAAATTATACTTGAATTTTAAGATCTCTCTCTCTCTCTCTCTCTCTCTCTCTCTCTCTCTCTCTCTCTCTCTCTCTCTCTCTCGGCAATGCATCTTGGTAGACAATTACGAGGTAATTTTGTGAACAAGTTTCCAACATGACAAGAAGTTCGCACAGCTAAAGAACATAATCAGACTCTCTCTCTCTCTCTCTCTCTCTCTCTCTCTCTCTCTCTCTCTCTCTCTCTCTCTCTCTCTCTCTCTCTCTCTCTCTCTCTATATATATATATATATATATATATATATATATATATATATATATATATATATATATATATATATATACAGTATATATATATATATATATATATATATATATATATATATATATATTTCATAATATGCATAGATATCTATGTATGTATTCATATATTTGTACATGAATATACCTGTTTATACACACACACACACACACACACATATATATATATATATATATATATATATATATATATATATATATATATATATATATATATATATATATATATATATATATATATATATATATATACATATATATATATATATCTGTGTGTGTGTGAAAATTTTAACAATTTATATAATTATAATTTTCGGCTCTGCATCTTATTTCTAATGCAGATATTTGTAATGTATCTTTGTAAAATGATGAAATGTCTTGTAAGTTAGTAACTATTGCTTTATCTATTATTTTTTCTTTTCTGAAATCACAAACTTCAAATAATTGATTATGAAACAGACTGGTAAATGAAGAGCAATAGTGACGTAATTGGAAATGTCAGTCAATTACTGATTTTTTTTTTAATTGATGTTAACGGTAAACAAATGAGTGAATATTTTTTTTCACTTTTCTGTCTTTTATTTCTTTCTCTTTTATCATCAGTTTTCGATATAATTTGCTATGGAAATTACATTTATCTTTCGAAATACGTCGTTTGAATGGAGTACATTTTGTGTCTTATTATTATTATTATTATTATTATTATTATTATTATTATTATTATTATTATTATTATTATTATTATTATTATTATTATTAATGATAATAATAATATAATTACTATTATGAAAATTATAAAAGTTTTATGAAAAATCGATACGAGAGTATGAACCCTTACGCAGAATGTAATCTGATTGCTCTGGTATAATCTAAAATTTGATTTACAATTGAAATTTGAATCAAAATAAAACTGTAAATCTAAGATTTGTTATATAGCGGCATATTCTCGCTGTTGCATAGTGTGAAAATTTATAATGTAAAATGTAATGCTTACCTCCAATTTGTCACTTTAGTAATAAAACATTCACATTTTCTAATTGCATTTAATCAATGTTAACGGCAGGGTCTCCAGTAATCCGTCTTGAGATTACAGAAGGGCTACAACTTACAAACATTCGACTTACAAACATTCGTCTTACAAACATTCGAATTACAAACATTCGACTTACAAACATTCGGAGATACAAACACATATCCAACTAAAAATAACAAAGGTAAGATAATGAAATACTGTAAAAAAATAATATTGTGCCATTTGATACACTAAGCATGACGAC
>NC_090734.1:142966570-142974070 GCF_036898095.1 Palaemon carinicauda
ATAGGCCTCTTCCTAATCCCCTTGTTGTTCCTACTGCACACAACGGCACACAACACATCCATTTCATTAAGTTCAATTCAGATCTAAGCTCACATACTGATTTTCAGTTGTTTATGACAATTCACGAAAACGTTTCTATAGAGATTCAAGGTTAAATATCACAAACAGTTCCTTGTAACTATTTACAGGAAACAAGGTAATAATGGCAACGTAATTTAGAATCTACAAACTCAAGATCCGTAAGATTATATCTGAAATTGTATTTTTGCGTAATGGTGTACGTTTGGGTGCAAGATCAAGGGCTTTAGGCCTTTAAACATGCATGAGGATAGGAGAGTGCTGATGAATAAACTTCAGAGAGAGAGAGAGAGAGAGAGAGAGAGAGAGAGAGAGAGAGAGAGAGAGAGAGAGAGAGAGAGATAATTTTCAACCGATATACCGCAAAATCTACAACATATTTTATATTTTTTTACCCCGTGAGAACGTCTACTTTTTATGATGCCAAACAGTTAATTTTGTTGCAATCCTTGGCCATTTATTGGGACTATTAAACGCCCAAAGAACCATTTGAAACAGAAACATCTATATAGCGGATAGTGCCAATTTTCAGAACCAGCTATTAATGTATATGAAAGTTTTTTTATTGTCTAAGTGACAGTAAGAAAACCTTTTTGAGATTTTACATAATTGTTTATCAATCTTCAGCAACTGACTATTCTGTGAAATCGTTAAAGTTTATTGAGGTTTAGAGCAAGAACGAGAGAATAATTGTGTTATTAACTTCTTTCAACTTACGTTAGTTTTATCTGTTAGTTTTAGCAGGTGTTTATTAGATATATATAAATTTTTGTAAGGTTTTATCAGTCGCGGCAGTTTTTATCGGGCTGATAGAATTAGCTGTTTCATTAATCATTAAGTTTTCTTAAGATCATTAGACAGTAAATTTCAGCAAATTTGATTAATGATGAGTCTCATATGGTTTTCTGAGTCAGTGGGAAACATTGAATGTTATCAAACAGTGACTTTCAAGAGCTTTAACAGTTTCAGTTAGTTTCGTTCGTCAGCGAGTTACAGGTAATTTTGGCAACCAGTGAGCCTCATCAGGATTTATAAAAGAGAAAAAGTAAGTTTCATTAGTTTTTATTCGGTGTTTCAGTAAGTTTCCCCGGTCAATACGTTTCGACAGTCAGGTAATTTCAATAGTTTTCATCAGTGTACCAACCATGTGTCACACAATTGTACATAATTCCTTTTGTATATAAAAGGAATTATGTACAATTGTGTGACACACGGTTGGTACATGGTGACGGGCCGAGAGAGGAGTTGTGAAATCAAAGGCAGATTGGAAACGACTCCTCTCTCGGCCCGTCACATTGGTGACCCCGGAGTGACCAATGTGACGGGCCGAGAGAGGAGTCGTTTCCAATCTGCCTTTGATTTCACAACTCCTCTCTCGGCCCGTCACATCAGTCTTCGAGTTTCAGTTTTATCTTTATTATTATTATTATTATTATTATTATTATTATTATTATTATTATTATTATTATTATTATTATTATTATTATTATTATTATTAGCTAAGCTACAACCCTAGTTGGAAATGCAGAATGCTGTTCGCCCAAGGGCTCCAACAGGGGAAATAGACCAGTGAGGAGAAGAAATTATAGTAGAAAATACTCTATGTATATTATAATTAATTGGTAAAACAATTAAAATATATTAAGATTAGTAAGTTAAAAGAAATCTGTCATATATAAACTATAAAACGAGACTCCTGTTAACCTGCTCAACATAGAAAAAAAATAAAAAAAAATTTGCTGTTAGTTTTAACATCTTAATTAGGTTTCATCTATCAATGATTCCAATGCAATCTTTTGGAATTTTGAGAATGATTATCAGTTATATTTGACTGAGAATCTTCTATCTTGCTATGTTTCAGCTTCTGATATTTTCTCGTTGAAGATAAATATTCATGCGAATATGTTTTTACTGAAATATTGCTTTTCTACTTCGACAGACTGGGATTTTATCAATTCCCTAGTTTTCCCAGACTTCATTACAGTACACCTCCTCCTATTTAATCAGTCCAATGTTAAGAAAAAAAAAAATCGTAGATTTAATCAGAAATTCTTTTTTAAAAATATACTGCATTTCAGTAAAATAGAGGCGACTGTAATTTATACCCTATTTTATTTGTATCATTAACGGTTGGTGATCGTAATATCACTCCTTTACGTCAATTTATCCTTTTTTTAAAAAGTAAATATCTGGCAACATTCATTCCAGAATTTTTACCGGTTTTTTACTGCTAATTTTCAATTGTATATTACCTGAGATTTTTATTCTATATCCTTTTATCCAATCATTTTCTTTAATTGTTTTTGCTTCATGTGTTTAGACAGTGGTTTTTTAGAGTTTTTCTCCGCATTGATATATATATATATATATATATATATATATATATATATATATATATATATATATATATATATATATATATATATATATATATATATATATATATATATATATATATGATAAATTTCGCACATTTAGACGTGTTTTTCAAATTCAAATAAGCTATATATTTTTGAAACATTAATGTGTGGATTCTCTTAACGACCTCGGGATCAGACCCCCGGCGAAATCAGGTAAAGACAAGAGCTTGTGATGGGCCGGGAGTCGAACCCTGGCCCGGGACACTTGTATATACAGTGACTTACCACTTGGCCAAGTGGTAAGTCACTGTATATACAAGTGTCCCGGGCCAGGGTTCGACTCCCGGCCCGTCACAAGCTCTTGTCTTTGCGCGATTTCGCCTGGGGCTCTGATCCCGAGGTCGGTAAGAGAATTCACACATTGGTGTTTCAAAAATATATGGCTTATTTGAATTTGAAAAACACGTCTAAATGTGCAAAATGTATCATATATATATATATATATATATATATATATATATATATATATATATATATATATATATATATATATATATATATATATATATATATATGTGTGTGTGTGTGTGTGTGTGTGTGTGTGTGTGTGTGTTTACAAGTTTCCTTTACTGTACTGAATCATTTGGTATTTTGGTTGTAATTATTGAAAGATTAAGTATTGTGAAATATTCTCTCCTGGGAAAAGATATCCCAAATTGTCACATCATTCTTCTCGAAATCAAATAGATTTTAAAACCAAATTTTCTTTTTCATCTAAATTAACCCAATTTTGATTTATTGGTTTGCATCTATAAAATAAATTTTCAATAAGAAAAAATAAAATTTCTCTTCAGCATCAGGCGGAAACCCTTCTCTTTGTTTCCTTCTCTCTCTTGTCTTTCTCTTTTTTGCTTTGGTTACAAATCCGCATCTTTTCTGTTTTCTTTTTCGTTTCCCTCCGCTGCCTAACCCCAGTGCTTTTTAGATTTGTCTTTCTCCTGCTGTTCTTCGTTCTTTTTTATCTTTTTCTCATGTGTGGCTTTATATGTGTGTGCGTATATATATATATATATATATATATATATATATATATATATATATATATATATATATATATATATATATATATATATGTAGGTAAAAATATATATACATATATATATATATATATATATATATATATATATATATATATATATATATATATATATATATATATATATATATATATATATATATATATATATAAATGTATACATTTATACATATCTATATATATATGTATATATATATATATATATATATATATATATATATATATATATATATATATATATATATATATGTATGATCGCAGATAGATATTAGAAGGAAGTAAACGTGAATAAGAAAGTTGTCGACGAAACTTAAAAAGTACTTTCAAGATTTCAAGAACTTTCTCCCAAAACTGTCCCCTCTTTCCTCTTCCCTTTCCTCCATCCCTTCCCTTTCCCCTTCCCTCATCCATCAGCACACACCAGGAAAATGGTATTTTAACCCAAAAAGGGTACCCAAATAAATCTTACCAAACAACGAACAACCAAAGATTTTGGGAAGACTTTTTCGACCCGGCCAATTTTTCCAATAAAGGTTTCCCTGCTTTTTTGGGAACTTTTCATTAATGTGACTGTGATTATTATTATTATTATTATTATTATTATTATTATTATTATTATTACTTGCTAAGCTACAACCCTAGTTAGGAAAGCAGGATTCTATAAGCCCAGGGGCTCCGACAGGGAAAATAGCCCCGTGGGGAAAGGAAACAAGGAAAATAAAATATTTTAAAAACAGCAACACCAAAATAAATATGTCCTATATAACCTATGAAAATCAAAAAAAAAAAAAAAAAAAAAAAAAAAAAAAAAAAAAAAAAACAAGAGGATGAGTGTGCCCAAGTGTACCCTCTAGCAAGAGAACTCTAACCCAAGACAGCTAAAGACCATGGCACAGAGGCTATGGCACTACCCAAGACTAGAGAACAAAGATTTGATTTTGGCGTGTCCATCTCCTAGAAGAGCTGCTTACCATAGCTAAAGAGTCTCTTTTTCCCTTACCAAGAGGAAAGTTGACACAGGATTCCCTGGCATACATCGCTTCATAGAATTACACCCTGTAACACCCTTACTTTGTGGCAAGTGAAGAAACAGATAGTGTAGGGAGAGATGACTGAGATCGTGGGCGGGGCTAAACATAAGAACTCGCCTCGCAGTACGTGTTTGGATGGGTGCACGTCCTCATAGCGAGGTGCACCATGAATTCTTGTGTCCAACTGTACGTATGTATGAGTGTAGCTAGGTTGTCGCTTACTTAGGTACTACATATAAGGATACGGATTATTGGCTAATTTGTTTCTTTCTATACAAGTAGATGCATTTATATATCTCTAAATACGAATAAAAGTAGTATATAGGCATAGTTTTAAATTCTAGGTTGAGTAGTAGTAGGTCTACTTGTAATTTTTAGATTTTTTAAATTTATTTATTTCCAAGTTTAAGTAAATACGGTATAAAAATCTATTTGTAACTCAATATTTGAATGTTGGAAAGTGTTTTGTGTTATTGTATTTATATTATGCCTTTTCGTTTATTTATTTATCTACGAACTGAATACACACATATATCTGTAAATATATATATATATATATATATATATATATATATATATATATATATATATATATATATATATATATATATTTACATATATATTGATGTATACAGTTTATATATATATATATATATATATATATATATATATATATATATATATATATATATATATATATATATATATATATATATGTGTGTGTGTGTGTGTGTGTGTGTGTGTGTGTGTGTGTATAGTATGGTATATAAATACGTATGTATGATATATGTGTGGGTGTGGTCTTCTGTATCCATCTAGGTTTTATATATAGGTTCTCCAAAAAGTTAAGTGTGGCACCCATCAAACACAAATAAGACAAACTTTCAACTTGAAAGAGGAGCGATGAATATGTGTAACCTTCTCGTGAGATTTCTGGAATTTTCCTTTTAGAGGAGACGGGAACTGGGAATGAAAACCTCCACGACTGGAATTCTCGCTCTTTGGGAAATATAACAGAAAAATATATAGAATATAATAAACACTTTATCAATAGAGATAATGGTTTACCAATAAGCAACGGGATGTTATTCAGGGATATTCTAATAAATGGTAATAGGTTTCCGTCCGCCGTGTGAGATATTCGGGAGAATGTTCTGAACGAATCGAATTTTAGGCAAATAAGTAGGAATCATTACGAAATATTAGCCTGATTGTTACGGAATTTGACAAATGTTTGTAAGTTTAGGAGTTTAATTTTATTTCAAATGTGCAGATTACCTTTTGCAATCAGCAGTTTTGATTGATAAGAAAGTTTACACGTGAGGGATCCTGTAATTTTCTAGATTCATAGAAGAGATAACACGAGGGGTCTTACAGTTTTCTAGATTCACAGAAGAGAAAGTGCGAGGGATCCTACAATTTTCTAAATTCATAGAAGAGATAGCAGAAGGGATCCTACAATTTTCTAAATTCATGGAGGAGATAGCACGAGGGATCCTTCAATTTTCTACTGTTTTTATTCCTAAAGACACAGATCCAGTAGGCCCTGCTGCTTCCTCCAGTCGCCTTGCTGACCGCTGAGGTAGTAGCAGTAGGATGTTCAGCATATGAAACTTCATTTATGGTGGATAACAGACGAGGCTGGGATGTGGCACCTTAGCAGTACTAACCAAACTCGGCTGAATCCTTCGTCAGGCCGGGAGGATCGAAGTGAGGAAAAGTCCCCCTTTGCTCCTTTTTTTTTATGTCGGCTACCCCCAAAAATTGGGGAAGTTCCTTGGTAAATAAAAAGGTTTTATGTAGATTGACTGCTCTATTTACAAGGAGGAAAGGAAACAAGGAAATAAATAAACTACAAGAGAAGTAATAACAATCAAAATAATATATTTTAAGATCATATACAACATTAAATTCGATCTATCCGTATATACAATTCTCACATGTCCTAAAGTTGATTATACTTATTTGGCTCGAAAAAAAATAAGTTTTATTATAACTGAGGAACGTATAAGTCCTAATAATACAGTACTGTAATATGTAAACACCATTCTCTTCACAAATATCCCAAAGTGTGTCCATCTAATACAGTACTGATATATGTAAATACCATTCTCCTCACATATCCCAAATTTTGTCCATCTAATACAACACTGTAATATGTAAACACCATTCTCCTCACATATCCCAAAGTTGATTATATCTATCCTTTCGCTAAAAAAAAACCCTCTTATAAGTCCCCACTTGTTGGTAATCGCCCAAAGGAGAAAGTCTCTAGTTGATAAGCAACTAGAAGCAGAGTTCCCTCTTGATAAGGAAGCTCTAAAAGTCCTCCATCTTATTAAGTGAAGGAAAACTATTATGGGACGGAAAACTATCTACCGTCCCTCGCCCCAGGACGTTTCTGGAAATTATACACTCGAGCGTAAGTACGAGAAGGCTGCAAACGAAAAGGATCTATAAAGAAATAAAGTATAAAAAGCTTGAGTAGGGAATAGCTCATATCCATTGTGTTATATAATAAATATTCTGAGAATGTAGATAGAATTTCTTCATTGGGAAAAGAGCAAATGATAAAAATTGCAGCATAACAATGACGCAACTTGAAAAGTTCAATTTCCGTTTAACTTTCGAAGACAAAAAACTGTGTATGTCAATAGATTGGAATAACAAGGTGAGTTTTGTATGTTTCAGGATAGTGTGAATGGGACGCAAGTCTTTTCGTGAATATATAAAAATGTTTCTTTGTGCTCGAACAAGTAAGAGATTTATAAAGCGATAAAAATCATTAACGAATGAAAAGCCATTATGAAATTGGATAATAGTAAGAAATCATTAGAAAATAACATTGAATAAAGGACTGACAAAAGATGCAGAATAAAGGGAGGAGATAAGGCCTGGGGGTAGGGGGACAGGTGTCTGAAATAGGGAGTTTTTA
>NC_090734.1:142984070-142986570 GCF_036898095.1 Palaemon carinicauda
AAGGAATGCTTTTATTGTTTTATGCGTATTTATTTATTTATAAGATATTTGTAATTCTAGCTGATAAATACAGTTTTTGTATAGTTAGATGAACCTTTAATGTAGCGTAACATTTTTTGTATTTTTTACGCACGAGTAGTTGAAAAAAGAGCCATATATGTGAGAGAAAAAACACTCCTCTCTCTCTCTCTCTCTCTCTCTCTCTCTCTCTCCTCTCTCTCTCTCTCTCTCTCTCTCTCTCTCTCTCTTTGAATGTATATATGTATATATATATATATATATATATATATATATATATATATATATATATATATATATATATATGTATATTTATATATATATATATATATATATATATATATATATATATATATATATATATATATATATAAATATATATATATATATATATATATATATATATATATATATTTATTTATGTATATATATATATATATATATATATATATATATATATATATATATATATATATATATATATATATATATATATATATATGTGTGTGTGTGTGTGTGTGTGTGTGTGTGTGTGTATGTATATATATTATACTAAAGGGACAAGCTTTTACATGTATTTCACAGCGACGCCCAGAGTAAAATCATACAAGCAGTAAAAGGCGAAGTGGCCTGAGTAAGCTGTCAGAATCAGGCAGATCTTTGGCTTCTGAAAAGATTATATCTGTATGCTGACTCGATGTCCGCTCGCCGTTCTGAATATTCGTGAATATTCAGATATAGTAGCTTTTAATATCCAAAATTTATTACGAATGGCATGTCTACTGATGATGCACACATTAGCGTAACAATTATTTACGTATTTTTTAATACTTTATACGTGTGTATTATGCAATTTATATACAGTCATACTGTACACATAACATACATATATTGATATATGTGAGTGTAGTTATTTATAGGTATAGGATTTACATACACAAACACACATTGCATATATATATATATATATATATATATATATATATATATATATATATATATATATATATATATATATATATATATATATATATACGGGGAGAGAGAGAGAGAGAGAGAGAGAGAGAGAGAGAGAGAGAGAGAGAGAGAGAGAGAGAGAGAGAGAGAGAGAGAGAGAGAGAGAGAAGTCAGTTTTGTGCAATCAACTTCGACGTATGTCTCACATTCCCTAACGAAAATGTTAAATCACAAAGCTATTTCGAAATAACTGAAATGCATTTAAATGATTATCATATAGCAACAATACACTGGATTACAAATCAAAAAGGAGAGGTAGAGATATAATTATTTCAAGAAACAGCGTAATATGCAGTGAAATAGATTTATATTAATTTAACGGAGAATATTCGACTCAAATGGATATACAACGTCAAGACATATAGGCAAGAGATATTCTGAACCATATCAAGATCGCCACCTACTAAAGTCTCGTTCCCGTCTGATAGATTTACCAGATATTAGAAGATGAATATTGCCTCTTTCAGTTTATGAGGGAGGAAGTAATAAATTACCATTTAAAGGTTTAGAGGCCACTCATGAATGGTAGAGGCAAGGGACAGTAACATTACTCTATTGAGCAGGACAATGCCCTAAAGACTGACCATATATACATATGATGAGCGTCCAAGCCCCTCTCCAACCAAGCTTGGACCAAAGAGGGCATGAAGAAAGAAATGAATTACTATTTTAAAGGTTTAAAGGCCACTTATAAATGGCAGAGGCAGGGGACAGTAACATTTCCCAATCGAACAGTACAATGCCCTAGAGACTGACCATATATACACATGATCAGAGCTCAAGCCCCTCTCCAACCAAGCTTAGACCCAAGAGGGCATGAAGAAAGTAATGAATTACTATTTGAAGGTTTAAAGGCCACTCATCAATGGCAGAGGCAAGGGACAGTAACATTTCCCAATCGAACAGTACAATGCCCTAGAGACTGACCACATATATATATATATATATATATATATATATATATATATATATATATATATATATATATATATATATATATATATATATATATATATATATATATATATATATATGATCAGTGCCCAAGCCCCTCTACCCAAGCTAGAACCAAGGAGGGCCAGGCAATGGCTGCTGATGACTCAGCAGATAGACCTCTATGCTCCCCCAAAGCCCTATTCCTTAGCTCAAAAGGATGGTGAGGTTGCATCGACCAAAGAAACTAACAAGTTTGTGCCGGACTTGAACTCCAGCTTGGAGTTCGCCAGTGTTGAACGTTACCTCATCGGCAACCACAACCCATTACGTCAAAGCTTAGGGAATTGATGTCGACGAATAGAATTATTAAGCTTAGAAACTTATGCCACCGAAGAGATGTATTTCGTTTGTTTTCTATGGAACTTAAGTTCATGTTTCCTTGCTTGATTGTAGCTCATGTTTGTGGACGAGTCGTTGCATAAGTTTGTGTGTATGTATTTCAATAAGGTATTTACTGTACCTGAGAAGA
>NC_090734.1:142991570-142995967 GCF_036898095.1 Palaemon carinicauda
TTATGGTAAGAAATTAACTGCCTTGACACAGTTTAAAGTATTCATATATAATATTCTAAGATATCTTCGTTTTTCTCAATGTTGTTTTATATAGACAGACACCGTATCTGTATGGAATGTCGTTAAAGACGGAATTATATCGTTTTTATTAACATTTGACAACGCAATACTATAAGAAGATATTATAACTATATATTAGAGGTATGGAAACACGCTAGAGCCGAAATAAAATATTGAAGAAATTGAAAAGAAGCGATAGATGTTAACTAAACATATTTTTGACACAAAAGAAGTTGAAATCTTGAATCCATGTATGGCTTATACTGATAAAGAAATTTAACCTGAAGAAATTAGTTTTTGGTTTCTGAATATAAATACTGAAGAAGAAATTTATTTAAGTGGGTTTTTGTGAAGTTTTTTATTTATTTATATATATATTTATTTATTTTTTTAGAGTATCTTAAAGAGAGATATAATCCTATTAATGTGTTCCACATTAACCGAACAATAGTGTCTTAGGCGATAATTAATTAAGGATGGGAGACTTTGTTTTAAGAAATCAGACTCAATGTTGATCCAAAGACAATTCTATAGAGAAATTAAACAGATTTACCACGGAAGAAAGTATTTAATTAGGACAGATATGAGTTTTAGCTATAACTTCAAATTATACTCGTAGCATTTCTTGGAAATTCAGTAATTTCCCCTATATATCTCTATATAATAAAGAACAACCGTCTGGATATATATATATATATATATATATATATATATATATATATATATATATATATATATATATATATATATATATATATATATATATATATATATATATATATTTGTTTTCGGCAACACTCAGTGGTATTGCCAGACGTATAACTGCTCGGTCTCTCCCCGACCTTCGGTAGGGAGAGAGAGGGTCCCCCTAGAGGAAAGGGGGGAGGGGTTGGAAGGGTTGAATCTGTGTGTGCTGTGTGTACGTGTATGTGCGCATATGTTTGTATATCTATGTAAATATTTAGCCGCCATTTTAACGGGTCGCGTACACTAGTGTAGTATATTTCTAAATGATAAGAATATTTAATATTGTATGATCTGAGTATCACAAAAAGTGAACAATTTGGAAGAAATTTCAAATATCGTTCCTGTGTTTTTTCTCAGATTACAAAACTCCATTCCTGTCTTTCTCTCGCTTTGAGATCTGCCATGAATCCACCATCTAAATTTCAGGTTAATTGAAAAATTTGGAGAGAAAAAGATTATAACAATCCTTGACCTCCATTGAAAGAGAGAAGAAATGGAATGCCATTCCCAGGAATGCTGCATTCCTGCTTTGGAAAATGTGCGAGGTGTGAGGCTGGAATGAGATTCAAATACCGGAAAAAGAAAGTAATTTCCAATTGGATATACGAATGTATATTGCTGTAACAGATTTCTCTTGTATTTTTTCCATTTATTTTGTGTCATTCTTTTAATTTTGTTTGGATTTCATTTACTTCTTGTTCTATTTTTATTTCCCAACCATCATTTTATTTGAAAGAACGTCTCGTTTTAACGATATTTTAATGTATCCACAATTCTACTGATTAAGATTAGTAATGATCTTTTCTTTAAATTTTCTGCCTTCTTGTATAAGATTTTCCTTTATTTAAAAAAAAATAAAAAAGGTTAGAAAAAAAAAACATTCCTTAGCTGTGTGCGGCGTAAGATATTCATTTCATATTTCCTGCTGAAGTCAAATGATGCTCATAAAGTATTTGTAAAAACTATTCTGATTTTAGTCAAAATTATTTACTTTAATATATCTTGAAAAATTTTGTCAGTAGGAAAATCAAATCTGGCATGTCGTTACAGGCAACAAGTTTGACTGAATGACACCGTCTCTCTCTCTCTCTCTCTCTCTCTCTCTCTCTCTCTCTCTCTCTCTCTCTCTCTCTCTCTCTCTCTCTCTCTCAGAAGTGTGGAAATATGCATACACGAATTCAGTATTTAGCTTTATAGTCCTTTTCCATATATTCATTGAGTTCAGGCAGTCGCTTACGAGTGTTTGCACACAATCAAAGTTATGGTTTTAGGCAGATTATCTGACAAATATATTATAAATTACCACATCAAAGCTCGTGTATTTAATACATTACCATACACATATGCCTGCATATTCGTAGCATTAACACATCAAAGCACGTGTATTTAATACATCAACATTCACCTAAGCCCGCATACACGTGTGATCAAGTTACATTTGCAAGCATGGCTGACTTCACTTACACATTCAGCCTTTTATATTCCGAGATCTTCAGGGAGATATATTCATATTCTATTATTCTTGGCCTCAAACAATTAACATATAAAGGTTTGGTTCCTCAACACTATTTCAATTTACTCTTCAACTTCATTAACGTTCGGGAGGATATTTGCAACTAACCACGACTTTAGCCTTAGAAGGGAAGTGTAGGTGTTAGGAGGATTGCCATTATTATTATTATTATTATTATTATTATTATTATCATTATTATTATTATTATTACTTGCTAAGCTAAAACCCTAGTTGCAAAAGCAGAATGCTAAGCCCGAGGGCTCCAACAGGGAAAATAGCCCAGTGAGGAAAGGAAATAAGGAAACTGCAAGACAAGTTAATTGAAAATTAAAATAGAATATTTTGGGAACCGTAACAGTATTGAAATAAATATTTCGTAAATAAACTATAAAAACTTTAAAAAAAAACAAGAGGAAGAGAAATAAAATAGGATAGTGTGCCCGAGTGTACCCTCAGGCAAGAGAACTCTATCCAAGACAGTGAAAGACCATGCTACAGAGGCTATGGTACTGCCCAAGACCAGAGAACAATGGTTTTGTTTTGGAATGTCCTTCTCCTAGAAGAGCTGCTTTCCTTTTTAATTTTACTTTTCGATACGGCATTTATTCAAATACCAGGTAAATTCTGATTAGATTTATTTTTCTTTCTTATGGTAACCATTGTTTCGGTTTATTTTATCATTAATGATATATTTATTTTCGTAAATTGATAAAAATTATAATTGTATGAAATTGTAGAATATTAGAATAAAATCTCTCTCTCTCTCTCTCTCTCTCTCTCTCTCTCTCTCTCTCTCTCTCTCTCTCTCAGTCATATTGATAAAAATTTTCGTCGCTTGAATCAATTGTCTCCTTTTCCGGCAGATATTTAGCGAAATATATATATATATATATATATATATATATATATATATATATATAAAAAATATATATAATTTATATATATATATATATATATATATATATATATATATATATATATATATATGTGTGTGTGTGTGTGCTTATATATAGATGTATACATGTACACACAAATATTTAATATATACACAGTATATATACCGTATATATATAATATATATATATATATATATATATATATATAATATATATATATATATATATATATATATATATATATATATATATATATATATATATATATATAATGTATGTATGTATATTTGAAACTGGTCATAACAAACCAGCCCACTTTGAATTATATGTATATCTGCATTTATATATCTTTGTTTCTGGTGCAAGTGTAGGCACACTTGAAATGCAGTATTGTAGAAACCTAATTTCAAATCCTCGAGAATTGTAATGAAATGCCATATTATATTGTATATCCAAAACCACTCTCTGTTGAATACTTCTTATCAATTTCCTCCAATTCATGAGCTCTTGATACTTTTTTTTCTATTGGCAAAACACAAAGGTAAATCAAAACGTGACTCCCTAGTGACATGCTCTAAAAATTCGTTGCTGTGAATATACCGTTTGAGGGTCACTCATGAATGGCAGGGGAAAGGGACCCTATCGAGTAGGAGGTTTGGGGGAGCCTATAGGTCTATCTGCTGAGCCATCAGCAACCATTGCTTGGCCCTCCTTGAACCTAGCTTGGGTGGAGAGGGGCTTGGGTGCTGATCATAATGTATATATGGTCAGTCTCTAGTTCATTGTTCCTGTCCCTTACCTCTGGCATTCACGAACAACCTTTAAACCTTTAATTAATGTTTAATTTGTAAAATCTTTGTTTGCTTCTAAGATTATACAGTTTCCTCTTCTCCTTAATCATTGGAATGTCTTAGCTGTACAGTAAATTTAATTCGGTAAATACAATTTTCGAAAGGGCCCTATTCACTAGCTTAACATCCATTTTAACTTAAAGCGCGTGAAATGCATGAATAGTTGATATAATAAATATGTAATTAGTTGAGCCTCATATTTAAGAATTCCCACCGGTTTTGGCGATGGAGTTAGTTTTGAGAGTAATGATTCTCGCCGAGAGAGATCTGTTGAATATAATCCCAGTAAACGTCGCCATTACTCGGCAATGAAACGCAAGATGATGAGCA
>NC_090734.1:142996467-142998967 GCF_036898095.1 Palaemon carinicauda
TAAAAGAGAATTCAGATATTAAGGTAGTAAAATATATGGCTTATTTGGATATGAAAAACACGTCTAAATGTGCAAAAGTTATCATAACTATTTGCGTGTATGAAAGATATTACCTTTGTAGTACTGTACACATCATAGTGCTATGAATTATTACTTATCTTAAAAATTTGAGTTTGGTGTAAGCCACATTACATTGGATCATCATGTTATTCTTTGTCAAATTATTTGAATAAGAAAATCTATCTAGTCATATGGTGTACTGTATATGAAATAGAATCCTTCCATTTAAGCAGCATTCAGTGAAACACTGAATCTAAACAAGGCGAATATGTCATTTATATTTTTGTCTACGTGAAAATGTACCTTGACCGGATCTACTTTCATCATCATCATTATCATCATCTCCTACCACGTCCATTGACGCAAAGGGCCTCGGTTAGGTTACGGTAGTCGTCTTCTATCTTGAGCTTTTAATTCAATATTTCTCCAGTCGTACTCTCCTACTTCACGTTTCATAGTCCTCAGCCATGTAGGTCTGGGTCTTCAAACTCTTCTAGTGCCTTGTGGAGCCCAGTTGAAAGTTTGGTGAATTAATTCTTTCTTCGGGAGTGCGAAGCAAATGACCAAACTATCTCCATCTACCCCTCACCATGATCTTATACACATAGGGCACTCGAGTAAAATCTCTTATGGTTTCATTTCTAATCCTGTCTACTTTGTATTGGCATTTGCATAATGTAACTCTTTTTCTGTTTTCAGCTTAATAGGAAGGAGATTATAGAGATGTTTATAAATGGGATGGGCTTTGGTTTGCCTTTCTTAAAAAGGTTTTATGAAAATCTTCCATGGAGAGTCAGATTTTTAAAGTTACTTAATACTGTGAAATTCAGTGGCCATACTAAATGAAGAACACCGAGATAAGTAATTGACAAACTTGTTGCCTTTTCCGTGGATGTTATGGTTAATCTGATATGTTTTTGTTGCAGACACTAGGCGTCCATGTACCATATGTTAGATATTCCTAAAATAAAAGATGAAAACGAGGAAACAAAACTATCTATGGGTACGCACTTTCCTTTGCATCTAATCTAATAATAATAATAATAATAATAATAATAATGATAATAATAATAATAATATAATAAATCTGCCCTGTATAATAAAGAACAAGAGTCTGGATATATATATATATATATATATATATATATATATAATATATATATATATATATATATATATATATATATACACATACACACACACACACATACACACACACACACACATACACACACACACACACACACACATATATATATATATATATATATATATATATATATATATATATATATATATATATATATATATATATATATATATATATATAACCTATCACGCTCAGGAGGGAGAGGGAGAGGTCATTCCCTAGTGAGAGGGGATACCCCGAGAGGTACACTGGGAAACAACAGGCTCCCTCAAATCATATAACGGACAGGTTGTAGTTAGGAAAGGTGGAGGGGTTGGGGAGGGTTGAATCTGTGTGCGTGTGTGTGTTCATATCTATCTAAATAGTTTAAACGTCATTTTTTTACGGATTGGGTATACTGGCATTAATAATAACATTAATAATAATAAACAACTTCATATTAAGCTAGTTGTTGATTAACAAATTATTAGGCGACCAATGAGAACACCCAAACGAAATTGATATAAAGCTCTATGATTATTCAAAGGCGGGAGGGTGTGGGCCTCGCAGCCCCACCAACTAATAAAAATAAAGCAAAAATTACTGTGGTTGAAAAAAAAAAAATCCTTCATTTAATAATGTAAAATGTAATTCCACTACGGCGCTAACCTTAATACAGGCCTGCATTTTAAGTATTGTTATAATTATGTCTATATAATCATGTGTAACAACGTGAGGCAAAGAACGTTCAAATTTCAAGGCGATGTAATTGTGGATTCCTGTACAGCGTCCTGTGTAACCTACCACCACACGCTCCAATTAACATTCCAAAGGTTTCACGTTTAAAAATAAATGTTAATGGATTTTTTATGTGGAGCTGGTGACATGTTCTTAATTAGAATAACGAGAGAAAAGTGTTTATTCATTTCATTTTAGTTGGTTAACATTGGACGATTTAGGGTAACATAAACAGGGTTATTTTCTTAATGGTATATAAACAAATATGAGTAATACTCTGTATGCCTATTCGTGCGTAACACATACACAGAGTATATATATATATATATATATATATATATATATATATATATATTTATATATATATATATATATATATATATATATATATATATATATATATATATATATATTATATATATAATATATACATTAAACGTAAAATCTGAAGAAAAAAAATAATTATTTTTACCATTCACTAGAACAATCATAGTTTCTGTTACCCTCACTCAATACAAGATTCGAATTTGTATTATGTCACGTTGTGGACAAATTTGTACTAATTATTGTATA
>NC_090734.1:143003967-143026247 GCF_036898095.1 Palaemon carinicauda
ACCTTAATGTTTTGCCAATATTAAAAAGGATCAAGAGCTCATGAATTGGAGGAAATTGATATGAAATATTCAACAGAAATTGGTTTTGGATATACAATACAATATGGTTTTTCATTACAATTCTCGAGGATTTGAAATTAGGTTCCCACAATATTGCAATCAAGTGTGCCTACACATGCACCCAGAAACAAAGATATATAAATGCAGATATACATATAATTCAAAGTGGGCTGGTATTTATGACCAGTTTCAGATATATATATATATATATATATATATATATATATATATATATATATATATATATATAATATATATAACACGCACATATATATATATATATATATATATATATATATATATATATATATATATATATATATATATATGCACATACATACATACATACATACATATAATGTATGAATATATGTGTGCGTATATATATATATATATATATATATATATATATATATATATATATATATATATACATACATATATATATATATATATATATATATATATATATATATATATATATATATATATACATATATATATATATATATATATATATATATGTATGTATGTATATATATTCTAAATGTCTGCCGGAAAAGGAGACAATTGATTCAAAAGACGAAAAATGTTTATTAATATGACAGAGAGAGAGAGAGAGAGAGAGAGAGAGAGAGAGGAGGAGAGAGAGAGGAGAGAGAGAGAGAGAGAGGAGAGAGAGAGAGAGAGAATGGAAAAGTTTAACTAATAATCTTGAATTTCATACAGAGAAGTATTTTATCAATTTACGAAAATAATATGATATCATTAATGATAAAATAATTCCAAACGATGGTTACCATAAGAAAAAAAATGTAATTCTAATCAGAATTTACCTGGCATTTGAATAAACGCCGAATCGAAAAGTAAAATAAAAAGGAAAGCAGCTCTTCTAGGAGAAGGACACTCCAAAGTCAAACCATTGTTCTCTGGTCTTGGGTTGTGCCATAGCCTCTGTAGCATGGTCTTTCACTATCTTGGGAAAGAGTTCTCTTGCTTGAGGGGTACACTATTTTATTTCTCTTCCTCTTGATTTTTTTAAAGTTTTTATAGTTTATATATAAAATATTTATTTTCAATATATTTCCTGTTCCTAAAATATTTTATTTTAATTTCTAATTACTTTTCTTGTAGTTTCCTTATTTCCTTTCCTCACTGGGCTATTTTCCCTGTTGGAGCCCTCGGGCTTATAGCATTCTGCTTTTGTAACTAGGGTTTTAGCTTAGCAAGTATTAATAATAATAATAATAATAATAATAATAATAATAATAATAATAATAATAATAATAATGGCAATCCTCCTAACTCCTACACTTCCCTTCTAACGCAAAAGTCGTGGTCACTTGCAGATATCCTCCCGAACGTTAATGAAGTTAGAGAGTAAATTGAAATAGTGTTGAGGAACTAAACCTTTATATGTTAATTGTTTGAGGCCAAGAATAATCCAATATGAATATATCTCCCTGAAGATCTCGGAGTTTATAAACGGCTGATGTGTAAGTGAAGTCAGCCATGCTTGCAAATGTAACTTGATCACACGTGTATGCGGGCTTGGGTGAATGTTAATGTATTAAATATACGTACTTTAATGTGTTAATGTTACGAATATGTAGACATATGTGTATGTTAATGTATTAAATATACGAGCTTTGATGTGTTAGTTTATAATATATTTGTCAGATAATCTGCCTAAAACCATAACTTTGATTGTGTTCAAACACTGGTAAGCGACTGCCTGAACTGAATAAATATATGGAAAAGGAACATAAAGCTAAATACTGAATTCGTGTATGCATATTTCCACATTTCTGTGAGAGAGAGAGAGAGAGAGAGAGAGAGAGAGAGAGAGAGAGAGAGAGAGAGAGAGAGAGAGAGAGAGACGGTGCCATTCAGTCAACTTTGTTACTTGTAACAATAAGCCAGATTTGATTTTCCTAATATTTTTCTTTTGTTTTTTCAAGATATATCAAGTAACTAATTTTGACTAAAATCAAAATAGCTTTTACAAATACTTTATCAGTATCATTTGACTTCAGCAGGAAATATGAAATGAATATCTTACGCCTCACACAGCTAAGGAATTATTTTTTTTTTCCTAACTTCTTTTTTTTTTCAAAATAATGAAAACTTATACAAAAAGGGAGAAAATTTGAAGAAAAGATCACTACTAATCTTAATCAGTAGAATTGTGGATACAATAAAATATCGTTAAAACGCGACGTCCTCTCAAATAAAATTATAGTTGGGAAATAAAACAGAACAAGAAGTAAATGAAATCCAAACAAAATTAAAAGAATGACACAAAATAAATGGAAAGAATTACAAGAGAAATCTGTTACAGCAATATACATTCGTATATACAATTGGAAACTCCTTTCTTTTTCCGGTATTTGAATCTCATTCCAGCCTCACACCTCGCACATTTTCCAAAGCAGGAATGCAGCATTCCTGGGAATGGCATTCCATTTCTTCTCTTTCTTTTTAATGGAGGTCAAGGATTGTTATAATCTTTTTCTCTCCAAATTTTTCAAATAACCTGAAATTTACATGGTGGATTCATGGCAGATCTCAAAGCGAGAGAAAGACAGGAATGGAGTTTTGTGATCTGAGAAAAAACACAAGGACGATATTTGACAAATTTTCCGAATTGTTCCCTTTTGTGATACTCTGATCATACAATATTAAATATTCTTATCATCTAGAAATATACTACACTAGTGTACGCGACCCGTTAAAATGGCGGCTAAATATAATAATACACGTACACACAGCACAACCAGATTCAATCCTTCCAACCCCTCCCCCCTACCCGAAGGTCGGGTAGAGACCGAGCAGTTATACGTCTGTCAATACCACTGAGCGTTGCCGAAAACACACACACACACACACACACACACACACACACACACATATATATATATATATATATATATATATATTATATATATATATATATACAATATTCATACACAGACATATGTAAATTATATATGTATGTATGTATACATACATATATATATATATATATATATATATATATATATATATATATATATATATATATATATATATAAATGTATATATATATATATATATATATATATATATATATATATATATATACATACATACATACATATATATATATATATATATATATATATATATATATATTATATATATATATATATATATATATCTTCGGTGAGGGCAGCAACAGCCAGTAATGAACACAAATTTCATGGTATGGATAGGGAAAGAGTAGTTCAAAATGTTCTCTATTTATTCCCAACATTTCATGATTCTTAATCACATTGTCCAGGACTAAAAATAAAACATATACAAAAGAATTAAGAAACGCTTCTGCAAGGTTGGTTCCACTACTTTGTCTGATATATATATATATATATATATATATATATATATATATATATATAGTTATATATATATATATATATATATATATATATATATATATATATATATATTTCTTTTTTCTTCCTTTTAATTTTCTTTTAAATTTTGACTGATTTTTATAGTTTTGAATGAATTTGTAAAAAAAATTTAACTGTTTCTTAATTCTTTTGTATATGTTTTATTTTTAGCCCTGGACAATGTGATTAAGAATCATGAAACGTTGGGAATAAATAAAGGACATTTTGAACTACTCTTTCCCTATCCATAATATGAAATTTGTGTGTATATATATAATATATATATATACATAATATATATATATATATATATATATATATATATATATATATATATATATATATATATATATATATATATATATATATATATATCTCCAGACGGTTGTTCTTTGTTATATAGGGATATAAATGGAAGATTACTGAATTTCCAAGAAATGCCGCGAAATGATTTTGAAGTTATAGCTAAAACTCTAAATTGTCCTAATTAAATAATTTCTCTCGTGGTAAATCATTTGGGATTAACATTGAGTCTGATTTCTTACAACAAAGTCTCCCATCCTTAATCTAGTATCGCCTAAGACACTAACGTTCGAATAAGGTGAGACGTGTTAATAAGATCATATGTTTCATCAAGATTTTGTAGAATAAAAAAGTAGATCAATGAAAATCTCGCAAATAAACCCATTGAGATAAATTTCTTCTACAGCAGTTCCATTCTGAAAAAAAAAAAAAACTAATTTCCTTTGGTTAAATTTCCTAATCAGTATACGCCACATATGGATTCAAAATTTCAACCTCTTTTGTGTCAAAAATATGTTTAGTTAACATCCATCGCCTTTTCAATTTCTTCAGAATTTTATTTCTGCTCTTGCGTATTTCCATAACTCTAAGATATGGTTATAACATCTTTTTACAGTTTTGCGTTGCCAAAGGTTAATATAAACGATATAATTCCGTCTTTAACGACATTGCATGTAGATATGATGTTTGTCCATATAAAACAACATTAAGAAATCCGAAGGCATCTAAGACTAATTTGTAATATGTATACTATTTTTCTAATTTCTAAACTGCATGAATGTAGTTACGTTCTTATTATCATTCCCAAGGCTATTCAAGATTAATATGGCATTTTATTGGATAAAATATAACATATTTAAAGGTTTAAAGGTCGGCCATGAATGGCAGAGGCAAGGGACAGTGACAATGACCTGGCAGGACAATGCCATAGAGTCTTACCATTTATGTATAATATCATGATCAGCATCCAAGCCTCTTCTCCGCAAACCCTAGGACCAAATTGTGCCAGAGAATGGCTGCTGATAACTTAGCAGGTGTCCCTATAGGCTCCCCCAACCACCCCATCCTTAGCTTACAAGGAGGGTGAGGTTATAGACACTACAGGAAACTATCGAGCTTGAGCGGGTCTCGAACACCAGTCCAGTAGATCATCAGGTAAAAATGTTTCCAAAAGGCCACGACAACCTTGATAGTTAAGCCCCAGACAAACTCATTGAAGTTGAGAGGATATTAAAGTTGCAACGCTACAGATGATGATATGTATCATACCATGATTTATCAAGTGCTAAAGTCATGGAAGATCGAGTTCAGTGACGCAAAGAAATTATGTCTCCAAGAAATGATTCATATGACCTCCATTTGTCGTGATGCATCCTTAATGTCCTCTAAACGTCTTGGAAGCGTCTGTCTGGGTCGTTAACATCAAAGATGAGCACCATCTAAATGTGGCATATATTATTCAACTAAATGATAAACTAACTTAAAGACCTTTTGAGAATGATAATAAAATAGTATTTGGTCCTAGCTTGGGTGGAGAGAGGTTTGGGCCCTAACCATATGTATATATAGCCAGTCTCTAGGGCATTATCCTGCTAAAAGAATTGTCAGTGTCCCTTGCCTCTGCCGTTTATAAGTAACCTTTAAGATATCATAACCATATTCTGGACATATAAAAACATAAAGGGACAAAACTAAAATCATGATATCACTAAAAAGATAGACTAGTTATTTATTGAATTATAATTTTAAAAAATGATAACTAGTTTTCCCTCTGTTTATCCCTATCATAGTAAGTTATCCAAGATGTAACGAGATAACCAATTAGACTATTTAAACATCCGATACAAACGATAACATCTTCAACATTCTAAGAATATTGTTGACTCCCCGCCCACCCCCCCCCCCCCCCCCCCCGCCCCCCACACTCAATTATTCTTTAAAAAAGATGAAAGGAAAATAAGATTCCCTTCTTTATAAGATGTACCACATTAACGTAATCCAGCTTATTGATCAGTTTCTCCAGTCTCCAGATAAAAGGAGAAGGAAAAAGCTTGAACATGATAAGACCATTAGCCAGGAAATCATTTACGTCGTAATGTTTGTTCTCTCTCTCTCTCTCTCTCTCTCTCTCTCTCTCTCTCTCTCTCTCTCTCTCTCTCTCTCTCTCTCTCTCTCTATATATATATATATATATATATATATATATATATATATATATATATATATATATATATATATCCGCTAAAATTAGACGTCTTTTATAAACAAATAATTTTATTTAGAACAATGAAAGCATTTCTTCACTCGTTTTTTTAAAGAAAATAGAGAAAAAAATAGAATTCTAAAATCTATAAACTAAATTCGACATGAAATTAAACAATTAATGAAGAGCGTATCTCACAACAGGAATAATTCAAAATTATTATCAAGCACCTTATCAAATATTCATGCGCTATTTCATTTGTATATATCAAAATTCATCTCGCACATTACCAATTGTAGGAAAAAGGTAATTGTTAATTCAAATACAGTCTTTATAATTACCATTATAATTAGCTAAAAATTAAATGCACACTACATGATGTTTATTTTTGGGGGGTTCAAAGGAAAAATCCTAAATGCTTTGCTGTGGGATTGCATATCAGATGTAAACCGATTTGAATAAGATTACATAAGCTAATTGCTCGTTATGTGAAGGCATATGAGACACGCAATTTGAATACCTAATTGTGAGCACGGTGGAGAATCTAAGTTCAATATTCGCATCAACTTATAACTTATTACCTCTCCAACGAAGTTAGAAGGAGTTTATGTTTTACCCCGTGTTTGTGTGTCAGTTTTTCTTTTTGAAGAGCTTCCTGGCCACAATTTTACTCGTAGAGTAATGAAACTCGCAAGGATTAACTGATATGAAAAATCTGGAAATAATAAGATTTTGGAAGCTCAAGGTCAAAGGTCAAGGTCACGGTCAGGCAAAATGTCCAATTCACGTAATCAGTCATAACTTTGGATATTGTTGTCAGAGACTTTAAAATTGGTTCATAATTGGGTGTGTGAAAATCCACGCCAATTAATACATGTTAAGATCAAAGGTTAAGGTCATGGTCGAGCAATAGGATGAGACACGTTGCAATTAACGTCAGCTGATATATACTATTAAATTTTTTTTTTTACTAGCAGTGAGAGTGTTATACCATATTATTTAACTATCTTAACCATTGTATGTACTGTAACTATTATTATTATTATCATTATTATTATTATTGTTGTTGTTGTTGTTGTTGTTGTTGTTGTTGTTATTAGCTAAGTTACAACCATAGTATAAAAAGCAGGATACCATAAGCCCAAGGGCTCCATCAGGGAAAAATAGCTTGCTGAGGAAAGGAAATCAGGAAATAAATAAACGATATGAGATTTAATGAAAAATTAAAATACAATATTTTAACACCAGTAACAACATTAAAACAGATATTTCATATATAAACTATAAAAAGACATGTCAGCCTGTTCAACTGAAATGGTGTTTTCTTGAATGTTAAGGGAACCAGTATCATCAGCATCACACTTATTATTGGTATAAAAAAAAAAAAATCCTAAAATCATGAAATACATTGATTGGTAAACTTGCTGATGTAGTACAGGTTTGCAGTGGCCTATGTGGTAACTGATGATCGTCAGTCTGGGGTTCGAGTCCCGCTCAAACTCCTTAGTTTCTTTCATCGATGCAATCTCACCATCCTTATGAGTTAAGAATGGGGGTTGGGGGTTGGAGAAGCCTATAGGTCTATCTGCTGAATCATCAGCAGCCAATGCCTGGCCCTCCTTGGTCCTAGCTTGGGTGGAAAGAAGGCTTAGGCGATAATATGTATATAGGGTCAGTCTCGATGCATTGGCCCGCTTGATGTGGCGATGTCACTGTCCCTTGCCTCTGCCATTCCAGTGCGGACTTTAAATCTTTAAGTTATCTTACTATGACAAAATATCCCCTTCCCCTAATATATGGTCATTATGTTTCCTCTGTTAGCAGCAGATTGTGAGATATACTGCTTATAATAGTTCGGAAACTCATCCTTTTTACTTCGGCCAATTCGTTACCTTTTTTAAGACTTATCGTTTATTTATTTGCATTTTAGTTATGCGTCTATAAGTGGAACATGATTAACCAGCTTCTGCCGTTGTGATTTTTTTTCCCTTTAAGAGAGAATGTTTTTTTTTTAATATTATTACCTTTATTGCCTTCGATAACATTTCATTTAGTTCACACACACACACACACACACACACACACACACACACACACACATATATATATATATATATATATATATATATATATATATATATATATATATATATATGCATATATATATGTATATATATGCATATATATATATATATATATATATATATATATATATATATATACATACACAACAACAACAACAACAACAAAACAAATAACAAATGCAACGTCCACTGCAGGACAAAGGCCTCAAAAATGTCCTTATTCCCTTCTGGGGTTTGGCAATTTCCATCACCACGATGGCCACTGCGAACTGGTGATGGTGGAAGATTTCAGCCTGATCACTCACAGCAAACCAAACTAGTATGGGTGGCCCTGACAAGTACATTTTTGCTGATCATGGCGATACATAACACTTTGTGTGTGTATTGTATATAGAAATTTCTCCGTTTTGAATCTTGAAGGAAAATAACTTGCCATATTGTACAAATTGCAGAGTTTTAGTCAAAAAATAATCCAAATACTTTAAAACCGAGAAAATCGAGAGCCACGTAGCATATTTCATAGCCAGGAAATGAAATATTCAAAACCCGCCAACATACATAAATGATTTTTTGTTTGTCATTCCTTATTCATACAATAAAAGCTTACCGTTGGATGGGACAGTTAAAATACTGAACATGGTTAGGTTCGTAAAAAATTAATAGATAAATGCAAGCTAAAGCAAAACGATTAAAGAGTAATTGGATGAATGAGTGTCGTGAAGACAATAAAACATATGGTGGAAAACTGAAGTATAATGCATCATTAACATCTAAGCCGCCGTAGTGGTTCCAAACTTTTCTAAAGGCTGGCGCCACTTGGCTTCCAAATGGAGTGCTTGCTTTCCCCCCCCCCTTCCTTGATACATATTAAACTGTGTAACAGTGCTATGCATTCTTTTATAATTCTTCTAATGCCAATTTTACTATATATATATATATATATATATATATATATATATATATATATATATATATATATATATATATATATACACACACACACACACACACATACACATTATACACACACACACACACACACACACATATATATATATATATATATATATATATATATATATATATATATATATATATATATATATATATATGTGTGTGTGTGCATATATAATAGAAAATAATAATAATAATAATAATATTGATAATAATAATAATAACAATAATAATAAGAATATTAATAATAATAATAATAATATCAATAATAACAATAATAAAGACAATACTAATAATAATAACAACAACAACAATAATAATAATTCTATTCTGCTGATATTTTTCATAAAATCTTATCAAACATATATTTGATAATAAAAACCCCAGACAAATTAAAATGAAAATATAGGTTCATAGATATAGAATATGGTAAGAATATCTTTCTAGAATCTTTACCAGATAAATTACACGAAATGTTCCGCCCTTGTGGATTTAAATTGGCGGTTTAAAGGCTGGGAATAAATTTCCAAATATAAAAAAAAAAAACATAAAAAATGAACTATCTAATTCTACTACCTACTTGATGAGCCATAGCATTTGTAATGAATCCAAACATTGCGATGGCCGTCATAACAATTGAGTCTACCCTTGTGAGTAAAACCAACATGTATCATTAATAGTGGTTACATTAACCAATGAGAAGCAGAGAAGATAAACAACATCAAACGAAATAGGTTTAGGCCTTAAATGATGGTTTGGTTACTTGACTATAAATGCAATGAATTTTCGTATGTAGGTGGTTCCTCCTCTGGTACGTAAGACAAAGATGTGAAAATACCATTTACAAATCTTCGAAAGAGATGTAATGACACAGATTTTGAACGTACCCAATAACAAATTACTAGCAATGATAATGATAATAATAATAATAATAATAATAATAATAATAATAATAATAATAATAATAATAATAATATTAATAATAAGGGATGTATTGACACACCTTTTGAACTTAATTGCTATCTAAATAATAATAATAATAATAATAATAATAATAATAATAATAATAATAATAATAATAATAATAATAATGATAAGGGATGTATTGACGCACATTTTGAACTTAATTACAATCTAATTAATAATAATGATAATAATAATAATAATAATAATAATATTATTATTATCACTCCATTTAACTGAAAGAGAGAGAGAGAGAGAGAGAGAGAGAGAGAGAGAGAGAGAGAGAGAGAGAGAGAGAGAGAGAGAGAGAGAGAGGGCGCTTCCGAAGGACTGAACTATTCCTGAGTGTTTCCCCACACAAAGGGAAGACTTCAAAGGAGATTCATAGAGTAACTCATCATCTATTCAGGATTTATCTCATTTGATTTTCTCATTATCAACATCCCTCAGATCAGCATCAATCCGACGTAGTTCTTTCTCGTTATTATTATTCTTTCGTATTATGAGTGATATAGGATATCTCTTGATAAAGCTAAAGGTAAAGGCCCTATTGTTCAGAGGAATCCATATAGAGTTTGTTTGCATTACGAAAGAACACAGCATGATCAATCAGATTGCAGAGGATTTGAATATTAGGGGAAATTACATTTGAAATAATTTGATGGTTATTAACACATCAAGAGCTTTTGTTGAATTTAAATAAATGTTAATACGATATGAGGTGGTTATTTGTAAACTTGAAAGTGGGGCATGAATTTGACGATCAAATAATCTGAATGTTTTCATAGCTCTGTTCCGTTCCAACAACTGATTAATTTATCAGATTTCGTTTTGATTAAATTCTTAGAATACACACAAAAACACACAGACCTATATATATATATATATATGTATATATATATATATATATATATATATATATATATATATATATATATATATTATATATATATATATATATATATAGCTCTGAGTAGCGATATCTTAACGTGGTGGCAATGATCAGCAAAGTTCTCTTGCTTGAGGGTACACTCAAGCACATTATTCAATCTTATTTATCTTTTACTTTTTTTAACCATTTATAGTTTATATATGAAAGATCTATTTCAATATTGTTACTGTTCCTATTACATTTTATTTTAGTTGTTCAATACTTTTCCTGATGTTTATTTATTTCTTTGTTTCATTTCCTCACTGGGCTTTTATTCCTGTTGGAGCCCTTGTGCTTATAGAATCTTGCTTTTCCAACTAGGGTTGTAGCCTAGCAAATAATAATAATAATAATAATAATAATAATAATAATAATAATAATAATAGTAAGGGCCACCCACAACTGGTTGGTTTGCAGTGAGCGATCAGACAAAAATCTCCCACCATCACAAATCCGCAGTGGCCAGCGCGGTGATGAAAATGACCAAACCCCAGATATAAATAAGGACATGTCTGGGGCCTTTGTCCTGCAGTGGATTGGAAACGGTTGATTTGTGTGTGTGTGTATGTGTGTGTGTGTGTAAAGAGAAAAAATCACTGGCCCATCCCTCTCCATATGTCTGACCGGTGCATTAAATCACTATACAGAGAATTTCAATAATAATAGACGGTTCTCTAAACAACATAAAAATCCTCACCAAATAGAACCTCATCCACAAATTGTCATTAACCAGAACCGTGTAAATAAAATAAAGACATTCATTTTTCCTTTCCTTTTTCAGACCGCATATCTAACGTTTTAGTATTATTTTCATTATATTTCCCATTCATCTTATGATGAACTTGTAAAACTAGTTATTTTCATCATTCGTAATTGCAAATATTCAATTATAGTTCCAATCATATGAGAATATCAGCATCGTGATTGTTTACACGGAAAATAGACGAATCTGCAGGAACAGTCCTCTTGATTTCCAGATTGAGTTGTTTAAAAGATTAAAGATAGTTCATGGCAGAGGCAAGGGACAGTGACAGAGCCCTAGCTACTAGGACAATGCCTTATAGACTGACCACACACACACACACACATATATATATATATATATATATACACACACACACACACATATATATATATATATATATATTACATATACTGTATATATGATCCACACCAAGACCCTACTCCACCCATGCTAGGACCAGGTAGAGTAAGAAAATGGCTGCTAATGACTCAATGGGTAGAATTGTTGGCTCCTCCAAACCTCCCATCCGTAGCTCACCAGGATGGTGAGGTAGTAGGCACTACAAAAACTATTGAGTTTCAATGGGACTGGAACCCCAGTCTGGCTATTGCCAGGCAGGGACGTTTCCAATAGGCCGCCACAACCCTTGGGGTTGGAAATTTATTCATTTGAAATTTACCATATAAACTGTAATGAACTGTACTAAATTCCTCGTGAAATGTTGCATGTGAGGACCAGGTTGCAGTTGCCCTTACACACACATACACCATACATATAAACATGAACAAACAGACAAGCAAAGAAACACTATCAGATGCATATTGAAATAAACATAAACACACAGACAAACAAATAAACACTATCAGATGTACATTGAATACGTCCAATAACGATGTAAAAAAAAAAATAGTAATAGTTTTCCTGCATATCCTCTGGCAGCCCTTTCTCATTTCAATGACTGCCAATCAAGGAACTTTCCATTTCTTTTCTTCTATCTTCATATTTCTCATTTATCTATCCTGTCTCATTACGCCTTCGTGGTGGTGATTCTATTGTCTCCCTTTCTTTTTCTTCAAGAAATAAAAAATGAAAATAATCGTTATTCTGCATCTGTAGGAGTTCTGGGTAGTTTCATCACCCGTTCTATTGGACCCCAATAAGAAAAATGGTCAATGGAAGAACGTATTATTGTCTCCTTTCATATTCTCCCCAACTTCTCCGATTAAAAAAAAGAGGATTATTTATGCTCCTATGTCTGTAGAGCCAATCATCTCGTGAATATTTTGCTCTCTCTCCCTCTCTCTCTCTCTCTCTCTCTCTCTCTCTCTCTCTCTCTCTCTCCAAGAAGAATAGGAAGAATAAAAATGAATGCGGAATTATGAAACATAGCCAATCATCTCGTGAATATTTCGTTCTCTCTCTCTCTCTCTCTCTCTCTCTCTCTCTCTCTCTCTCTCTCCCAAGAAGAAGAAAAAATCATGAAGAATTATCAAACAAACTGGCACTTAAGATGCTAACATGCACCCATTATGTAGACAAGATCCTAAACCATTCGGCTTTCCTTTGGAAGTCATAATTATAACATGATACTTGTCAAAATTTATGTTCACATATAAACAACAACAACTGCAGCCGTTTCTACTCCACTGCAGGACAAAGGCCTCAGAGGTGTCTTGGTCATGTCTGAAGTTTGGCCATTTTCATCTCCACGTTGGCAACCACGAATGGTAAAAGTGGGAGATTTTCTTCTGATGGCTCAAAGCAAAACCAACGTAGTATGGGTGGCCCTCATGGCAATACGCAAACTCTTTCACCACTTTTAGATAGCCACACTCAGAAATAAATTCTTCTTTAAATAAGAATATGGGTCCAAATCCGCAAAAAACAATTTCGCCTTATAACAGACGCACAGAAGTACAGAAAGAAGGAATCTCTTTAATCATGTAAGTTAGTAAAAATTTGTCAATTTTGTTTATATAGTTCATTATAAAACTAAGTTGGAATTACGGTTAATCAAGCACTTTATAATTAGCCCTGAGGAAAACCCTTAATCTACACTTGATAATTTGCAGTAAAAAACGGTAAAAATCCTGAAATAAATGTTACCAGGCATTTACCGTTTTAAAAACGCATATATTGATATTACGGTCACCAACCCGTAAAAGATAATAATAAAGTAGAGTAAAATTAGGGTCGCCTGCATTGTACTGAAATACGGCTGAGAACAGAATATTTCACGGAGAATTTCCGATTAAAATTACAGTTTTTAAGTGTAAATTCAACGCAAATCCTATAAAGAATTTTAACGTCCTGAATAAAGAACCGGTGAATGAATTTCTCTAAAGGAATCGTCCTATAACATTCGAAGATAAATCCTTTTCCTTAATGTATTCTTCGTCCAATCCCGAGGGATGCATTTAGAGCCTCATGGGAGACCTCAAAAATTTCGTATGTGATAGTTTCCGGGATATTTTCGTGTTATTTCTTATATCTGCGTTTCGTTATAAAAAGCTTGATTAAATGTATAAAAGAATGACGTTCGCAGTAAATATACTATCAATTTCGCAAACAAATTCAGGAAATAGAGCAGTGGGGAGTGAAAAAATGCGAGAAAGGGGTAATGATAGTAAAATGTATATTGCAATTAAGATTGGCATGCCCTTACTGAACACAAGGAAAAATGTGGTAGTATTTCTATCCATTAACTGGAATAAAAGCGAAGGCAAGAATAATGCCTTGTTTACGCACACACACACATATACATATGTGTATATATATGTATATATACATATACTTTACATATATACATATATATACGCACACATACACACACACACACACATATATATATATATATATATATACATACATATATATACATACATACATACATATATATATATATATATATATCATCGGCCTCAATTACCGCTAGAAAATGAATATACAAATCACTGAAAATATGATCCAATTAAAATAACTATCTCGCTAGTGCCATAACATATACGATAAAAAGAATTAAGTCTTTTATCTGGGGATATAGAGATTTTGTGCATTTCTGATTGAAAAATGATTTCATACTCATCACAATAAATGGCTAATGATTTTATACTTTCCACCAAAATCTATATAAATATCATATGCTATGATAAAATGCAAAGTATTTTTAAATTCGATGATGTAATTAATTATATTGTAAACAGGTTTATATAAACTGGGATTGTAGCTTTTTTTTCTTTTAACTGCAGTTCCAGATTGATTAATAATAATAATAATAATAATAATAATAATAATAATAATAATAATAATAATAATAATAATAATAATAATAATAACAGCTTCAAAATTTAATTCTTCTGCCTCGAAGGACAGTTAACGGTCCATAAAGTTATAATTTCATTGAAAAAAAAGTTCTTTATCATATGACATAAACGTTTTTTATAGTTTTCTACGAAATCTTATTCCTTATCAGAAGTATTCCTCCCTTCCAAAAAGAATATCCACCTATAATATTTCTTGATGGAAAGATCTAAATAACTCTCCAAACTAAATGCAATATTCTTTCAAGGGAATAAGACATTAAAGCTATTGAATGTGTAAGGAACTCCGGTACTTTCAATCCAGTTGGCCATCCATTTGTTAATGGGGGTTGCGGATATTGTCTACATGGATTTGTTAATAGTGACCATTTCGAAATGAAGACGATTCAACGGATTATACTAAGATGTTAGGCGAGAGAGAGAGAGAGAGAGAGAGAGAGAGAGAGAGAGAGAAGAGAGAGAGAGAGAGAGAGAGAGAGAGAGAGAGAGAGAGAGAATTTACTATTACATCGTGTGCTATTTTTAAAAGCTACACAGAGACTTTTCATAGAGAGAGAGAGAGAGAGAGAGAGAGAGAGAGAGAGAGAATTTACTATTACATCTTGTGCTACTGTTAAGAGCTGCACAGAGACTTTCCATGCTAAGTTCCAATTATATAACTGCAACTATTATAATAAGAATCATCATCATCATTATTATTATTATCAGGAAAAAAGGACAAACTGAATGAAGAAAATATATAGAAAATTACTAAGAGAAATGACATGAGTAACAAATAAATGTTTGAACTGAGTAATACTCTATTGTCTTCAGACATGAAGCACTTCATAAACTAACTGAGCCTATCTTAGTTAGTCCCTCATAAAAAGAGTTTCGAACTCATAATTCTTTTAGTGGACACTATAACATCTCGCGAATAAAATCATATTTCAAGAGTTCAGACGCAAAAAGGTCTTGAAATCACTCGTCTCTGGTGTATTTTTTGTGAAGGGCAGTCCCACCATCCATCATTAACACCTTGGCAGATAATAAAGCTAATTTTATGACAGGCATTTCTCATGACTGACATTTGGGGAGGGATTCAGTTCATAAACTTTATTCCAGGGTAATATGATGACAGGAAGCAATATTCACAGACCAAAAGAAGCAATATTCACAGACCAAAAGAAGCAATGTCACAGACCAAAATAAGCCATACTCACAGACAAAAATAAGCAACATTCACGGACCAAAAGAAGCAATATTCACTGACCAAAGGAAGCAATATTCACAGACCAAATTAAGCCCTATTCATAGATAAAAATAAGCAATATTCACAGACTAATAGCAGCAATATTCACAGACCAAAATAAGCCATATTCACAGATAAAAATAAGCCATATTCATAGACCAAAATAGGCAATATTTAAAGACAAAATAAAGCAATATTCACAAACAAAATGAAGCAATATTCACAGACCAAATGAAGAAATATTCATAGATCAAAAGAAGCAATATTCACAGACCAAAAGAAGCAATATTCACACACCAAAAAAAAAAAAAAAAAAAAAAAACATTTACTAACTAAAAGAAGCAATATTCACAGATAAAAAAAAAACAATATTCACACACCAAAAGAAGCAATATTTACTAACTAAAAGAAGCAATATTCACACACCAAATGAATCAATATTTAATAAGTAAAAGAAGCAATATTCACAGACCAGAGGAAGCAATATTCACAGACCAAAAGAAGCAATATTTACGGACCAAAAGAAGTAATATTCACACACCAAAATAAGCAATATTAACAGACCAGAAGAAGCAATATTCACAGACCAAAATAAGCAACTATTAACAGACCAGAAGAATCAATATTCACAAACCAAAAGAAGCCATATTAACAGACCAAAAGAAGCAATATTCGCACGCCAAAAGAAGCAATATTCGCAAACCAAAAGAAGCAATATTCACAGACTAAAACAAGCAATATTCACAGGCTAAATCTTCCAAGGTAAAGAGTACGAGAAATTGAAAGAGCTAAAGAAGAGAGAACCTTTTCTAAGGGTAAAATAGTCGACAGAGAGGATATAAAATTGAGAAATCCTGACTGGCGTTCTCCTGGACGGGAGATCGAGTTTTCGCTCAAACTCGATAGTTTCCTGTAACCTCGCCATCCTTGTGAGCTAATAATGGGGAGGGGATTGGAGGAGCCTATATATCTATCTGCTGAGTCATTAGAAGCCATTTCCTGGCCATCCCTGGTCCCAGCTTGGGTGGAGAGGGGCATGGGCGCTGATCTTATGGATGTATGGCCAGTCTCTAGGGCATTGCCCTGCTAGAGCATTGTTACTGCCCCATGCCTCTGTCATTCATGAGCGACCTTTAAAACCTATAAACGCCAGAAAAAATATAACTAACAACGAAAACTCTAATGTGGTTGAAGGAAGAATATTATACACGGCTCTATTGTAACCTCTATATGACTTCATTTCTTTTAAAATAAAATCCGAGAATATTACGTAGATATAAAAGAATTACTAAATAAGAAAAATATCGAAAAGCTTATGCAATCATTTTCTCTCTCTCTCTCTCTCCTCTCTCTCTCTCTCTCTCTCTTCTCTCTCTCTCTCTCTTCTATGTGTCTCATATCATCACAGGGTACATGTATTATCCAGAGTAGTTTCTTTCATGAACACAATCCATTTCATCAGGTAGTAATTAATTATGGTGGCTTCAACTAAAAACGTGAAACTATTTTAGCAATCATCTTATAAAACTGTTTCTCATATAATATTGCAAATAAAATAAAGGAAATAGTGAGTTATTATCTATCTTAAAATACTATGAAACTAGAAAAATATCGAATAGCTTATTCAATCATTTACCCTACTTTCTATTCCATCCCTTGTGTTGACTTATGGCAGAGTCTAAGAAACCTCCCTTGGTAGTTCCGGAGACCCCAAGCCTTTAAAATTCAGATCGGTTAAGTGAGAAAACTCCTCGCATATTTCATCTGTCGCCTTTTGGGATTCAATTCTGCAGGATAGCAAAGTTTTCACGATGTCGAAGAAATATTTTAGGTTAATAATAATAATAATAATAATAATAATAATAATAATAATAATAATAATAATCATCATCATCATCATTATCACCATTATCATCATCATCATCATCATCATCATCATCATTATTATTATTATTATTATGATGATAATAATAATAATAATAATAATAATAATAATAATAATAATAATATCGCTGTTAATCTCTTTGAATCGAAGAGAAGAGGCTTAGAAATAGTAGGAAATTATTTTGATGTAATAAACAAGTTAATTTAGTAAATAAATAAAAGAAGATGAGGCAAAATAAATAAATAAATGGATAATTAAAATTGTTCCAGGGAGGTGTTCACAAACAAACACACACACACTGGCAGTAATTTTAGCCTTCTGAAAACGTTATAAACGTTATAGAAGCTGTCTGAGCAAAGATCTAGCAGTGATTTTAGCTTTTTGGAAACAAACAAACAGAGAAAACAGTGGGTAAAACATAACCTCCATCCAAATTCGTTGGCGGAGGTAATGACAACTCATACGATTGAACAATATAATTAATCTATAATACACATAAAATACACAAAGTGTACAGCCAATTGCGTATATCCCATTGTTAGCAGTTTATATATTTTTCTCAGAAGATACAAAGACGTTTGTAGTTTCCAATTAACCTAAGAATGTGATATTACCCCCTCTCTCTCTCTCTCTCTCTCTCTCTCTCTCTCTCTCTCTCTCTCTTATAAAAGATACTACTCTTTTTAACTGCCTCTCTTCTCTCTTCATCTTGTTTCTCTCCTTTTTAATCTTCCTAATCTCTCTCCCTAATAATCTACCTCGGCTTGCTCTTACTGATATTTTTAGCTCCATGATGTTTTTCAGTAATTCCTTCTATTTGCCTACAAGCATGGAAGCAAATAGAAGGAATTAATGAAAACATCGTGGAACTCAAAATATCAGAAAGAGCAAGCCGAGGTAGATTAATAGTGCCAAAAAATATACCAGGAAAACTAAGGAAGGCGCCCAGGGACATTAATCCACTACGCACCAGCATCGATAATGTAGCGACTATTTAATGTGCTGCCAGATCATCTAAGAAACATATCAGGAGTGAGCGTAGATGTGTTTAAGAATAAGCTCGATAAATACCTAAGATGCATCCCAGACCATCCAAGACTGGAAGATGCAAAATACACCGGATGATGCATTAGCAACTCTGGTGGATATACGAGGTGCCTCATACTGAGGGACCTGGGGAAACCCAAACATAGAATAAGGCAATAAGGTAAATCTCTCTCTCTCCTCTCTCTCTCTCTCTCTCTCTCTCTCTCTCCTCTCTCTCTCTCTCTCTCTCTCTCTCTCTCTCTCTCTCTATATATATATATATATATATATATATATATATATATAAATATATATATATATATATAAATATATATATATATATATAAATATATATATATATATATATATATATATATATATATATATATATATATATATATATATATATATATATATATATAGCTTTTTGTGTGAGGTAATTTATAATATTAAAATTAGATTATCTCTCTCTCTCTCTCTCTCTCTCTCTCTCTCTCTCTCTCTCTCTCTCTCTCTCTCTCTTATGTAGACACACGATTCTCAAATGAATCCCTTCCTACCATAAAAAGCCCTTCGTCCGTTTCCCTCACAACATAACTCCTTTTCCCGTTTCCTTTTAAAAGATCGCAGGAAATACATAATCTTGATGTTATGGGTGTTTCAACACGAAGCAACATTAGTACCCGAACATCATCTGAATGTGAAATGGTACGGAATCAAAGCTCTCGAATAACTTGCCCCATTTCAATTTTCCATCTAAAAACACCCTATTAATTATCAGACACGTGTCCCACTAGCCCCAGGCTCCATCTCCTCCCTCTATTCTGCATCTTTTGCCAGTCCTTTATTCAATGTTATTTGCTAAGGATTTCTTACTATTATTCAATTTCATATGGCTTTTCATTCGTTAATTATTTTTATCGCTTTATACATTTCTTACTTGTTCGGTCACAAAGAAACTTTTTATTTACATGAAAAGACTCGCGTCCCATTCACACTGTCCTAAAACATACAAAACTCACCTTGTTATTCCAATCTAATGACATACACTGTTCTTTAGCTTCGAAAGTTAAACGGAATTGAACTTTTCAAGTTGCGTCATTGTTATGCTGCAGTTTTCATCACTTGCTCTTTCCCAATGAAGAAATCCTATCTACATTCTCAGAATATCTACTATGTAACACAATGGATATGAGCCATTCCCTAACTCAAGTTTTTTATGCTTTTTTTTTTATTTCTTTATAGATCCTTTTCATTGCAGTCTTCTCGTACTTACACTCGAGTGTATAATCTCCAGAAACGTCCTGGGGCGAGGGACGGTAGATAGTTTTCCTTCACTTAATAAGATGGAGGACTTTTAGAGCTTCCTTATCAAGGGGAACTCTGCTTCAGTTGCTTATCAACTAGAGACTTTCTCCTTTGGGCGATTACTAACAAGTGGGGACTTGTAAGAGGGTTTTCTTTTTTTTCAGCGAAAGGATAGGTATAATCAACTTTGGGATATGTGAGGAGAATGGTGTTTACATAATACAGTGCTGTATTATATGGAAGCATATGTTCGTCATTTATGTTATTTTTTTTTTTTTTTTTTTGAGCGAACAGATAAGTATAATCAACTTTAGGATATGAAAGAACTGTATATATGGATAGATCTAATTTAATGTTAATGATCTGAAAAATATTTTTATTTTGATTGTTATTATTTCTCTTGCAGTTTATTTATCTCTTTGTTTCCTTCCCCACTGGGCTATTTTTCCCTGTTGGAGCATTTACGCTTATAACATTGTGCTTTTCCAACTAGAGTTGTAGCCTAGCTATTATAATAATAATAGTAATATCAATAGTACTACTACTACTAGTACTAATAATAATAATAACAATAACAATAATAATAATAATAATAATAATAATAATAACATTATATAGACAAATACATTCGTCAATTAACATAATACATCACCTTATGAATACATTGAAGGCAATGAATGCAATCAGTCAATGAAAAAAATGTATTTATAGCAGTTAGTGACAAATCTTGTGAATGGGACATCCAAATTTTATAATCCATTGGTATTATCCTCAGATAGACTGAAATAGAGCAGTCAATCTTTAGAAATCTATCTATTTACCAAGGGAATTCCCCAAAGTTTGCGGGGTAGACGTCATAAAAAAAAGGAACAAAAGATGACTTTTTCCTCTCTTCGCTCCTCCCAGCCTGACGAAGGATTCAACCGAGTTTGGTTGGTACTGCAATGGTGCCACAGCCCACCCTTCCCCGTTATCTACCATAAATGAAGTTTCATATGCTGAGTACCCTACTGCTACTTACCTCAGCGGTCACCAAGGCGACTGGAGGAAGCAGCAGGGCCTACTGGATCTGTGTCTTTAGGAATAAAAACAGTAGAAAATTGTAGGATCCCTCGCGCTATCTCCTCCATGAATCTAGAAAATTGTAGGATCCCTCGTGTTATCTCTTCTATGAATCTAGAAAATTGTAGGATCCCTTGAGCTATCTCTATTAATTTAGAAAATTGTAGGATCCCTCATGCTATATCTTGTGTGGATCTAGAAAATTGTAGGATCCCTCGTGCTATCTCCTTCATGAATCTAGAAAATTGTAGGATCCCTCGTGCTATCACCTCCATGAATCTAGAAAATTGCAGGATCCCTCACGTGTAAACAGTCCTATGAATCAAAACTGCTGATTGCAAAAGGTAATCTGAACTTTTGAAACAAAATTCCGCTCCTCAACTCAAAAACATTTGCAAAATTCCTTAACAATAAGGCTAATATTTCGTAATAATTTCCACTTATTTACCTAAAATTCGATTCGTTCAGAACATTCTCCCGAATATCTCACACAGAGGACAGAAACTTGTTACCATTTATTACAATATCCCTGAATAACATCCCGTTGCTTATTGGTAAACCATTATCTCTATTAATATAGTGTTTATTATATTCTATTTATTTTTGTTTCATTTCGCTGATAGCGAAAATTCCAGTCATGGAGGGTTTTATTCCCAGTTCCAGACTTCTCTGGAGGGAAAATTCCAGATATCTCATGACCTTTTAATTTTGTCTTATTTTTGCTTTTGGAGACCCTATATATATATATATATATATATATATATATATATA